>NC_090935.1:263044481-263358745 GCF_040938575.1 Ambystoma mexicanum | reverse complement strand
AGACACCTTGTATCCCTCACCATCAAGGGTTTCCACAGATCACTCCACCCTCATGCTTGACCCCGGGCCTTCCCCCCTTCGCTGCTGGCACAGCACAACACCTGTTTGTCGGCGACCTGGGACATCTCGTGCTTCTGACTCATCTCTGCCTGTCTTGCTGCTAGGCCACCTGGTGAGTTTGTCGCCCATTGTGCAGATTCTCTCTCTCTATCTCTCCCCCTTTCCGTCTCTCTGCTCTCTCCTTTCATGGTGTTCTCCATCTCCCCTATTTACTGTAACTGCTACTCTATCACCTATCATACCTCTCTTTCGAATCCTGGAAGGAAAAAGTTCCAAAATATCTCCTGGTCTCCAATCCAAGCCTGCCCATCGCTGACACCTAAGTGAATGCTTCTTCCAGGCAAACTGTCATTGACACCCTCTTTCTTGTTCCCTTTCTGGACCTATAGATTCCCACCATTGTCTTAGTCCTCTCCCCTTTCTCTTCGTTGCTCATTAATGGTGGAACAACATGGGAAGTACTCTTGGCATGATAATCATCCTCTAGGTGCATCATCAATGTCTGTAAGAATGGCACTGTCATGTCCCAGGGTTCATAGCCCAACTTCCTCCTTCTTGATAGGTGTCTTCTGTCTCTAATCAACTTCCTCCCTTCTTGTGCCAATACTCCATCTGCATCCCCTCTTGCCCATTCTCCACCATCGACTACATGTACCCCTCCTCGGAAGATGGTCAAAGGTGGCAACCAGCTTCAACTAGCAACCTCAACTGTCGCTCTGCTGTTAAGCAATCCTCTTATATCTGTCTCCATCTTGAAGACTTTGACCTCGACATTTTCGCTTTCACTGAGACGTGGGTCACTGCCAGCTCCCTCAGTGCTTTTGATACACTCCTCCCGAGGGCTACAATATCCTCTCTAAGTCCAGGCCTAACCGGTCTGGAGGCAGAGTGGCATTGATTTTCCCTGAACGGGCCCCTGCTACTATCATTCCCTCATTCCCACTCAAACCTACTCCTCCTTCAAATACCTTGTCTGCAGGCTTGGTCTTTCTCCAACCCTTTTGTTAACTCTTGCAACCATCTACAGACCTCCTGGCCTAGTCTCCCTCTTCCTCTCACAGTGGTCTGACCTCACCTCTTCTCTTCTGGCCTCCACCTCCAAAGTTCTCCTCCTCAGAGACTTCAATATTCACCTTGACTCTCCTGATTCAAACACTGGACTCTTCTGCAGCCTATGTGATGCTCATTACCCCCCATTCTTCCCTTTGGTCTGACGTACTCAGTCACCCACACCTTGGATGCTCTTATCTCAGCAGATATCCCCATCTCCAACCCGCTCACTACACATCTCTCCTCGTCTGACCATGCATGCTCTCCTGGCCTCTCGCCAGGATCTCTTAGGTTCCCCCGGCTAAGCCTCTGTCTGCACTACCAGTTTCCTTCTCTGTCATTCGACCAATGAAGTGAGTGTCAGTTGCATCTGTTGTTACCACCTTCATTCCTCCTCCCACACCTGCCACTGACTTCCACCCAGACTCTCCCCTTGCTAATCTTCACCTCTCCATCACAAATACCCTGAATATCCTTGCCCCTGTCATAAGGATCCACCTGAAACATGCCTCCAAGAATAACACCTGGTATGACTACGACCTAGCCTCTCTGAAACGCGAGTGCAGAGCTGCTGAGCAGCAGTGGCAGACTTCAGGCACATCTTCTGAGAGACTGGCTTGCCGCCTGCTCCAAAGGCATTACAGACTCTCCATCTAGTCGGAAAAGAGGGCCCATATTCAAACCTGCATCTCTGTCCGGGGCCACAAACAACAGGGGCAAACTGATTCAAATCTGCAAAGGACTCTCCAATCCTAATGCAGTTTCCACTTCTCCCCTGCCATCCCTGACCATCTCTACTTCACTGACATCCCACTACTTAACATTATGCTTTCCTCACTCGCCTCTATGAAGTCTCCTCCAAACAGGTTTTCCCCTGCTCATCCAGAACTATCAAGGACAACATTGCCTCCCTTGCACCAGCTTTGGCCGATTTCTGTAACCACTCCTTGGCTACTGGCTCCTTCCCATTGCCCATAAAGCACTCCCTTGCGTATCCTCCCCTCAAAAAGCCATGTACTGACCCCTCCGGCTCAGCTAACTACTGCCCTATCTCCATTAATATCTTCCTCAGCAAACTCCTCGAGAAGCTGGTATTTTCCTAACTGGTCCAACACACTGAATCTGTTGGTTGTTTCCACAACCACCAGTCTGGCTTCAGAGCAGCCAGACACACAAAAACTGCTCTTCTGAACACCTGTGAAGACTTGCTCTCAAATATCAATTCCAACTCTCAATCTGTTCTTATCTGGATTTTTCCTCTGCCTTCGACACAGGCAAGCTTGCCATCCTGAAATCGGCTCTGTGACACCCTTGGCATCATGGGCCTGACACTGCACTGGTTGATCTCTTTCCTCTGTAATTGATTTTCTCGGGTTCAACTGGGCCCTTTTCTCTCCCCTATCACATTTCCATCCTCCAGCTTCCCTCAAGGCTCTATCCTCTTGATGTGGCTCTTCAACATCTACCTTGCCCCTCTTGCCCACCTGATCTCCTTCTCTCCTCACTTCAAGTATTATGCAGATGACGCATTATGCAGATGACGCACAGCTCTCCATCAAATGTCCTTCCACTGCTTCCTCCTCTCTCATCCCTGACTGACTCACTGCTATTCAGGCATGGTGTACTGCCAATGATATCTGGATTAATACCAGTAATACTGAGATCCTTCTCAATGGGACCCCTACTCCCTCCTTCCCCCCTTCTCTGTGGTGGCCCTCTATGGGTCTTCTCCACTCACCCTCCCGTAAGGCAAAAACATTGGTGTCACCTCTCTCTCCTTCTCTCTTTACATTACAGACCTTGCCAAGAAGGCTCACTATCAGCTGCACCTCCTCAGAGGCATTCTCACTGTCCTCACCTTCCCCCAGAAACCCAATGACTCTAGAGCTTTGGTCCTCTCTAGGAAGGACTACTGTAACAGCCTGATTCTCAATCCTCCTCTGTCCTCTCTTCAGCCCTTTCAACTAATCCAGAATAGGACTTTGAGACTTGTTTTTGGCTTCAAGTCCAGGGATTGCATCTCTCCAACCCTAAAACCTCTCCACTGGCTCACATTTTCTGCTAGGATCAAGTACAAAACCCTCTGCATCATCTACAAGGCTTTCTGAGCCCTGAAATCCCACTACCTCCAACTCACTCTTCCTAAATACCTCCCTGCTAAAGCCCTAGTTACAACTCTCTGCAGATCAGATGCTTCACTAAGCAGAGAGTGGGGGGTGTATATCTCTCTTCTGCAGGAGCCTCCCTCTGGAACGGTCTTCCTGACTTGCCCATCCACCCTTATTTTCACTTCACCGCCTCCTCTTTGCCTTGCACTTCCCTCCACACCATAGCACTTCGCATTCCACACAGACCTGCATTAACCACCTCCCCCCTCCCCACCAGACCCCAATGGGAATCACGCTGCAAATCATCCCCTTCACCTGAAAACAAAACCAACCTTGCTATAATAACTGCCACCTACAAAAATAAGATAATCCAGTCTAAAAAAGAAACCTATAATAACAGAGTATCCCAAGCCAGCTCCAGTACTAAAGAATTGTTCAACATTCTAAGAGAACTAGAGAACCCCAACCCACCGCCAGATACATGCTCGAAGGATAAAGCCTGGTGCACCAGCATTCAAAATGCCCTTTCCAATAAAATTAAAGGACTGCAGACCAAAATAGCTGACAAAAGATCCCAACTAACAGTCACCACACCAGCACCTACCCCTACCCCTCACATTAACTCAGGCTTCACATTCAAAAAAGTCACCATACCTGAAGTCCAAAAAATCATTGCATCTCTTAAACCATCTAACTGTAAGGGTGATAGCTGCCCAGCCCAGATTATAAAAGACGCAGCTAGAGACCTTGTCCCATTCATTACCAAACTTGTAAACTCCTCCTTCTCTAACAACTCCGTCCCTAGTAACCTCGAACAGTCTTGGGTTCTACCACTTTTAAAAAAACAGACCCCTGACCCGACTATACCCACTAACTATAGAACAATTACGACAGTCCCCTTTCTTCTGAAAATTCTGGACAGAATAGCCTACTTGCAAATACAAGGTTATCTTGAAGCTCACAAATTACTCTGTACCCGTCAGTCTGGCTTCAGACCCCAGCATGGTACAGAAACCGCACTTGTCGACTTCAAAAGCCAGATCGATGAATTAAAAGACAAAGGAAACATGGCCATCCTACTTCTACTCAACCTCCCTGCGGCTTTTGATATGGTGGATCACTCCATACTCTGTAACCACCTATCCTCAGCAGCCCATTTCTCCAGTTCTGCAGTTGCCTGGATCCAATCATTCCTCACTAACAGAACTATGCGCGTGTTCTCACCTTCAGCAGCTGCTGACCCCATCCCCATCACCTGCGGATTCCCTCAAGGATCCTGTGTCTCACCCACTTTGTACAACATTTTTACAAAGCCACTATTTGACAAACTGGACTGTCTGGGTGTCACCTACACAAATTGTGCGGATGACACCCATATACTCCTACCCCTTTCATGAACCTATGACATTGGCGCAGCGCGGATTAACGAAGTCTAAATCATTTTCAGGCATGGATGGCCACACATGGCCTCTGCCTGAATGATGATAAGACAGAATTACTCCTAGTCGGTTCATCTAATAACCTTCTGAAACTAAGTCCTCACTAAACAAATATCATCATCGATGGGAACAGAATACCCATTGCCAAACATGTAAAAACTTAAGGTTTCTACCTCGCTGCCCAGTCTAACCTAATTAAGCAGATTAACATGACCTCATCGGCCAGAGCCTACACAGGAAAGTTGATCAGAGCCTGTAGACGTTTACTATCCCCCACCAGCTGCCTTACTCTGGCGAGAGCGCTCATACAATCTAAATTGGATTATTGCAATAGCCTTAACTTAGGAGCGAACAAAACCATCTTAAATAAACTCCAGATCATGCAAAATAACGCGCTTAGAGCAGCGTTGAATATTCCCAAAAGAGAGCACATATCAGAAACTAGAAAGCACCATAGGAGGCTCTCTATACATGACAAAATTGACCTAAAAACCATCTGCCTCACTCACAAAGCGCTTAACTACCAAGCACCCCCCTATCTCACAGATAAGTTCACATGGAAAGTATCCAACAGAATCACTAGATCATCCAACATACCATATCTGGCGGTGCCCAGATATAATCTAAAAAGAGCCGGAGGCTCTAGCTTCCCGGTATTAGCCGTCCAGCTTTGGAATACTCTCCCTCAGAATATTCAGTCTATTCAAACCTTCAACAATTCAGAAACCATGTTATCGCATGGATTCTCAACAAAACATAAATTATAGCTCTTGATACCACTAACCGCTAGATTGTCTGCACAAACTAGTATGTGTCATACATCCTATATTACTGCTATAAACTCTGTATAATATGTATAATGTTTAATATGTATATATGTACCATTGTAATTTTCCTTGAATGCTCAAACTGTATTCATGTATTCAACTGCCTATACTATGCCATGTAACCATTACTATCGTCTAGCGCCCAATTACCTCCGGGTCAGGTGCGCGATATAAATAAAATAAACAAACAAACCCTCTCCCTCTCACCTCTTGTTACTGCACTTGCACGAAAAAAAAAAATGCCACAAGGCCTAGTAGGACCGTTATTGTTATCTTTCTCTCTTGTCCCCTGCCTTTTCTTTCAGTCTTGTGGCAACTTGAAGCACCATTTGTTGTATAGTCTCTTTACAAATATCCAGTATAATAAGCCTGGACTATCTGGCTACTGGTCATGACCACAAGGGACAACCAATAGGGATAAGGTGGCCATGTCCACCAGGGACCAGCTATGTGGTAATGTTTTAGAAATTGGGATAGATTTGAAAGGGAAAATAAAATGCACTTGTGGTAATATGGTCATATGGTTCCCTCTGACACTAAAAGGAAGGATGGGTGCTTACTTTGCCCTCTCATGCAATCTCCTGACATTTTCTGCTGCAACACCAACTGCCTGCTCCTGAAGCAAGATCCTGTTGCATGCTCCATGCCAGTGCAAACGTGCTTTTTCATCATACTGTACCATGCAGTGTCTCCAAGGACCTAGACAACCTGCTCTTGGGGGCTGTGTTGTGCAAGGATGACATGTATTTATTATTATTTTATTTGAATTTTAGTTCAGCTCTGGCTCTACCTACCGGGTCTCAGAGCCTCTTTCAAGGTTATATTTTGTAAGTGGTATGAGGTAAGGTGGTTTCAAAACAGGACAGAAAAATTAGGAACGCTAGGCAATAATAGCAGGGGAGGTGAAGAGGCTGGATTAGGTGTGGGTAAACAAGTATCTTTTGAGGAGTTTTTTTAAAAGTGGAGATGCACTCACTGATGAGGGCCAGCCAAGCTGAAACACGTATCTTGGGTTGCCCTTGGTACTCTTGTTCAGAAGAGAATTGCCTTGCATTTCAGTGCTGGACTGCCCTTGGGCCGGACAAATACTGATACGTTGAAGATATTTTTCTTCTGTGAAAGGGATAGTGAGCTAACAAATCTGGTTGAGACTTCCCCCACGACTGATGTCAGTAAAGAGATTCTCACAACCCCTTGTTTAGCATATTAAAATAACTTTGGGTCTCATCGTAAATTACTAGGGTAATCCAGACGTGAACGCCTTGCTCACTGTTCTTAGAGAGGCACAGCTCCACCTCACTGATGAGGGCCAGCCAGGCCAAAACATCTGTCTGGGGTTGCTGTTGGTACTCTTTTTAAGAAGAGAATTGCCTAGCATTTCGGTGCTGGACTGACCTTGGGCAGTTCAGGATAGTTCTCTTCTGTGAAAGGGATAGTGAGCTAAACAATCTGGTTGAAACTCTCTGTGACTGATGCCGGTAAAGGTACTGCCAGAACCCCCTGTTTTGCATGTGGGTGTGAAGTGGCATGCTCTGGGTGCCCACTATGTACATTCTTGTCTTGGCATGCATGTTAGTTTGCAGGGTGAAATGTGTGGTGAGGCGAGGGATATATCCACGGTGAGCTGTTTGATTCAAGGTGTGAGGTTGGGTTTGTGTGTTGCAGGGCAGATGAGCAGGTATTCTGTTTTAGAATGGTTGAGTTTCAGGAAGTGGGTGGTGATGGTGGAGAGACAACTTTCGAGGGTCTAGATTGTGTGGGGGATCTGGAAGATTATTTATGTGTTTCCTGTGTATTGGTGGAAGTTAATATTTGGTTTGCTGAGGGTCTGTCCTAGGGATTCTACATATAAGTAGAAGAGGAGCGGAGAGAGAGAGGTTTCTTGTGGGAACCCATACTTGACTGGCGTGGTTGGATCGATTAAGGGGTATGAAGACAATCTTATGGAGTTGGGTTGTGATGCAGTGTTCCATGATTGTGGTGAGGTATGGCACGATAGTGATGGGGTAGTAGTTTTTGGGGAGTATGGGGAGGAGGTAGGAACATTGTTCCAGTTCTGAATGAGTGGGATTGAATCATGTGAGAGACAGGAGTTGATGATGTTGATCCAAAGCGATGTAGATAGATGCGGCTTGAGATGGGAATGCTTTATCAATGGGGTGGAAAGAATCATCCCATATGTGTGAATGTTTGGGAGTGGGCAGCAGGAGTGGGGAAGTGGGTGGGGTTGTTGTGTATTTTAGAGTTGAAGTAGTCCATGAGGGAGCTGAATAGTGAAGTGAAAGGGTCTGTGGAAGTTGTTGATGATGGTTTGGAGGTGATAACATGTTTCTATGGAGTTCTTGAAGATAGTGTGGCTTTGACATTGTTCATGGCTAATTTATATTTATTGCAGCAGTGCTTTTAGGGCTGTGGTAGGGGGGCCTGGGTTATTTCTGACAGGATCTTTCTAGCCATCTGGATTCCTGAGTGACAGAGAGGTGGTGTTTGTGGCTTTGTTTGTGTTGTGACAGGGTTTATTATGTTGAGGTGGGTGATGATGGTATTGTAATTGCTGAGAATGGAGAGATGTGCATGAGCGGAGGACTGGGGTGGCATGAGTTGTGCTAAGGCTGTGTCTGTAAAGTGCTTGATTTGTCTGGCTTGGGAAGGGTGGATGCATGGCAGGTTTAGGAATGTTGTGTGGCAGAGTGAGCATGAAGGGAATTGCAATGTGGTCCGACCATGACAGTGAGTTTTGGTTTTCCACAGAGATGTGATTTTTGCTTGAAGTCAGTAGGTAACGGGCTTGGCCAGCAATTGGAGTGGGATAGATGATGAGTTGGCTGAGGTAATAGTGGAAAGAACTTTGTAAAACTAAAATAAAATACACTTTGCCCATAACCTAGGGTCCAGTGGTCGAATTATCGAACATTTCAACAGTGTTAAATATTTAGTTAATACATAATGGATCAAACAGTTTTTGACAAAATCTGTATTATCTAAAAGCGTTTGCATCAGGGCAAATAAACCTTGTTTTGTACTGTGTGTGTTGTACAACATAAACAGGGTAATTCAAAGAATTTCGCACAAAAGTGGCGCACGTGGCTGGCGCACAGTGTGCGCGTGCGAATGTCGGCGCCAGCCGCGTGCGCTAAAATCGATTTCCACGCACAGCGTATTCATGGATTTTAGCCTTCAAAACCAGCCGTGGCACAGAGTGGCCCAGCGACCCTGCAGCAGCGCCAGTTACGCCCCAAAGAACACCCTTGCGCAAGGAAAAGCCATCAAAATTCCCAATACAGTGCAAAGGGCGGAGCTAATCCTGGACCAGTATACAGGGCTGGCAAACAGCAAACGCCGAGCGGGGAACATGTATTACTGGGGTGCGTGGGAAGTTTCACACGTGATTTCAGCAGGGTATGTGTATTTCTGGGGTGCGGGGAAGTTTAACACGCGATTTCAGCAGGGTACGTGTATTACTGGGGTGCGCGGGAAGTTCCACATGCGATTCCAGAAGGTTACGTGTATTTCTGGGGTGCGGGGAAGTTTAACACGCGATTTCAGCAGGGTACTTGTATTACTGGGGTGCGTGGGAAGTTCCACACGCGATTCCAGCAGGATACGTGTATTTCTGGGGTACGGAGAAGTTTAACACGCAATTTCAGCAGGGTACGTGTATTTCTGGGGTGCGGGGAAGTTTAACACGCGATTTCAGCAGGGTATGTGTATTACTGGGGTGTGTGGGAAGTTCCACGAGCGATTTCAGCAAGGTACGTGCATTTCTGGGGTGCGGGGAAGTTTAACACGCAATTTCAGCAGGGTTTGTGTATTACTGGGGTGTGCGGGAAGTTCCACACGCGATTTCAGCAGGGTACCTGTATTTCTGGGGTGCGGGGAAGTTTAACATGCAATTTCAGCAGGGTACGTGTATTACTGGGGTGCGCGGGAAGTTCCACGCGCAATTTCAGCAGGGTACTTGTATTACTGGGGTGCGCGGGAAGTTTCACATGCGATAGGCCCTGTGCGAGTGGGGTACGTGTATTTCAGGGGTGCAGGGGAGTCCTACACGTGAATTGCCAGTGTGGGTCCTCCCAGGTGTCCCCTCTACACCCTCCACGGCCCCTGCAGGCAGCCCACACCACAGGGGACTACCCTGCACTCCTGGTCATGTCCTGCAGGCAGCCCATTCACCATGGGCATGCCCCCCAGCCAAGCCACATGTCACCTTGCACTAGTGATCAACAATGCATTACCCCCTTGCACCCCCACCCCCCAGCAGTGCAGGGCACCTGCCAGCAGGCCCCCACTCATGTCACACTCATGTCCCCTTGCACCCCCACCCCAAAGCAGTGCAGGGCACCTGCCAGCAGGCCCCCACTCATGTCCCCCAGCACCCCCACCCACCAGCAGTCATGGACACCTGCCAGCAGGCCCCCACTCATGTCCCACTCATGTCCCCTTGCACCCCCACCACTGAGGGCCACCTGCCAGCAGGCCCCCACTCATGGCCCCTTGCACCCCAACGCCCCAGCAGTGCAGGCCACCTGCCAGCAGGCCCCAACTCATGTCCCACTCATGTCCCCTTGCACCCCACCCCCCAGCTGTGCAGGGCACCTGCCAGCAGGCCCCCACCCATGTCCCCTGCACCCCACCACCCAAGCAGTGCAGGGCACCTGCCAGCAGGCCCCCACTCATGTCCCCTTGCACCCCCACCCCCCAGCAGTGCAAGGCACTTGCCAGCAGGCCCCGACACATGTCCCCCAGCCAACATGTCATCACAATCTAGATCCCTGGCCCTTATGTCCAGCCTCCACAGGCCAAAGACCCACCCAAATATTGCATCCACCCACATAGAAATGCCAATAACATGATACAATCCCAATGGCAAGTATGTAAATGAACACATGTCCGTCACACACACAACGGGTGCAAGTGAATGTCAAAACCCATATCATGACATGCATGAAACCAAAGAGATAATACCACAAATGCAAGTATAAAAGAATATATATTAAAGGTAACATGAACGTGAATCAAATTAAACACACAACAATGGGAATAACAAAAGAAATGGTCCATGTCTGATAAATATGAAAATCAAGAAAACATAAGCAAAAGAAATCCAAAAAGAAATGTTGTCCAAAGTCACAGTCTAAAAAAGCAAATCCAAGGGAAAACAAAAAGTAAAAACCATTGCTCCATGGTGAACACAAAAAAAATATTAAAAAAGATGAATCCAATGTAGAACTATGTACAATTGAAGAATGCAGGGTCCATGAGCCCAACTTAAGAAATGAAACCTACCAAAAACTACTACCTAATAAAAAAACTATATACAAAAATGTGGTACATTGTCCAAGTGGTCAAAAATAAAGAAAAAACGAAAGGAAACCTAATACTAACTAACTAACTATTTACAAGGGCAGCGGGCAAGTCCAACGGCTCACTTGTTGATGTCCCGGGCCAGGGCATTATCAAACTCCTGTTCGATGTCCTGGAGGTAGACCTCTTCCATGGCCCCGAGGGTTCGCAGGGACGATGACATCTGGATCTCCAGGTCCCTGCGAATGGCCTCGAGGCACTCGGCCCGCCTCAGGGCCCTACGCATGGAGTTCTCCGCCCTGACCAACGTGAGCCACGCCTCTTCCGCCCGCCGCCGCTCCTCAACTATAGCATGGCCCAACCACTGCCACACGGAAAACACTTCCCTTCCTGGGTCCTCCTGCCCTCTGGCCAATGCCTGCCCCTCCGATGTTGAAGGCCCTGAGCCATCATGGCTCCCACCTTGTTGCTGCTGTGCCTCTGCCTGTGCCCTGGCTCCTGCTGCCTGCACATCCTCCTCCGGCTGGGGTGCAGTTGTTGATGTGGCCACCCCTGCTGGACGTCCGACTCCCGACTGTGGCAGGGATGTCTCCTCCACCAGCCTGGCCGCAGGGTCAGAGGTTTCTCCACAGGGCACCCAGGTGACACATGGTTGGGAAGATGGCACGGAGGACGACTGGCGCATAGGGGGTTCAGTTGAGGAGGGGGTCGGAACAAGGTCCAGAAAACGGAGGAATCCGGCCCTGGTGAGCTGTCCCAGTGGGTCAACCCGGTCAACAAGCCATGCGAGAAGACGTGCAGTCTCCTCATGAAATAACTGCAGGTCAGCTCGCATGGCACGTTGACACAACGCCACCCCACCCAGGACAGGCTCAACCCTGTGCCGGATAGCCACATCCGCAGGGAGAGGAAGGCCAGTTGGTGTAAACCGATCCCTCCCTGAGAACGGGTCTGGACGTAGGTATCCCTGCTGGTGCAAGATGATGCAGTCACAGGATCGGGGACAGGATTACACACAGGCACCTCCGCGGCAGCCTTTGCTGCCTCCTGTGTCTGCCCCTGCACTGCACCACTAGCACCAGTGGAATCCCCACCTCCAGACCCCGTCTCTGTCCCTTGCACGGCCTCCTCCTACACCAAACCCCCCCCAACCTGGATGACTCTGTGCCATCTTCCTCCGTCGGACCCTGTGGGGTCTCAGCTGCCCCTTCGGCTGCCGAGGAGTCCAACTCCAACCTCCGCCTCTTGGACCTCCCCTCGGCAGCTGCGACGTGGGACGCGGCACCGGACTCCTCACTCCCCTACGAGATGACAACCTGGGAGGGGAGCCGGGCCTTGCCTCTCCGGCTGGCGGTGCGATCCCTGCCGCTGTGCTCCACAGCACCCTCTTTGCCCTCTTCATCAGTCGACGCTGCAGACAGGGAGAGATAGGACACAGGCATCAGAGCACTGTACAATGGACTCATACACACATGACAGTTGCTCACGAGTGTCATTGTCAAACTTCAGACATGGAATCACAATCCCCAACACACATGTCATTTCAAATCACACACATGACCTATTCTACAGCCATATCACAACAGCCAGCACCATCCATATACATAAAACAGCATGAGCAGGCAAAGGTGAGCGAGACATCACATGAGACACAGGGAGTGCACTAGACATGCACACACGCCACCACACTTACATGCATGTGTACATCTCCACCAAGTGTCGCAGTGATGAGATCGGCATCCATGTCACATCTGGCAATCAGTCTTCTACATATCAGTCTCACATGCATCCATGTTGCATGACAGTTGCACACTTGTCAGATACACATACATGCACATGTACACAGTGCAGTTACATGCCGCTGGAACCAACATCCATGTGTGACACCACAACTTTGACAACTGACATACACAGTCATTCAAACATGTGTGCTCACACATCTGCATTTGGCCTGCATGCTTACCCACAAATACACCATCCCTGTGTCTCACACATGAAAGGACTTGCATGTGTCAGCCTCACGGCCCTGTACATACACATCCATACATGGCCCTACAAAACCACATGTGCAACCTGCACACTACTGACACATGCACAGCTTCCAATCAGTATGCATGTACACTTACCGCTCGACTCCAGATGGGTCTGCCTCTCAAGGACCTTGACGTGGAGCGCTGGGCATACGCGTTCCAGGACCCTCATTTGGTCTTCCGACAGGTGGCCCGGAGCCCCTTAACATCCACTGCCTTCAAGAAGTGTTAGGGAGAATTCTCTGTTTGGGCTGAATTTGTGAGTCCCCCTTCAGCTTTGCTGGATTTCTGGAGTTTGTTTTTTCATCCTGCCAAGAGTGAGACTCTTTTCCTCCCACTCTTGGACATGAATGTGGTTGATTTCTTTGAATGTCAATGTGTTCTATGGGCTATGGGGTCTTTTACTCCATAGGGCCACATGTGTTTTGCTATGAGTGTTACACCGCAACACTGGGGTGTCCTAGAGGATCCCCACCATAGACTCCATACCCTGGGGCTGACTACTGTCTCCCAGGGCATGTAAAGTCACCATTGGCTTTAGTAGTCCTAAATTTACTAACAGAACTAGTGCAAACCATCCTATTGTGGATGTACTGGTAGGGGTAATTCGATTACCCCTGGGTCTGTTGTTCGAGAGGGCACTGTCCCGTCCCCCTCGTCGAGTTTTGGCTGGTGGCAGTGGATACAACTTTTTGTATTCGACCGCAAATATATTCCTATGGGATTCTTCCCATTGTTGGAGGCTAATACTTTTTCACATTAGTCTCTAACATACCGCTGGTTTATTTGTCTTAAATAAATCCACCGGTTGGTATTTTCTGCCAGAACTCGATTTTTAAAATGGCGTAAGTGTTTGCCTCTGTAACTCCGAACCAAAGGTTGTGCCCTTTGTTCCACTATTGGCGGGCTTCTGCACAGAAGCCCTCCAGAGTGGTGCCATTCTGTCTGGGTACCACAGAGGGTGTGGGAGGGGGTTTAGGCTCCCTGGACTGACTTGCCTTGCCAATTTAGGTCGCTCTCTTGTGTGATTGGCCCGAGTGGTGAGCCGCCCCGCTCACCACTTAGCATGTTTGATTGACAGCTAGGCTGAATGAATGGGGGTTTTCTGCATAAAAGCAGGGCTTTTGGGACTGGAACTTCAGAAGTCGCCACAGGACCTAAGAATCTGACGAGGGTAAAGCTGAGCCGACCTGCAACGACGACACCTCCGGTGGAGCCCTGCTGAACCGACTACCACTTCCCAACGACAGAGGAGATCTCCCTGCTGGAGAGTCTTCTTCCCCTGACTGGTGGGAACAACCAGTCCCTTGCTTTTTCTTCACTTCCAGGACGTTCAGTGGTCGAATTGCCCGTGCTGAGCACCCCGGCAACCGGATAGCCACTGACCACTGTACCGCGACTAAAAGGTGGTGCCTTGTGACGGGGCACTCCGTGGCTGGTCTATTCCCTGGTGGTGCAACGATCTTCAACTTTTCCTCGATGACGAGATCCTCTCATCTTCTGGCAAAGCCCCGACTTGCAACCACCACCAGGAACAACTGCCCCCGCCGGAGCTGTCTCTTCACTCTCAAGGTACTGTGTCCGCCTGGCTTCCCTTGAAACGGTTAGCGTGAGCTGTCTTAAATCCTTACCTTTCCATTGGGTCACCTCCAGACCTTCTTACACTTTTGTTCTAAACTGGTCCAACCTTTCTGTGACATTTTTCTACAAAGACTTGAAGTGCATTTCCACTGTGATACTTTTGGGACATACAGCCTTGCCTCTCTCCGAGTGGGCCTGGCCTCTGAACTTTGTGATTTACAGTAGACCCTGCTTTGCTCGCCTTGCATTTGTTTCGTAAAAGTGTTGGTACTGAGTTGGTTTCATACCCTGCCTTTTTCTCTCCCTTTCTAACGAATACTAGAGTGCCATCTAGGTTAAAGCATTCACCTCTGTCTGCAAATAAGTGGTGCCGTTGAACCTAGACTTGTCGAAATATTGTTATGGGATTGATATATACTTATAGTAATTGTGATTGAAGTTGTTTGCCATATTAGTGCCAGTGTGTTTTCCATAGATGTGTTTTTAAATAAATAATTATATATCTTTACACCCAAGCTCTGATCAGTGTCTGCTTGTTCTACCGTGTAAATTGCCCTATCCTGTATACTCCAAATACGGCCTAACTCTTCTTGAGGGAAGTCTGACTGCTTAGCCATAGCTACCAAGTGAATCTGTGTGGTAACGAGTGCTACCAAGTGGGTTTACTTCCAAACACCTGTAGTCCTAAATCTTTTGCAGTGGTCCCAGAGGGAACTGCACAGGTTTCTGCCTAACAAGAGGCGCCGGGCCTTGTTGAGGGTCCTGGACCTGAAGTCCTCCCAGCGCTTCTTGACATGATGGAATTCGCGGACTGCCACCCCCTCTGCGTTGATGGCAGTCACAATGTCCGTCCAGATCCTGGTCCGTCCTTCCTTGTCGGCACGAAACCTTCCGAAGAGGGCATCATACTGCCCCAGGACTTGCTCCACCAGGACACCAACTTTGGTGGCAGTGAAGCTGGTGGCCCTCTGCCTCTCTGGCTGGGGGTTGCCAGTGCCGCCAGATGGTGTAGTGCTGGACATGGCAACCCCAGAGGCAGGAGTGGGTGTGCAACTGGGTCCTGGGGCTGGGCTGTGGAGCGATGGAATCCCAGTCGGGAGTCTTCGGTTCCAGCAGGGGTGGTCACAGCAACAGCACCCCTGGCTGATGTGCAGGCAGCAAATGGCCCCAGCTCTGACTCTCCCAGCCAGGACAGTGTCGGTCCTGGTCCATCATACTGATGTTCCCCCTGCCAACATCACACTTCAGACAATGCCTGCACCAAGTCCTATGGTCAATGTGCATTCGCACACTCCAACAACCCAGTCCACCGGTGATTCTGCCCCTACTGACCAGAACAGCGTTAGCCACTTTGGCTCCGCTCCACCTTCTAAAAAGAGGAAGAAGGGTGCTCTCGCATGACAGGCTGAGACCCCAGGCAAGGCTACACACTCCGGCACGTCAAGGAAGCCTTGCTTTAATGACGCAGCGCTTAATACACTTGTGAGCTATGTGGTGCAACATAGCCACGACATGGTGGTGACTACAGGGTCCAAGACCACACCTGGTCAACGTAAGGCACACTGGCAGACCATCGCCAACGACATAAGTGCCCTTGGATTTGTGAGGCGCTCAGCTGATGATTGCTACAAGCAGTGGAATGACCTGAAACGCAGAGCAAAAGACAAGCTGGCCTCAAGTCATGCCGCTACTCTGGTGACTGGCGGTGGGTCTCCACAAGAGGACAACAAACTCAATGATCATGAGTCTGTTGCTGGGACCTTCGTCACAGAGGAACAGATCCGAGGTGTGGGAGAACTACCCAATTATGACACATTGTCCGGTGAGTGCCCATGCATGTGTGTGTGTAATGTATGTGTATGTGAGTAATATGGGTCACCCATGTGCTTCATCCAAAACATTCTGTGGCCTTGAATTTGGGTGTGACACTATCCCTTCTGCCCACAGTATTAATTTAGCGCAACATTACGGCAGTTGCCCTTGAGGTGGCATCATACAACAACATTGTTTATATTTTTCAGTGTTCTTTCAGGCTGATTGTTTCAATTCTCCCAATTTTGCAACACATTCCTCAGCCCTATTGTGACATATGTGACATGCTTCTGTCACTGAAGGACCCCACATTGGCCCACATGTGTCAACTTGGTAGTTGAAAGATTTGACCATTCAGGCTGAATGAGTATTGTCCTGATCAAATGATGTTTTGGGGCCTGTTTGAATGTGGAACATGCTAGTTGTTTCCTGTCATGTTGAAGTGCACAACCATTGATGTGTACATGGCCCTGCAATCACTGTATTTTTGTACACTGGATGTGTTGCAGTGTGTGGCACATGGCATATCTTTTCACACTATGTGGCATTTTTCATCTCTTCATGTCTATCTCACTTGGATGGGTGACAGTACTCATTCACTGACATAGGGATGTACTTTTGGAATGTACCATGGCTATGGTACATGCCATCTGTGTGATGGCATGTGTCATTTATGTGTATAGGACATGCCACTCACAGGCCAATGTGTGATGGCAGTGCTACCCAGCATGCAGCAAATGTGTTGCTCTTCCATCTTGGTGTCATCAGTGTCAGACTTTTGCCTCCCCTTTCAACTCTGTGACAGTGCATGCATGGGAGTGTTATAGTCATGTGGGACATGTGTAAATCATGTACTGGTTCTGTAGCTTGTCTGGCCTATTTGTGTGCTATGGTGCTAATGCCTGTTTCCATTTTTTGTCTTTCATGTTTTTGCAGAGGATGACGCACTTGATGCTGGTGAGGTTGAGGAGATGGTGCAGACCCAGGAGGAACCTGAGGCACAACCGGCCACCAGTGGGGGACGTGATGTGGTGGTGGGTGAGAACCCACTATTGCTGCAGACGATACTGTCAAGGGGTGTCTCTGGGTGCACCTCCCCAGACCTCTATTCAGGTGTTGATTCGGATGAGACCTATGTGGCGTCACAGGTAAGTGTTTCTGGAAGGGGTTCTGTTCTGTCCAAACCACCTGCACCAGGGGTAGAACCCTCTATGGGGATGTCAGTGTTGGTTAGTCAGCCTTTGGCGGTTACGGGTGCAGTGTCACACTCCACAACATCTGATCCTGTTCCTGGGCCAGCAGATCAGAGGGGGAATGCAGTCCTGCAGCCTCATGCAGTGCCGGCACAGCAAGGTGCAGATCGCCTTGCCCCAAACAGGTGTGGTGCCCGCCGACGCGGTGGCCGTACACCACCAGGCAATACCGCATGGGAACAATCCATTTACGGTATGGCAACCTAACAGGCAGCATCAGTTGAGATGATGGCTCAAGCAATGGAGAGGGTGGCCACTTCCATTGCCCCCCTGAAAGGCAGATGGAGCTACTACAGCAGGCAACAGACTCCATTTGCCAATCACACAGGGAGGACATGTTGGAGTCCAACAGGGACAGACGGGCGGCACTGGAGACTCTACGCCAATCGATTCAATAGAGTCCCAGGGCCACAGGGAAGCCCTGAGGGTAGAACGCCATCACCTCAGGGAGACTCTTGTTGACCTTGAGACTTCCACTAACTTGAGGACAGAACAGCAGCTGGAGCGGCTCACACGTTCGCTCTCAGCTGAGATGCAGGCAACTCGGGAGGAGATCCGGGCATCACGTCAGGTGCTGCATGGGGATCTCCGCACTATAATCCTCCAGTACGAGACCTTCCACACCCGCATGCTTGCTGCCATGGAGGACCATACCAGGGCTTTGCGTGGGCTGCCTCCCATAGTACCACCACCTCCTGTGGCAGCAGCAGAGGGTGTTCAGAGCGACAGCAGCAGTTCTCCCACATTGGCATAGCCGTGCAGGCCATGAGCCCATGGAGGTGTTTTTTTGTCCTAACATCCACACAGGCTACGTTGGTGAGCACCCTGTCCTCGGACCTCCATGGTGCCCCCCCCAGCCCCCACATGGCCATTTTTGATTTTTGATTTTTGATTTTTGATTTTTGATTTTTGATTTTTGATTATTTTCTAACAGTGTGTTGCCTTGTGTGGCTCCCGTGGGCATCCACTGTATTCCGGCTGGGCACATGCAGGCTTGTTCTGAGTTTGGGTTCGATGCTTGGGTTCGTGAGACACACACCCCTCCTGCTTCCCATTTCCATGGGCTTGCAAAAGGTATGACCAAGTGACAGTGATGTACAAAGTGATGTTGGGCTCCCATGAGCTGTGTGGGCAGTCTGTAGTCAATACTGTGTAGACATTCCTTGTGTATATTGTTGTTGTATTGTACACTGCATGTTGGAATTATGTATGCTTCTGCTTCCATGTCTCCCTCTGAACTTGCAGGTTCATTCCTCATGTCTTCACAAGGCCGTCTACTTTGGAGATGGAGTTCATGTTGTATGCAGTACACAGACACGTTTTGAAGCCTGCAAGACTACAGTTGGAAGGGGGCGATGTGGTGGCATATTCAGGTTGTAAGACTACAACTACTTTAACTTAGTACTGTCATGTTTTAGTTATGGTTGAGCTTGTGTAGCTGTTGTATTGTTGGTAAGTATTTGGTCATGTGTGTTGTTAGGTCAACATTACTGGGAGCATATTGTTTGTGGCAGGTTTCCATTAGGGACACTGTACTTTGTGACATTGTGTCAGGTTTTCGGGATTGCTTTGTTTGCTCTCACATAGCATAGCATGACATGCCATGGTGTGTTGGTGCTGGGGAGGGGTTGGGTGACATGGCACTGTTCTCATGTTGTATTTTGCAAGGGGGTAATGCATTTAGCAGCATATGTGTCTTTTGATGACACAGCATTGGTGGTGTTTCTGTAGGTAGGGATGCACACATTGTGACACTTCCAGGTGACCAATCTCAGGCTGGTATGGTTGTGACAGTTCACTGTCCCTTGTGTCATCATCGATTGTCAGCTGGTATGTGGAAGGTCTGTGTGCACTCCACAGGGGTGTGATTCTAAGTGAAGTAATTAGCCACCAGCTGCGTTCGGGCTGCCACACCCCGTGCCCTTTCCCCTCCCATGCGCAGCGGGCGTGCATGTGGTTGGGGATGTGGGGGCACCACCATGTCCACCGGCAGGCCCCGGCGTGTTGCAACGTTGTGCAGGACACATGCTGCCACTATGATCCTGCACACTACTGGGGGAGCGTATAACTGCTGCCCGCCAGAACGGTCAAGGGAGCGAAAGCGTGACTTGAGCACTCCGAATGTGCGCTCCACTATGCCCCGGGTTGCAATATGGACTGTGTTGTATCTTACCTCGGGTGGCGTGGTGGGGTTCCGAATTGGCGTCATCATGTGGGTGCTCAGAGGGTAGGCACTGTCCCCTGGGGAGGTGGTGATGGGTATCATTATTAGGGTTGTGACATTACTCAGTATCTGGCAGGAATGCATGTGCTGTGGCATTTACACTCACCGAGCAGCCATGTATCGCCATGCCGCACAGCTTCTAGGTCCCGGTTTAGGGTTGACATTCTGTAAATGAAACTATCGTGGGTGGACCCAGGATAGTTGGCATATACTGAGGTGATGATTCCCTTGGCATCACATACTACCTGGACGTTGATGGAATGCAAGTGCTTGCGGTTTATATAGATGTGCTCTGATGCCCTGGGAGGACGTAGAGCCACATGGGTGCAATCAATGGCACCTAGGACTTTGGGGAATTGTGCCACCCAGTAGAAATCCTGGACGGCAGCCTGCCTTTCTGCAGGTGTTCTGGGCAGGTATATGTGCCTGCGGACTGATGGGCATGCTGTCATGATGGCCAAGACCTGGTGTAGGCAGCGTGACTGCATGGCCTGTGACAACCCCCCACTATGGCACTTGTCCGCTGAAATGATCCGGTGGCCAAAAACTGTAGTACATTGAGGACTGAGTGCTTGGGAGCAGAGGGTGGGTGATGTGAGGTCATCCTCCCACTCACTGACCAGGTCGAGTATTATGTGAGGTGGAAGCCTGTACCTCCCATACACCTGGTCATCAGGCATGCCAAAAAGGCTGGTTCTGGGTGTGACAATTCTGGGCCTGACTATGCTCCTCCTCCTCCTCCTCTGGTATGCCACGACCATTGCTGCTAGGAACAGTACGTTCATCCTGGCGTCTGAACTTTTATGCTGCGCGGGTCGACGTACTCCTGCTTCCTGCTGGCGTATGTGTTTCTGGATTAGCGTGTCTTTTTTGGCACGTGCGTGTGGGTGTTCCGCGCATTTGCCTCCTGTACTTCCCCGCCCACCCCAGTAATACACGTACCCCGCTCGCCCAGGCCCAATCGCGTGCAAAACTTCCCGCAAGCACCTGAAGTACACGTACCCCGCTCACCCAGGCACAATCACGTACAAAACTTCCCGCAAGCCCCTGAAGTACATGTACCCTGCTCACCCAGGCACAATCGAGTGAAAAACTTCCAACGAGCCTCTGAAGTATACGTAACCCGTTCACCCAGGCACAATCGCATGTAAAACTTCCCGCGCACCCCCGCAATACACGCTATTTTTGACACAGTGGGTGTCCGTGTTTGTTGCGTACCCCTTTGCACGTCATTTGTCCTAGAAGGCCACAGTGTGGGACATTCATCAGAGCTGTATATACAGGCTTTTTGTTAGCGCAGGGACGCTACCGCCTGCTTTCGTGTGGTGGACATGTGTTGATGTACATAGTTGACTTTTGGTTTGTGTCATGAGATCGCCATTTCACTGCTGGGGGTGCAAGGGGACATGAGTGGGGGCCTGCTGGCAGGTGCCCTGCACTGCTGGGGGTGGGGGTGCAAGGGCACATGAGTGGGGGCCTGCTGGAAGGGCCCCCTCAGTACTGGGGGATGGGTGTGCAAGGGGACATGAAAGGGGGCCTGCTGGCAAGTGCCCCTCAGTGCTGGGGGGTGGGGGTGCAAGGGCACATGAGTGGGGGCCTGTTGGCAGGTGCCCCTCAGTGCTGGGGGGTGGGGGTGCAAGGGGACATGAGTGGGACATGAGTGGGGGCCTGCTGGCAGGTGCCCTGCACTGCTGGGGGGTGGGGGTGCAAGGGGACATGAGTGGGACATGAGTGGGGGCCTGCTGGCAGGTGGCCTGCCATGCTGGGGGTGCAAGGGGACATAGGTGGGACATGAGTGGGGGCCTGTTGGCAGGTGCCCCTCAGAGCTGGGGGGTGGGTGTGCAAGGGGACATGAGTGGGGGCTTGCTGGCAGGTGCCCCTCAGTGCTGGGGGGTGGAGGTTCAAGGGGACATGAGTGGGGGCCTGTTGGCAGGTGCCCCTCAGTGCTGGGGGGTGGGTGTGCAAGGGGACATGAGTGGGGGCCTGCTGGCAGGTGTCCCTCAGTGCTGGGGGTGGGGTGCAAAGGGACATGAGTGGGGGCCTGCTGACAGGTGCCCCTCAGATCTGGGGGGTGGAGGTGCAAGGGGACATGAGTGGGGGCCTGTTGGCAGGTACCCCTCAGTGCTGGGGGGTGGGGGTGCAAGGGGACATGAGTGGGGGCCTGCTGGCAGGTTCCCTGCACTGCTGGGGGGTGGGGGTGCAAGGGGGCATGAGTGGGGGCCTATTGGCAGGTGCCCCTCAGTGCTGGGGGGTGGGGGTGCAAGGGGACATGAGTTGGACATGAGTGGTGGCCTGCTGGCAGGTGCCCTGCTCTGCTGGGGGTTGGGGGTGCAAGGGGACATGAGTATGGGCCTGCTGGCAGGTGCCCTGCACTGCTGGGGGGTGGGGGTGCAAGGGGACATGAGTGGGGGCCTGCTGGCAGGTGCCCCTCAGTACCGGGGGGTGGCGGTGCAAGGGGACATGAGTTGGGGCCTGCTGGCAGGTGCACTGCACTGCTGGGGCGTGGGGGTGATGGGGGTGCTGGGGGACATGAGTGGGGGCCTACTGGCAGGTGCCCCTCAGTGCTGGGGGGTGGGGGTACAAGGGGACATGAGTGGGGGCCTGTTGGCAGGTGCACCTCAGTGCTGGGGGGTGGGTGTGCTGGGGGACATGAGTGGGACATGAGTGGGGGCCTGCTGGCAGGTGCCCTGCACTGCTGAGGGTGCAAGGGGACATGAGTGGGACATGAGTGGGGGCCTGCTGGCAGGTGCCCTGCACTGCTGGGGGGTGGGGGTGCAATGGGACATGAGTGGGACATGTGTGGGGGCCTTCTAGCAGGTGCCCTGCACTGTCTGGGGGTGGGGGTGCAAGGGGGCATGAGTGGGGGCCTGTTTGCAGGTGCCCCTCGGTGCTGGGGGGTGGGTGTGCAAGGGGACATGAGTGGAGGCCTGCTGGCAGGTGCCTCTCAGTGCTGGGGGGTGGGGGTGCAAGGGGACATGAGTGGGGGCCTGCTGGCAGGTGCCCTGCACTGCTGGCGTTGGGGGTGCTGGGGGACATGAGTCGGGGCCTGCTGGCAGGGCCCTGAACTGCTGGGGGGTGCGGGTGCTGGGGGACGTGAGTGGGGGTCTGCTGGCAGGTGCCCTGCACTGCTGGGGGTGGGGGTGCTGGGGGACATGAGTGGGACATGAGTGGGGGCCTGCTGGCAGGTGCCCAGCACTGCTGGGGGGTGGAGGTGCAAGGGGACATGAGTGGGGGCCTGGTGGCAGGTGCCCTGCACTGCTGGGGGGTGGGTGTGCTGGGGGACATGAGTGGGACATGAGTGGGGGCCTGCTGGCAGGTGTCCCTCAGTGCTGGGGGGTGGGGGTGCAAGGGACATGAGTGGGGGCCTGTTGGCAGGTGCCCATCAGTGCTGGGGGGTGGGGGTGCAAGGGACATGAGTGGGGGCCTGCTGGCAGGTGTCCTGCACTGCTGGGGGGTGTGGGTGCAAGGAGACATGAGTGGGATATGAGAGGGGGCCTGCTGGCAGGTGCGCTGCACTGCTGGGGGGTGGGGGTGCAAGGGGACATGAGTGGGACATGAGTGGGGGCCTGTTGGCAGGTGCCCCTCCGTGCTGGGAGGTGGGTGTGCAAGGGGACATGAGTGGGGGCCTGCTGGCAGGTTCCCCTCAGTGCTGAGAGTGGGGGTGCAAGGGGACATGAGTGGGGGCCTGTTGGCAGGTGCCCCTCATTGCTGGGGGTGGGTGTGAAAGGGGACATGAGTGGGGGCCTGCTGCCAGGTGCCCCTCAGTGCTGAGGGGTGGGGGTGCAAGGGGGCATGAGTGGGTGCCTGTTGGCAGGTGCCCCTCAGTGCTGGGGGTGCAAGGGGACATGAGTGGGGGCCTGCTGGCAGGTGCCCTGCACTGCTGAGGGGTGGGGGTGCAAGGGGACATGATAGGGGGCCTGTTGGCTGGTGCCCCTCAGTGCTGGGGGGTGGGGGTGCAAGGGGACATGAGTGGGACATAACTGGGGGCCTGCTGGCAGGTGCCCTGAACTGCTGGGGGGTGGTGGTGCAAGGGGACATGAGTGAGGGCCTGCTGGCAGGTGCCCTGCACTGCTGGGGGGTGGGGGTAAGGGGACATGAGTGGGACATGAGTGGGGGCCTGCTGGCAGGTGCCCTGCACTGCTGGGGGGTGGGGGTGCAAGGGACATGAGTGGGACATGTGTGGGGTCCTGCTGGAAGGTGCCCCTCAGTGCTGGGGGGTGGGTTTACAAGGGGACATTAGTGTTGGCCTGCTGGCAGGTGCCCCTCACTGCTGGGGAGTGGGGTGCAAGGGGACATAAGTGGGACATGAGTGGGGGCCTGCTGGCAGGTGCCCTGCACTGCTGGGGGGTGGGGGTGCAAGGGGACATGAGTGGGACATGAGTGGGGGCCTGCTGGCAGGTGCCCTGCACTGCTGGGGGGTGGGGGTGCAAGGGGACATGAGTGGGACATGAGTGGGGTCCTGCTGGCAGGTGCCCCATACTGCTGGGGGGTGGGGGTGCAAGGGACATGAGTGGGACATGAGTGGGGCCCTGCTGGAAGGTGCCCCTCAGTGCTGGCAGGTGGGTGTGCAAGGGGACATGAGTGGGGGCCTGTTGGCAGGTGCCCCTCAGTGCTGGGGGGTGGGTGTGCAAGGGGACATGCGTGGGGGCCTGCTGGTAGGTGCCCCTCAGTGCTGGGGGGTGGGTGTGCAAGGGGACATGAGTGGGGGCCTGCTGGCAGGTGCCCCTCAGTGCTGGCAGGTGGGTGTGCAAGGGGACATGAGTGGGGGCCTGTTGGCAGGTGCCCCTCAGTGCTGGGGGGTGGGTGTGCAAGGGGACATGCGTGGGGGCCTGCTGGTAGGTGCCCCTCAGTGCTGGGGCATGGGGGTGCAAGGGGACATAAGTGGGGGCCTGCTGGCAGGTGCCCCTCAGTGCTGGGGGGTGGGGATGCAAGGGGAAATGAGTGGGGGCCTGTTGGCAGGTGCCCCTCAGTGCTGGGGGGTGGGGGTGCAAGGGGACATGAGTGGGGGCCTGCTGGCAGGTGCCTGCACTGCCTTGGGGTGGGGGTGCAAGGGGACATGAGTGTGGGCCTGTTGGCAGGTGCCTCTCAGTGCTGGGGGGTGGGGGTGCAAGGGGACATGATTGGGACATGAGTGGGGGCCTGCTGGCAGATGTCCTGCACTGCTGGGGGGTGGGGGTGCAAGGGGACATGAGTGGGGGCCTGTTGGCAGGTGCCCCACAGTGCTGGGGGGTGGGGGTGCAAGGGGACATGAGTGGGGGCCTGCTGGCAGGTACCCTGCACTGCTGGGGGTTGGGGGTGCTGTGGGACATGAGTGGGGGCCTGCTGGCAGGTGCCCTGCACTGCTGGGGAGTGGGGTGCTGGTGGACATGAGTGGGGGCCTGCTGGCAGGGGCCCTGCACTGCTGGGGGGTGGGGGTCCTGGGGGACATGAGTGGGGTCCTACTGGCAGGTGCCCTGCACTGCTGGGGGGTGGGGGTGCTGGGGGACATGAGTGGGACATGAGTGGGGGCCTACTGGCAGGTGCCCCTCAGTGCTGGGTGGTGGGTGTGCAAGGGGACATGAGTGGGGGCCTGTTGGCAGGTGCCCCTCAGTGCTGGGGGGTGGGTGTGCAAGGGGACATTCGTGGGGGCCTGCTGGTAGGTGCCCCTCAGTGCTGGGGCATGGGGGTGCAAGGGGACATAAGTGGGGGCCTGCTGGCAGGTGCCCCTCAGTGCTGAGGGGTGGGGATGCAAGGGGACATGAGTGGGGCCTGTTGGCAGGTGCCCCTCAGTGCTGGGGGGAGGGGGTGCAAGGGGACATGAGTGGGGGCCTGCTGGCAGATGCCTGCACTGCCTTGGGGTGGGGGTGCAAGGGGACATGAGTGTGGGCCTGTTGGCAGGTGCCCCTCAGTGCTGGGGGGTGGGGGTGCAAGGGGACATGAGTGGGACATGAGTGGGGGCCTGCTGGCAGGTGCCCTGCACTGCTGGGGGGTGGAGGTGCAAGGGGACATGAGTAGGGGCCTGTTGGCAGGTACCCCTCAGTGCTGGGGGTCGGGGTGCAAGGGGACATGAGTGGGGGCCTGCTGGCAGGTACCCTGCACTGTTGGGGGGTGGAGGTGCAAGGGGACATGAGTGGGGGCCTGTTTGCAGGTGCCCTACAGTGCTGGGGGGTCCGAGTGCAAGGGGACATGAGTGGGAGCCTGCTGGCAGGTGCCCCTCAGTGCTGGGGGGTGGGGGTGCAAGGGGACATGAGTGGGACATGAGTGGGGGCCTGCTGGCAGGTGCCCCTCAGTGCTGGGGGGTGGGGGTGCAAGGGGACATGAGTTGGACATGAGTGGTGGCCTGCTGGCAGGTGCCCTGCTCTGCTGGGGGTTGGGGGTGCAAGGGGACATGAGTATGGGCCTGCTGGCAGGTGCCCTGCACTGCTGGGGGGTGGGGGTGCAAGGGGACATGAGTGGGGGCCTGCTGGCAGGTGCCCCTCAGTACCGGGGGGTGGCGGTGCAAGGGGACATGAGTGGGGGCCTGCTGGCAGGTGCACTGCACTGCTGGGGCGTGGGGGTGATGGGGGTGCTGGGGGACATGAGTGGGGGCCTACTGGCAGGTGCCCCTCAGTGCTGGGGGGTGGGGGTACAAGGGGACATGAGTGGGGGCCTGTTGGCAGGTGCACCTCAGTGCTGGGGGGTGGGTGTGCTGGGGGACATGAGTGGGACATGAGTGGGGGCCTGCTGGCAGGTGCCCTGCACTGCTGAGGGTGCAAGGGGACATGAGTGGGACATGAGTGGGGGCCTGCTGGCAGGTGCCCTGCACTGCTGGGGGGTGGGGTGCAATGGGACATGAGTGGGACATGTGTGGGGGCCTTCTAGCAGGTGCCCTGCACTGTCTGGGGGTGGGGGTGCAAGGGGGCATGAGTGGGGGCCTGTTTGCAGGTGCCCCTCGGTGCTGGGGGGTGGGTGTGCAAGGGGACATGAGTGGAGGCCTGCTGGCAGGTGCCTCTCAGTGCTGGGGGGTGGGGGTGCAAGGGGACATGAGTTCGGGCCTGCTGGCAGGTGCCCTGCACTGCTGGGGGGTGGGGGTGCTAGGGGACATGAGTGGGGGCCTGCTGGCAGGTGCCCTGCACTGCTGGCGTTGGGGGTGCTGGGGGACATGAGTCGGGGCCTGCTGGCAGGGCCCTGAACTGCTGGGGGGTGCGGGTGCTGGGGGACGTGAGTGGGGGTCTGCTGGCAGGTGCCCTGCACTGCTGGGGGTGGGGGTGCTGGGGGTCATGAGTGGGACATGAGTGGGGGCCTGCTGGCAGGTGCCCAGCACTGCTGGGGGGTGGAGGTGCAAGGGGACATGAGTGGGGGCCTGGTGGCAGGTGCCCTGCACTGCTGGGGGGTGGGTGTGCTGGGGGACATGAGTGGGACATGAGTGGGGGCCTGCTGGCAGGTGTCCCTCAGTGCTGGGGGGTGGGGGTGCAAGGGACATGAGTGGGGGCCTGTTGGCAGGTGCCCATCAGTGCTGGGGGGTGGGGGTGCAAGGGACATGAGTGGGGGCCTGCTGGCAGGTGTCCTGCACTGCTGGGGGGTGTGGGTGCAAGGAGACATGAGTGGGATATGAGAGGGGGCCTGCTGGCAGGTGCGCTGCACTGCTGGGGGGTGGGGGTGCAAGGGGACATGAGTGGGACATGAGTGGGGGCCTGTTGGCAGGTGCCCCTCCGTGCTGGGAGGTGGGTGTGCAAGGGGACATGAGTGGGGGCCTGCTGGCAGGTTCCCCTCAGTGCTGAGAGTGGGGGTGCAAGGGGACATGAGTGGGGGCCTGTTGGCAGGTGCCCCTCATTGCTGGGGGTGGGTGTGAAAGGGGACATGAGTGGGGGCCTGCTGCCAGGTGCCCCTCAGTGCTGAGGGGTGGGGGTGCAAGGGGGCATGAGTGGGTGCCTGTTGGCAGGTGCCCCTCAGTGCTGGGGGTGGGGGTGCAAGGGGACATGAGTGGGGGCCTGCTGGCAGGTGCCCTGCACTGCTGAGGGGTGGGGGTGCAAGGGGACATGATAGGGGGCCTGTTGGCTGGTGCCCCTCAGTGCTGGGGGGTGGGGGTGCAAGGGGACATGAGTGGGACATAACTGGGGGCCTGCTGGCAGGTGCCCTGAACTGCTGGGGGGTGGTGGTGCAAGGGGACATGAGTGAGGGCCTGCTGGCAGGTGCCCTGCACTGCTGGGGGGTGGGGGTAAGGGGACATGAGTGGGACATGAGTGGGGGCCTGCTGGCAGGTGCCCTGCACTGCTGGGGGGTGGGGGTGCAAGGGACATGAGTGGGACATGTGTGGGGTCCTGCTGGAAGGTGCCCCTCAGTGCTGGGGGGTGGGTTTACAAGGGGACATTAGTGTTGGCCTGCTGGCAGGTGCCCCTCACTGCTGGGGAGTGGGGTGCAAGGGGACATAAGTGGGACATGAGTGGGGGCCTGCTGGCAGGTGCCCTGCACTGCTGGGGGGTGGGGGTGCAAGGGGACATGAGTGGGACATGAGTGGGGGCCTGCTGGCAGGTGCCCTGCACTGCTGGGGGGTGGGGGTGCAAGGGGACATGAGTGGGACATGAGTGGGGTCCTGCTGGCAGGTGCCCCATACTGCTGGGGGGTGGGGGTGCAAGGGACATGAGTGGGACATGAGTGGGGCCCTGCTGGAAGGTGCCCCTCAGTGCTGGGGGGTGGGTGTGCAAGGGGACATGAGTGGGGGCCTGCTGGCAGGTACCCCTCAGTGCTGGGGGGTGGGTGTGCAAGGGGACATGAGTGGGGGCCTGCTGGCAGGTGCCCCTCAGTGCTGGCAGGTGGGTGTGCAAGGGGACATGAGTGGGGGCCTGTTGGCAGGTGCCCCTCAGTGCTGGGGGGTGGGTGTGCAAGGGGACATGCGTGGGGGCCTGCTGGTAGGTGCCCCTCAGTGCTGGGGCATGGGGGTGCAAGGGGACATAAGTGGGGGCCTGCTGGCAGGTGCCCCTCAGTGCTGGGGGGTGGGGATGCAAGGGGAAATGAGTGGGGGCCTGTTGGCAGGTGCCCCTCAGTGCTGGGGGGTGGGGGTGCAAGGGGACATGAGTGGGGGCCTGCTGGCAGGTGCCTGCACTGCCTTGGGGTGGGGGTGCAAGGGGACATGAGTGTGGGCCTGTTGGCAGGTGCCTCTCAGTGCTGGGGGGTGGGGGTGCAAGGGGACATGATTGGGACATGAGTGGGGGCCTGCTGGCAGATGTCCTGCACTGCTGGGGGGTGGGGGTGCAAGGGGACATGAGTGGGGGCCTGTTGGCAGGTGCCCCACAGTGCTGGGGGGTGGGGGTGCAAGGGGACATGAGTGGGGGCCTGCTGGCAGGTACCCTGCACTGCTGGGGGTTGGGGGTGCTGTGGGACATGAGTGGGGGCCTGCTGGCAGGTGCCCTGCACTGCTGGGGAGTGGGGTGCTGGTGGACATGAGTGGGGGCCTGCTGGCAGGGGCCCTGCACTGCTGGGGGGTGGGGGTCCTGGGGGACATGAGTGGGGTCCTACTGGCAGGTGCCCTGCACTGCTGGGGGGTGGGGGTGCTGGGGGACATGAGTGGGACATGAGTGGGGGCCTACTGGCAGGTGCCCCTCAGTGCTGGGTGGTGGGTGTGCAAGGGGACATGAGTGGGGGCCTGTTGGCAGGTGCCCCTCAGTGCTGGGGGGTGGGTGTGCAAGGGGACATTCGTGGGGCCTGCTGGTAGGTGCCCCTCAGTGCTGGGGCATGGGGGTGCAAGGGGACATAAGTGGGGGCCTGCTGGCAGGTGCCCCTCAGTGCTGAGGGGTGGGGATGCAAGGGGACATGAGTGGGGCCTGTTGGCAGGTGCCCCTCAGTGCTGGGGGGAGGGGGTGCAAGGGGACATGAGTGGGGGCCTGCTGGCAGATGCCTGCACTGCCTTGGGGTGGGGGTGCAAGGGGACATGAGTGTGGGCCTGTTGGCAGGTGCCCCTCAGTCCTGGGGGGTGGGGGTGCAAGGGGACATGAGTGGGACATGAGTGGGGGCCTGCTGGCAGGTGCCCTGCACTGCTGGGGGGTGGAGGTGCAAGGGGACATGAGTAGGGGCCTGTTGGCAGGTACCCCTCAGTGCTGGGGGTCGGGGTGCAAGGGGACATGAGTGGGGGCCTGCTGGCAGGTACCCTGCACTGTTGGGGGGTGGAGGTGCAAGGGGACATGAGTGGGGGCCTGTTTGCAGGTGCCCTACAGTGCTGGGGGGTCCGAGTGCAAGGGGACATGAGTGGGAGCCTGCTGGCAGGTGCCCCTCAGTGCTGGGGGGTGGGGGTGCAAGGGGACATGAGTGGGACATGAGTGGGGGCCTGCTGGCAGGTGCCCCTCAGTGCTGGGGTTTGGTGGTGCAAGGGGACATGAGTGGGACATGAGTGGGGGCCTGCTGGCAGGTGCCCTGCACTGCTGGAGGGTGGGTGTGCAAGGGGACATTAGTGGGGGCCTGCTGACAGTGCTGGGGGGTGGGGGTGCAAGGGGACATGAGTGGGACATGAGTGGGGGCCTACTGGCAGGTGCCCTCCACTGCTGGGGTTTGGGGGTGCAAGGGGACATGAGTGGGACATGAGTGGGGGCCTGCTGGCAGGTGCCCTGCACTGCTGGGTGGTGGGGGTGCAAGGGGACATGAGTGGGGGCCTGCTGGCAGGTGCCCACACTGCTGGGGGCCGGGGGTGCAAGGGACATGAGTGGGACATGAGTGGGGGCCTGCTGGAAGGTGCCCCTCAGTGCTGGGGGGTGGGTGTTCAAGGGGACATGAGTGGGGGCCTGCTGGCAGGTGCCCCTCAGTGCTGGGGGGGTGGGGGTGCAAGGGGGCATGAGTAGGGGCCTTTTGGCAGGTGCCCCTCAGTGCTGGGGGTGGGTATGCAAGTGGACATGAGTGGGGGCCTGCTGGCAGGTGCCCCTCAGTGCTGGGTGGTGGGTTGGGTGTGCAATGGGACATGAGTGGGGGCCTGTTGGCAGGTGCCCCTCAGTGCTGGGGGATAGGTGTGCAAGGGGACATGAGTGGGGGCCTGCTGGTAGGTACCCCTCAGTGCTGGGGGGTAGGGGTGCAAGGGGACATAAGTGGAGGCCTGCTGACAGGTGCCCCTCAGTGCTGGGGGGCGGGGATGCAAGGGGACATGAGTGGGGGCCTGTTGGCAGATGCCCCGCAGTGCTGGGGGGTGGGGGTGCTAGGGGACATGAGTGGGGGCCTGCTGGCAGGTGCCTGCACTGCTGGGGGGTGGGGGTGCAAGGGGACATGAGTGGGGGCCTGTTGGCAGGTGCCCCTCAGTGCTGGTGGGTGGGGCTGCAAGGGGACATGCGTGGGACATGAGTGGGGGCCTGCTGGCAGGTGCCCTGCACTGCTGGGGGTGGGGGTGCAAGGGGACATGAGTGGGACATGAGTGGGGGCCTGCTGGAAGGTGCCCTGCACTGCTGGGTGGTGGGGGTGCAAGGGGACATGAGTGGGGGCCTGCTGGCAGGTGCCCACACTGCTGGGGGGTGGGGGTGCAAGGGACATGAGTGGGACATGAGTGGGGGCCTGCTGGAAGGTGCCCCTCAGTGCTGGGGGGTGGGTGTTCAAGGTGACATGAGTGGGGGCCTGCTGGCAGGTTCCCCTCAGTGCTGGGGGGGGTGGGGGTGCAAGGGGGCATGAGTAGGGGCCTTTTGGCAGGTGCCCCTCAGTGCTGGGGGTGGGTGTGCAAGTGGACATGAGTGGGGGCCTGCTGGCAGGTGCCCCTCAGTGCTGGGTGGTGGGTTGGGTGTGCAATGGGACATGAGTGGGGGCCTGTTGGCAGGTGCCCCTCAGTGCTGGGGGATAGGTGTGCAAGGGGACATGAGTGGGGGCCTGCTGGTAGGTACCCCTCAGTGCTGGCGGGTAGGGGTGCAAGGGGACATAAGTGGAGGCCTGCTGACAGGTGCCCCTCAGTGCTGGGGGGCGGGGATGCAAGGGGACATGAGTGGGGGCCTGTTGGCAGATGCCCCGCAGTGCTGGGGGGTGGGGGTGCTAGGGGACATGAGTGGGGGCCTGCTGGCAGGTGCCTGCACTGCTGGGGGGTGGGGGTGCAAGGGGACATGAGTGGGGGCCTGTTGGCAGGTGCCCCTCAGTGCTGGTGGGTGGGGCTGCAAGGGGACATGCGTGGGACATGAGTGGGGGCCTGCTGGCAGGTGCCCTGCACTGCTGGGGGTGGGGGTGCAAGGGGACATGAGTGGGACATGAGTGGGGGCCTGCTGGCAGGTGCCCTGCACTACTGGGGGGTGGGGGTGCAAGGGGACATGAGTGGGGGCCTGTTGGCAGGTACCCCTCAGTGCTGGGGGTGGGTATGCAAGGGGACATGAGTGGGGACTGCTGGCAGGAGCCCCTAGGTGCTGGGGGGTAGGGGTGCAAGGGGACATGAGTGGGGGCCTGCTGGCAGGTGCACTGCACTGCTGGGGGTTGGGGGTGCAAGGGGACATGAGTGGGGGCCTGTTGGCAGGTGCCCCTCAGTGCTGGTGGGTGGGGCTGCAAGGGGACATGCGTGGGACATGAGTGGGGGCCTGCTGGCAGGTGCCCTGCACTGCTGGGGGTGGGGGTGCAAGGGGACATGAGTGGGACATGAGTGGGGGCCTGCTGGCAGGTGCCCTGCACTACTGGGGGGTGGGGGTGCAAGGGGACATGAGTGGGGGCCTGTTGGCAGGTACCCCTCAGTGCTGGGGGTGGGTATGCAAGGGGACATGAGTGGGGACTGCTGGCAGGAGCCCCTAGGTGCTGGGGGGTAGGGGTGCAAGGGGACATGAGTGGGGGCCTGCTGGCAGGTGCACTGCACTGCTGGGGGTTGGGGGTGCTGGGGGACATGAGTGGGGGCCTGCTGGAAGGTGCCCTGCACTGCTGGGGAGTGGGGGTGCTGGCGGACATGAGTGGGGGCCTGCTGGCAGGTGCCCTGCACTGCTGGGGGGTGGGGGTGCTGGGGGACATGAGTAGGGTCCTGCTGGCAGGTGCCCTGCACTGCTGGGGGGTGGGGGTGCTGGGGGACATGAGTGGGACATGAGTGGGGGCCTGCTGGCAGGTGCCCAGCACTGCTGGGGGGTGGAGGTGCAAGGGGACATGAGTCCCTGCTGGGGGGTGGTGGTGCTGGGGGACATGAGTAGGGTCCTGCTGGCAGGTGCCCTGCACTGCTGGGGGGTGGGGGTGCTGGGGGACATGAGTGGGACATGAGTGGGGGCCTGCTGGCAGGTGCCCCTCAGTGCTGGGGGGTGAGGGTGCAAGGGACATGAGTGGGGGCCTGTTGGCAGGTTACCCTCAGTGCTGGGGGGTGGGGGTGCAAGGGACATGAGTGGGGGCCTGCTGGCAGGTGTCCTGCACTGCTGGGGGGGTGGGGGTGCAAGGGACATGACTGGGACATGAGTGGGGTCCTGCTGGAAGGTGCCCCTCAGTGCTGGGGGGTGGGTTTACAAGGGGACATTAGTGTTGGCCTGCTGGCAGGTGCCCCTCACTGCTGGGGGGTGGGGTGCAAGGGGACATAAGTGGGACATGAGTGGGGGCCTGCTGGCAGGTGCCCTGCACTGCTGGGGGGTGGGGGTGCAAGGGGACATGAGTGGGGGCCTGCTGGCAGGTGCCCTGCACTGCTGGGGGGTGGGGGTGCAAGGGGACATGAGTGGGACATGAGTGGGGTCCTGCTGGCAGGTGCCCCATACTGCTGGGGGGTGGGGGTGCAAGGGACATGAGTGGGACATGAGTGGGGCCCTGCTGGAAGGTGCCCCTCAGTGCTGGGGGGTGGGTGTGCATGGGGACATGAGTGGGGGCCTGCTGGCAGGTACCCCTCAGTGCTGGGGGGTGGGTGTGCAAGGGGACATGAGTGGGGGCCTGCTGGCAGGTGCCCCTCAGTGCTGGCAGGTGGGTGTGCAAGGGGACATGAGTGGGGGCCTGTTGGCAGGTGCCCCTCAGTGCTGGGGGGTGGGTGTGCAAGGGGACATGCGTGGGGGCCTGCTGGTAGGTGCCCCTCAGTGCTGGGGCATGGGGGTCCAAGGGGACATAAGTGGGGGCCTGCTGGCAGGTGCCCCATAGTGCTGGGGGGTGGGGATGCAAGGGGAAATGAGTGGGGGCCTGTTGGCAGGTGCCCCTCAGTGCTGGGGGGTGGGGGTGCAAGGGGACATGAGTGGGGGCCTGCTGGCAGGTGCCTGCACTGCCTTGGGGTGGGGGTGCAAGGGGACATGAGTGTGGGCCTGTTGGCAGGTGCCTCTCAGTGCTGGGGGGTGGGGGTGCAAGGGGACATGATTGGGACATGAGTGGGGCCTGCTGGCAGATGTCCTGCACTGCTGGGGGGTGGGGGTGCAAGGGGACATGAGTGGGGGCCTGTTGGCAGGTGCCCCTCAGTGCTGGGGGGTGGGGGTGCAAGGGGACATGAGTGGGGGCCTGTTGGCAGGTGCCCCTCAGTGCTGGGGGGTGGGGGTGCAAGGGGACATGAGTGGGGTCCTGCTGGCAGGTACCCTGCACTGCTGGGGGTTGGGGGTGCTGTGGGACATGAGTGGGGGCCTGCTGGCAGGTACCCTGCACTGCTGGGGAGTGGGGTGCTGGTGGACATGAGTGGGGGCCTGCTGGCAGGGGCCCTGCACTGCTGGGGGGTGGGGGTGCTGGGGGACATGAGTGGGGTCCTACTGGCAGGTGCCCTGCACTGCTGGGGGGTGGGGGTGCTGGGGGACATGAGTGGGACATGAGTGGGGGCCTGCTGGCAGGTGCCCCTCAGTGCTGGGTGGTGGGTGTGCAAGGGGACATGAGTGGGGGCCTGTTGGCAGGTGCCCCTCAGTGCTGGGGGGTGGGTGTGCAAGGGGACATTCGTGGGGGCCTGCTGGTAGGTGCCCCTCAGTGCTGAGGCATGGGGGTGCAAGGGGACATAAGAGGGGGCCTGCTGGCAGGTGCCCCTCAGTGCTGGGGGGTGGGGATGCAAGGGGACATGAGTGGGGCCTGTTGGCAGGTGCCCCTCAGTGCTGGGGGGAGGGGGTGCAAGGGGACATGAGTGGGGGCCTGCTGGCAGGTGCCCAGCACTGCTGGGGGGTGGAGGTGCAAGGGGACATGAGTCCCTGCTGGGGGGTGGTGGTGCTGGGGGACATGAGTAGGGTCCTGCTGGCAGGTGCCCTGCACTGCTGGGGGGTGGGGGTGCTGGGGGACATGAGTGGGACATGAGTGGGGGCCTGCTGGCAGGTGCCCCTCAGTGCTGGGGGGTGAGGGTGCAAGGGACATGAGTGGGGGCCTGTTGGCAGGTTACCCTCAATGCTGGGGGGTGGGGGTGCAAGGGACATGAGTGGGGGCCTGCTGGCAGGTGTCCTGCACTGCTGGGGGGTGGGGGTGCAAGGGACATGACTGGGACATGAGTGGGGTCCTGCTGGAAGGTGCCCCTCAGTGCTGGGGGGTGGGTTTAAAAGGGGACATTAGTGTTGGCCTGCTGGCAGGTGCCCCTCACTGCTGGGGGGTGGGGTGCAAGGGGACATAAGTGGGACATGAGTGGGGGCCTGCTGGCAGGTGCCCTGCACTGCTGGGGGGTGGGGGTGCAAGGGGACATGAGTGGGACATGAGTGGGGGCCTGCTGGCAGGTGCCCTGCACTGCTGGGGGGTGGGGGTGCAAGGGGACATGAGTGGGACATGAGTGGGGTCCTGCTGGCAGGTGCCCCATACTGCTGGGGGGTGGGGGTGCAAGGGACATGAGTGGGACATGAGTGGGGCCCTGCTGGAAGGTGCCCCTCAGTGCTGGGGGGTGGGTGTGCATGGGGACATGAGTGGGGGCCTGCTGGCAGGTACCCCTCAGTGCTGGGTGGTGGGTGTGCAAGGGGACATGAGTGGGGGCCTGCTGGCAGGTGCCCCTCAGTGCTGGCAGGTGGGTGTGCAAGGGGACATGAGTGGGGGCCTGTTGGCAGGTGCCCCTCAGTGCTGGGGGGTGGGTGTGCAAGGGGACATGCGTGGGGGCCTGCTGGTAGGTGCCCCTCAGTGCTGGGGCATGGGGGTGCAAGGGGACATAAGTGGGGGCCTGCTGGCAAGTGCCCCATAGTGCTGGGGGGTGGGGATGCAAGGGGAAATGAGTGGGGGCCTGTTGGCAGGTGCCCCTCAGTGCTGGGGGGTGGGGGTGCAAGGGGACATGAGTGGGGGCCTGCTGGCAGGTGCCTGCACTGCCTTGGGGTGGGGGTGCAAGGGGACATGAGTGTGGGCCTGTTGGCAGGTGCCTCTCAGTGCTGGGGGGTGGGGGTGCAAGGGGACATGATTGGGACATGAGTGGGGCCTGCTGGCAGATGTCCTGCACTGCTGGGGGGTGGGGGTGCAAGGGGACATGAGTGGGGCCTGTTGGCAGGTGCCCCTCAGTGCTGGGGGGTGGGGGTGCAAGGGGACATGAGTGGGGGCCTGTTGGCAGGTGCCCCTCAGTGCTGGGGGGTGGGGGTGCAAGGGGACATGAGTCGGGGCCTGCTGGCAGGTACCCTGCACTGCTGGGGGTTGGGGGTGCTGTGGGACATGAGTGGGGGCCTGCTGGCAGGTGCCCTGCACTGCTGGGGAGTGGGGTGCTGGTGGACATGAGTGGGGGCCTGCTGGCAGGGGCCCTGCACTGCTGGGGGGTGGGGGTGCTGGGGGACATGAGTGGGGTCCTACTGGCAGGTGCCCTGCACTGCTGGGGGGTGGGGGTGCTGGGGGACATGAGTGGGACATGAGTGGGGGCCTGCTGGCAGGTGCCCCTCAGTGCTGGGTGGTGGGTGTGCAAGGGGACATGAGTGGGGGCCTGTTGGCAGGTGCCCCTCAGTGCTGGGGGGTGGGTGTGCAAGGGGACATTCGTGGGGGCCTGCTGGTAGGTGCCCCTCAGTGCTGAGGCATGGGGGTGCAAGGGGACATAAGAGGGGGCCTGCTGGCAGGTGCCCCTCAGTGCTGGGGGGTGGGGATGCAAGGGGACATGAGTGGGGCCTGTTGGCAGGTGCCCCTCAGTGCTGGGGGGAGGGGGTGCAAGGGGACATGAGTGGGGGCCTGCTGGCAGGTGCCTGCACTGCCTTGGGGTGGGGGTGCAAGGGGACATGAGTGTGGGCCTGTTGGCAGGTGCCCCTCAGTGCTGGGGGGTGGGGGTGCAAGGGGACATGAGTGGGACATGAGTGGGGGCCTGCTGGCAGGTGCCCTGCACTGCTGGGGGGTGGGGGTGCAAGGGGACATGAATAGGGGCCTGTTGGCAGGTACCCCTCAGTGCTGGGGGTCGGGGTGCAAGGGGACATGAGTGGGGGCCTGCTGGCAGGTACCCTGCACTGTTGGGGGGTGGAGGTGCAAGGGGACATGAGTGGGGGCCTGTTTGCAGGTGCCTTACAGTGCTGGGGGGTGGGAGTGCAAGGGGACATGAGTGGGAGCCTGCTGGCAGGTGCCCCTCAGTGCTGGGGGGTGGGGGTGCAAGGGGACATGAGTGGGACATGAGTGGGGGCCTGCTGGCAGGTGCCCCTCAGTGCTGGGGTTTGGGGGTGCAAGGGGACATGAGTGGGACATGAGTGGGGGCCTGCTGGCAGGTGCCCTGCACTGCTGGAGGGTGGGTGTGCAAGGGGACATTAGTGGGGGCCTGCTGGCAGTGCTGGGGGGTGGGGGTGCAAGGGGACATGAGTGGGACATGAGTGGGGGCCTACTGGCAGGTGCCCTCCACTGCTGGGGTTTGGGGGTGCAAGGGGACATAAGTGGGACATGAGTGGGGGCCTGCTGGCAGGTGCCCTGCACTGCTGGGTGGTGGGGGTGCAAGGGGACATGAGTGGGGGCCTGCTGGCAGGTGCCCACACTGCTGGGGGGTGGGGGTTCAAGGGACATGAGTGGGACATGAGTGGGGGCCTGCTGGAAGGTGCCCCTCAGTGCTGGGGGGTGGGTGTTCAAGGGGACATTAGTGGGGGCCTGCTGGCAGGTGCCCCTCAGTGCTGGGGGGGTGGGGGTGCAAGGGGGCATGAGTAGGGGCCTTTTGGCAGGTGCCCCTCAGTGCTGGGGGTGGGTGTGCAAGTGGACATGAGTGGGGGCCTGCTGGCAGGTGCCCCTCAGTGCTGGGTGGTGGGTTGGGTGTGCAATGGGACATGAGTGGGGGCCTGTTGGCAGGTGCCCCTCAGTGCTGGGGGATAGGTGTGCAAGGGGACATGAGTGGGGGCCTGCTGGTAGGTACCCCTCAGTGCTGGGGGGTAGGGGTGCAAGGGGACATAAGTTGAGGCCTGCTGACAGGTGCCCCTCAGTGCTGGGGGGCGGGGATGCAAGGGGACATGAGTGGGGGCCTGTTGGCAGATGCCCCGCAGTGCTGGGGGGTGGGGGTGCTAGGGGACATGAGTGGGGGCCTGCTGGCAGGTGCCTGCACTGCTGGGGGGTGGGGGTGCAAGGGGACATGAGTGGGGGCCTGTTGGCAGGTGCCCCTCAGTGCTGGTGGGTGGGGCTGCAAGGGGACATGCGTGGGACATGAGTGGGGGCCTGCTGGCAGGTGCCCTGCACTGCTGGGGGTGGGGGTGCAAGGGGACATGAGTGGGACATGAGTGGGGGCCTGCTGGCAGGTGCCCTGCACTACTGGGGGGTGAGGGTGCAAGGGGACATGAGTGGGGGCCTGTTGGCAGGTACCCCTCAGTGCTGGGGGTGGGTATGCAAGGGGACATGAGTGGGGCCTGCTGGCAGGAGCCCCTAGGTGCTGGGGGGTAGGGGTGCAAGGGGACATGAGTGGGGGCCTGCTGGCAGGTGCACTGCACTGCTGGGGGTTGGGGGTGCTGGGGGACATGAGTGGGGGCCTGCTGGAAGGTGCCCTGCACTGCTGGGGAGTGGGGGTGCTGGGGGACATGAGTGGGGGCCTGCTGGCAGGTGCCCTACACTGCTGGGGTGGTGGGGGTGTTGGGGGACATGAGTAGGGTCCTGCTGGCAGGTGCCCTGCACTGCTGGGGGGTGGGGGTCCTGGGGGACATGAGTGGGACATGAGTGGGGGCCTGCTGGCAGGTGCCCTGCACTGCTGGGGGGTGGGGGTGCAAGGGGACATGAGTGGGACATGAGTGGGACCTGCTGGCAGGTGCCTTGCACTGCTGGGGGGTGGGGGTGCAAGGGGACATGCGTGGGGGCCTGCTGGCACTTGCCCTGCACTGCTGGGGAGTAGGGGTGCAAGGGGACATGAGTGGGGGCCTGTTGGCAGGTGCCCCTCAGTGTTCGGGGGTGGTTGTGCAAGGGGACATGAGTGGGGGCCTGCTGGCAGGTGCCCTTCAGTGCTGGGGTGTGGGGGTGCAAGGGGACATGAGTGGGACATGAGTGGGTGCCTGCTGGTAGGTTCCCTGCACTGCTGGTGGCTGGGGGTGCAAAGGGACATGAGTGGGACATGAGTGGGGGCCTGCTGGCAGGTGCCCTGCACTGCTGTAGGGTGGGGGTGCAAGGGGACATGAGTGGGGGCCTGCTGGCAGGTGCCTTGCACTGCTGGGGGGTGGGGGTGCAAGGGGACACGAGTGGGACATGAGTGGGGGCCTGCTGGCCAGTGCCCTGCACTGCTGGAGGGTGGGGGTGGAGGGGGTCATGTGTTGGTGATCAGTAGTGCCAGGTGACATCTGTCTTGGCTGGGGGGCATGCCCATGGTGGATGGGCTGCCTGCAGGAGCCGTGGAGGGTGTAGAGGGAACACCTTGAGGACCCACACTGCCAATTCACGTGTAGGACTCCCCTGCACCCCAGATATACAAGTACCCCACTCTCACAGGGCCTGTCGTGTGTGAAACTTCCCGCGCACCCCCGAAATACACGTACCCCGCTCGCCAAAGGCCAATCGCGTGTGAAACTTCCTGCGCTCCCCAGATTTACAATTACCCAGGACAATCGCGTGTGAAACTTCACGCGAACCCCAGGAATACACGCACCCCACTCGCACAGGGCCTATCGCATGTGAAACTTCCCGCAACCCCAGATTTACACGCACCCCGTTCGCCCAAGGCCAATCGCGTGTGAAACTTCCCGCGCAACCCCGCAATACATGCATACGCTATTTTTTACACAGCGGGTGTTCATGTTTGTCGCGTACCCCTTTACACGTCATTTGTCCTAGAGGGCCACAGTATGGGACAATCATCAGAGCTGAATATACGTGCTTTTTGTTAGCGAATATTTTGGCGCACATTTTTTTCATGCGCAGGGACGCTACCGCCTGCCTTCGTGTGGCATATGTGTTTAGGCCTGAGCGCGTCTTCGCCAGTGCGCTGGTTTGCCCTATTCGATTCCATAAATACGTGTTGTAGGCGAGCGTGTGGGCGTTCCGCGCACTTGCCTCCTGTACTTCCCCCGTGACGCCCACATTTTCACGCGTTGTTCCCCATTCCGCGTGTCACGCCCCGTGTTACGCCTACTTTTGTTATGTGCGCCGCACTATGTGCGCTTTCGCTGTGGCCATAGCGCACGCTGTTAGATGACCTGTGCGCCGGCATGCGCCACACAGATTTTCAGCGCACATCCCACATTTTACTCGCGCACAGACTTCCATGAATCGATGTGCGCGGGTTTTGCTGCGATTTGCACACAGTTTCGCACGGTTTCGCACGCTTGCGTGGGAATTTTCAGCACACATTAATTCCATGAATCGGCCTGAAAATGTATTACTTACTGTAACTCTTTTCATGTTACCCAGCAGGCTTCTAAAAGAAAGCAGTCTGCTTCATTTTTTTCATAGTGAAAACATGTTTAGATAGTATAGATTCTGCATTACCTGAGCAGCAATATTGCTAAGTTTTTTTCCACAAGCGCAGAGGTTCGATGGTCTGACCTCGGGACATTTTCTAGCACTGCCCAGATTTGCTAGCTGTTCTACATCTCACTTTATTTCGTGCAGGGAGATAAATGACTGGTGCTGTCTATCGATTCTGACTCATGGCCAAATCCAGGCTACAAAAAGTCACACTGCATATTTAAGGCAGACAGTCATCAGTAGCAGCAATTAAAATGCAGACGGCAAGAGTCAAATTCTAGCAGGAACCAGGTTTGTCCCCCAGGGGGATATTGATCAAAAAATCCATGTATGAATATACATTACAGAAAAAAACAACTCAACCTTAAAGTACTTCATATAGGATTTGAAGGAGTAGGAGGGCAGGGAAGCTGTGATCCACAAAAAGGAGAAAATGTTTTGAAGTTTACCCATTCGATTTTTAAAGGAAATGCATACCCTGATTACAGAATTACATCTGACCGCGAAACAGTGATGCACAGGGATGGTTGGCAGCTAGAGGCTGCTGCCTCCTTTTATCCGTTCACTTCCCAGCCTGCAACAAAATGAAAAGCTATTATCTTCTCGGCCCCCACATATTTCTAATGAATGACTCTTGAGCACAATAATTATATATTACATGTATTGTAATGTCTGCTATGAAGTAGGTACAGTATCTGCATTCATCATGCACTATTTCAATAAATATTTGTCTGCATTTCTCTACTTGGAACATTCCAATTCATGTTTATATGAGTACTATTTCTTTTATAAGCCACTTGTTAAAACAACGTTTGCATGCAGAATCGAATTGTGTTCAGGTATCTTTTCCCCTCTCTATTATAGGCCAAATGAAAATAAGGTTTTTGCATCCCCTCTGTAAATATAACACAGATTATCGTGTCTCCCTAGGGCCGGTTTCATTTTGTCCTTATTATTTAATTAATCAATCATTCATTTGTAACACGCTTAATACTGGAGACCTGCCACTAAGAGACTGGGATTCAAACCTGTGTTGCTCTGCGCTGTCTTGCTTCCAAATGTTTCTTCTGGTACAAGAGCATGGTCGATGGGGTGGCTAGGTTCCGTCTCTCCGACCCCATCCCATTTCACTGCCACACTTAATTTTAGTAGTGGGAAAATGAAGTGAGACCGGTGTACAAAGCACCTCTAAAGCCCACATGCAGAGATATGGAGAACATGGGTTGTCAATCCCAGTGATGTTGTCCCCCGCCCCATGGATGATAAAGCAAACGTCAAAGCTACCATCAAATGCCCTGCCTGGCCCTTTGCCCCTCTTTTCACTTCAACAGGTCTCCTCCTTATTTGGTCCATGACTGCAGTTGATGCCTTTGAAAACCCCTGATCACATGAGACACAGGGGTACATTAAAATAGCACAGCAGAGCCCTGAATCTCACCCAAGATATCACGACAAGGAAGTGTTTGAAGAGCAGGCAAATTACCTACAATGTAAGCACCGGTAAAGGACCACTAGGATGGCAATGTAGTGCTGCATCACCAACACCTTAGGAGACCCCACTAATAAAACATGATCCTTCTATTTTAAACATAGCCCCTTCACTTTCAGTGGGGGCAAGTAGCCCCAAAACCCATGTAGGCGCTGCAAAGGCACATTGGCGTAGCCTTATTTTGGACTGTGATATTGGACCTAGCCTGCAGAATCAGGTGCTTAAAGGACATTTTTATCATTTTGAATAGAGATGCACACATGCTAGGACATGGGACATGAACCAAAAGGCTGGACCCAGCTAGTGCTATCTGGAAAGTTTGACTCTTGGAGAGCTGCATGTCTTCATAAACTGATAAGATGGGGAGAATCGCAAAGTAGGGTGTCTGACAATGGGGAGCACAGTTAATGGCATTTTGGGACAGATCTCAATCACATAACGGACATTTTCAAAACACTGACAATAATATCATGTACAAATGTCTGTACGGAAAGACCTTCAGTAGCCAATGGATCCTATTGTCACACATCTCAGAGGTTTCTGGTTATAATAAATAGAGAGCCTGGTTTAAGGACTGCTCAGAGACATCTGGTAAACCACAATGTGAAGGCTTGCCATCTGGTGAGGGTGGGAAAGATGTATATTTTAATTTTGATTAACTTATAAAGTGATGCAGGTAATGCTGTCACAGGAATGGTTGTCTGCTAATCAGACCCCCTTTCCCTGAAGCTCATTGCCAAAAGTCTAATGTACCCATGTTCACTGCTGCATTAAGTCTCTTGAAATCTACAGCAAAGTTCAGTTGTAGGGTGCATGTTCAAAGACCACGTGTGCCTTCTAAGAAGCTGCTATCGGTTCTATGTGAGATCTTCTGCTTTTTGAAGACTGCACACAAAAAGACCAATTAATTTCGGCCGATTTTGTGTGGCCCTCAAAAATCAGAAATAGCAGAAACTAGAGAGGTTTCACAACCCACACCTCCCAGGCTAGCCATTCCCCCTGCCTGCCTACACCCGCTGCCTCTCCCACGCTCTAAGGTTTTACTATAATTTGAGGGGGTACACTCCCTGAATCACCCTTTTCCCCTTGACCCCATGTCCCCCACCGCCTCATACCCTAAGCATTCCCACTCAATCTCCCACCGCAGACACACACAAACACCAAACATGCAAACAGTTACATATACGCCCTGCCCCTCAACCTCCTCCCATCACGCGCGCGCACACACACACCCACACACACACACCCACCCACACACACACACACACACACACACACACACACACACACACAAACTCACCAGGGATCCCATGACTCCTTTTCTGGGTCCCACCTTGCCTGTCATCCCCTGTGTGCACTTGTGTGTGGTAGGGGTGTGACCGTTCGATTTAGAAAGACCGCTTTGAGTGGTCTTTCTAAATCGTTTTATTTTGTTGTAAAAATAAAGAGTGATTTTCACCCTATCACCCAAGGTCACTGCAGAGAAAGGCTGCATTTACCTTCAGCAGCTCTGATTTAAAACTTCTTATCTGTCTTCCTATCCATCTGGTGGCAGGGAAAACCCTAAAAAAAAGATTTGCTTGGGTTTTGTTTGGTGACTAATAGTTCACCCAATTATCAAAGCCATATCAAATTGGTATCATTCAATGTGTCAACCCTGTGATCCTGCACCTATGAGGGAAAGGTGGATTCATGCACCCTGGAAGTCTACGCTCTACAGAGTTAGACATGGACATGGACATGGTCCTCCTTTCATCCTTTGGGAAGTAGTGTAATGATAAAGTATCTGTACAGTCTATTCTGTATAGTGTAGTACTTGGGTTACTAACATTTAGTATTAGGGACAAGGCAAGTGACATTGGCTACTAACATGTAGTATAAAGGTGAAATGAGTCGGCCAGAGTTGTTAGGACACAGGCTCTGAATGTACTAATACTCCAGCAGGCACACACACACACTTTCATTGTTCATTGAAAGTTTCAGTAAATAATGCAAAGTTGAAAACTGAACAGAAATGCTTCACATGGCAGATCATACAGTGTAACAGTGTGATGGACCTTGAGAATAAACGCTCATATTGCGGAGCAGGAAGAGGGAAAGGAAGGTAGCAACATTATTGGGATGCAGAACACTGTCCAAAAGTCATTCAAGCCAGGATCTGGAAAATTGAATGAGCATAATCAGAGGCGGTCAGGAATGAGTGCTGGAAGGTTCTGGCATGCGGTGTCACAGGTGACAGATGATGCCCTGTAAGAGGCTGGAAAATGATAAACAAAATGCACAGAGACATAGGTTAAACTCTTCTGTACGAGTGCGATACAAATAAAATATCAATCGATTAAGAGGCGGTTTTCACTGAGAGGTTAAACCAGGGAGAAAGGAGGAAGAAAGGGTCTTTCATCTAGCTTCCTGTGGAGAGAGAGGTGCTGATTCTGGTTGGCAGGAGAGAGAGGGCTGTTCTGCGTTGCTGACTCTGGAAGTTTCTCGGCTAGGCTGCAGAGTGGTGTAGTTACAGAGAGTGGTCATTAAAGGCCGTACTTTGAATCAGGGGCAGTGCCCTGGCAGAAATGGGCCAAATCATCAAGAATGGCCGGGTGAGTCAAGGGCAAGACAATCACTCCAGAGAGCCCAGTGTGAGTATACATTGGTCAACAATCAATTAGGACCCCTTCATCAGGGTCTTTTCACTGGTAAAGTGTCAGACTCGTCATGGAAGTCAGAACTTTTTTTAATCCTTCCGGTACCAAAGGATTCGCAAAGCAGCCAGTATCCAAAGTATTAGCTGAGGGTTTCTTCATTTATGCAGAGGGTGGTGTAATCTCAAAATCACCAATCTCATAATGTCATAATCTTGCTACTATTACAATGTTAGGCAAGGGTATGGGAGTAACTGAGAGCCTTAACCTCTCCTGCAGCGTCCCCTCAAGCCAGGAGCTGTCACCTGGAGATCCCCTGGAAAGCATTCTTCAAATGAGCAATCACATAACAAAGGCCTACCTCATACCAAGGTGTTGCACAACAAAGGGCTGTTAAATCTGCAGGCACGCTAACGCAGCAGAGTTAGTGTAGTCAGAGAGGGGCAATGGAACCTAAAAGGGTTTTGCCATCTTGATTTTCTCTGGGACTCTACTTCCTTACTGTCTCCTCCAATTGCGGCAGATCAAGGCACTCTGGGTATGATGCAAGTAGGCATAGGACACTAGTCAAAGTGATAGGGATTGGACCTTTTCACAAGGCTTGCTTTGTTCAGTCTGCTGTGCCCATACCTTCATAATGAAGGGGTCTCTTACTCCTCCCTTGATTCATTTTGGACTTCCAAGTAGATAAAAAACATTAATTGGACACTATTGGGAGCGAAGTACATTTCAGAAGCCTTTGCCAGAGGTTAAGGCAAGTGCATCCAAGACAGAGGAGAGCTCTGTTGTTTAACTATCATCAGGTACCATGGGTGATGGCTGTTTGGACTAAGGCCCTCCACTGTGCCAGCTGCAGTGAGACCAGGGTCCTCACTGGAGGAAAAGGAACCACTGCAGGTGCGTACCAAGCTCCATGGATAGGGAGTGAAGGATTAGAAAGACCTCCCCTTGTCCTAGAGTCCCTGGAGTGGAGCTCACATTCTTGGAGAAGCTCAAAGTGGCTGGGATCAAGTTCAAAGCCTTTAAACCACATTGACACCGTTGGTCCTCTTGTTGGACTTTGAACCGGTGTTTGCATTCTTCAAACCAGTTCAATGCAGCATCACATCACCCGCTCTCATCGCTACTTCAACTCGAACAACATCTTTCCCCAGTGGAATCTTCAAAAAACTGTACCTTTGAGCAATCCATCGAACCACCAGGACCATTGCATCAAACCAACCCAGACTGCAACTTGAACCATTGGTAGACCCATCTAACTGCAATTTTGATTGCTGCATTAAAGAACCCAGAGCCCCGCTTCGAACAGCAATAGACAGTGACTCACGGCATGGCTCAACACACCCAGCCATACTTGAACCCAGTCCCAGTTCTCTACTGCTAGAAGAGCCTCCCACTGGCTCCCTATAAAAGAGAGGATCGTCTTCAAAACCTTGACCCTCACACACAAATGCATTCACTCCGCAGCACCAGCATACCTGGAGCAAAGGATCCACCCGGCCATATCCTCAAGACCAACTTGGACCCCCTATGCCAACCTTCTCACTGTACCCATGGTAAAAAGAGCAAGAGCAGGGGGTGCCAGCTTCCCCTACCTAGCGGCCCTACACTGGAATGCCCTCCCCACTGCCCTGCGAGCTGAATCTTCACTCACCACCTTCCGTAATACCTTGAAAACCGCCCTATTTGCCTGATTCTCTACCTCGCTCTTTATGCACACCCACTATATGTATATCTGGATTGTGTACGCTTCTATGCATAACATGTGTTACAACTATGTACCCAATGCAGTAACTTATGCATAATGTAACTAAGCCTGCTACAAGTAACAGCGCCACAATGCCCCTGGGCTACCTGTGCGCTATACAAATGTAAAAAATAAAAATAAATAAATGCAATGACAACACCTAGAAGCCTGGTTCGACTCTGAAAAATGACCCAAGAACAGAATAAGGTACTGTTGAGATGCCCATACCCCCAGGTCACATTGCTTAGCTATTCTTCCCATATATACGTTTTGCATTTTTTGTGTTCTTTCCACTCGATTTTTGTTGGTATATTTCTTGACAGTTTATTGCATATTGATTTATTTAATTCAAGTGTAAATATTTGTATAAAACCTTGAAAGTTCTTTCTTTACATGCTTTCATTTTGTTGTCTTTGTACTATTGCTGTTTGGTTTGCAACTGTTATCACATTCACCCACCGTTAAGAGTATAGTTTGTCCACTTCCCACGTTCCCACAAAAGGTGAAAGGGTATATCTCCTAACCGTGCCTGTTTTACCTTAATGATTGGGATAACTGTTGATTTGTATTAGTTTGAAGCTGAGTAGGCAGTATACTTGCTACTTATCCTTGTACTCCTTCAAAGTCATTTAATGAAACACAGCCACAAACAAATCATGGTCTTTTATGTCCTGCTCACTTTTATGACATCATGGTATTCTCTTCTGGTGGTCAGATGACAGTTCCACATGAGCAGTTTAGGAAAGACCTGGCTTAAGTAGGATGGGTGAACAGTGTCTGCATGCTGCACCTTATTGACCTATTGTTTATAAGATGACCTGTAATAACATTTCTGGAATAAACTACAGCCTTTCACGAGAAAGTGGCTCGTGGTCATCATTGCATGCATCATTTAAGGATATAATTAGGTCCAATCATCCTTGAGGAATGAGGGGAACTTTAAATACAAGGACACTTGCCACTCACTCAAAATCAACAATGAAAGGAGGAGAAATGTCTCCATTCAATGGGAGATTATCAGGGGTCGAACACCAAATTGCAGGGGTAAACAAATAGGAGAGTCTGGAACATCTACAAAGGATGGTGGCAGAACTGAAAATGAATATTTTATATGTTTAGATAATTCCATTAGTTGGGACACTATAATATAATTTTACCACACTTGTGAGATGGGAGCATCTAAAAACTTTTCCTGTGGATTGAACACTGATGTTCTTCTTAGTTCAACATCATGTGCATGTAAAGGCAGGCAAAAAAGAAACTCTGGACGCTCAGTGGTTGGCATTTTAAGATGCAGAAACAATGCCACATAGCTTTGTATAATTAGGTACAGGAATTGAGGTGAGTATGCGGGATAGCATAGGAGTCTAGATTTAGTATTAGTGTTGCTTGGAGTAGTATTTAACTAATTTTAGTGTATTGGTAGGGATAGGGGATTAGATAATATGCATGTGGCTTTTTGGTGGCACAAGAGTTTAATTGAAGGGGCAGCAGAAGAAACCAGGAGAATACAAAGCAGGTTTAGGCACAGATGAATTTTGTAGGTAGGGGAGAAGGACAAATCCATATTAAGCATGCATGGATATAGTAGGTTGAGGAGTACTCAAAACACCAAAGTAGTTTTAGGAAAACGTGGAATTTGTAGACAGGAAGGACATCAAAGAAACCACAAGCATACATCAATTTTGTCGGTTGGGGATGGCCAAAGCAGTTTCAGGCACACATGAAATGTATAGGCGGGAGAAATGACAAAGCAGTCTGTTGCTGACATGAATTATGGAGACAGAGGAGTATGAGAGAAGACAGAGGAGTATGCCAAAACAATCTTAGGCACATGCACATTTCGTAGGCTGTGAGATATGTCAAGCAGTTTAAGGCATACATGTATTGTGATGGTGGAGCAGTGTGGCAAAGGTATCTTAGACACATATGAATTTTGTAGGCATAAGACTATGCCAAAGCAGTCAAACCCACACATTAACCTTGTTTCTGGTGGTGTATGCTAAAGTAGTGTTAAGCATATACACGTTTTGTTGGCCAGGGAGTACAACAAGGCGTTACTAGGCCCTCTGCTAATTGTAGGGTATAGCACACACAAATTAACATTTCCAGATCTTCGCCACTACCAAAACCTGGTTGGGAATGAAGGAAGGCCTAAACAAGGAATGTATTTTTTGTGCATTTTTCACAGGCTTCCTCTGACTCAAATAGTGAGCACTCAATATGAGGGTGCTCAGGATGGTAGGGAATTCCAGATAGTTTATGGGTTTGTGCACATGTCCCGCAAATCAATCAGCCACAGATCGGTTACTCAGCAAGTAACAGGGTCATGTGCATATACTACAAATGCAGCTTCTTCTGCCTCACATGGAGGTTGCTCAAGATGGGTATTCAGAATGGCAGCTAAAGATGGCGGAGAAGCTCAGATTGTATGTGAGTTTGTGCACCTGTAATGCCTATAAGACAATACCTTCCATAAAAGAGGGTGCCAGTCTTTTGTTCCACCCGTTAGTGGCTGGGAGGAAGCATACATCACCACTGCTAGTCCCGGGGCAGACTCAATATCTACCTTGTGGGGATCCCTGTTACTCACTTAACAACAACTCCTTCATGCAACAATTGAAATAATAACATGCAGTTTTATATATTCCAACGTTAAATAGTAGACCACAATTCCTGAAACAATTTTTCTATTGGCACTAAATGAAAATGTGAAAAGAATAAAATAAACGACACCCCCAAGTGCATTCAACATTGTATACACTATAAAATGTCCACATTCACGCTGCAAAATATTAGGTGTAATCCAAATCAACAACACCTAACACTGTTATAACAATCTAAATACAATGTATGTGCTTCAAACAGACCCAATGGCTGTTGTTTCAACCCTGGTAACAGTAGGAGTGATGTTTATAAAACAGCCATAGAACTCTTCCTCAGCAAGGAACAGAGATCTGAGGAAGAAAAAGTAGATGCTGCGTAATCACCTTAGAAATAAAAAGAGAAATTCACAGATGATGGACAAGAGCCTGTAGATGGGGGGCGGGACAAATCTAACCCTTGTGCCCGCCACACTTCTAAGCCCATTACCACGAACTTCGATGCATCAAAGGTGTGAGAAACGCCATTCACTCAGACAACTGTTCAGACCACACCCAAGCGATGAATCCGATGATATATTATTGACATCGATCAAGCAAGTTAACTGACTGCAAAGGCTGTAATCAATGATGTCATCACTGACAACAAGACATAGCCGCATTATACATGAAATACATATTTATACATTCATAAAGTTACACAAACATGCATTTGTTTATTAGATCTCGGCACAAAGCACATGCTTATGACCCATGTAGTTAAGAGGACAGATACTGTTGTATTAACATATTTTGAAAAAGCTGAAGCAGCAAGATGCAAAGAGTTCATATATTTAGCTTGCACAGGCATGCCTGCTATTAACATGAAGAAGCAAGAGGGAATGATATAGAAGCTATAGGTCTCTAAAATGGATTCAAACTGAGAGGCAGGCTTCCAGCACATGGAAAGGCTGGCATGATTGCCACAGGCAGAGGGGAGAAGAAATAAGGCACTCAGGCAAGGACAATTGGAGACGGAAAAGTCAATTTACGAAGACAATAAACCACCTGCCGGAAGAGAGGCAAATATTCTCATAATTACAGGCGAGAAGGGCCTCATTTTGTGGTCTCAGCACACGTGACCCAGCTGAACAGGACAATGCTTTCAAATAAGGTAGACAAGGAGAGCCGTCCCCATTCAAGCAAGGAGAAAAAGAAACAAGTGTTGCGTCTGGGTGTTCAACTGAATGCACTTTCACAGGCTTAGATGATCAGAGAATGGCAACATTTGAGAACAGTTTGCGCCTCATTATTCATTCCCATTGCCTGGAAAAGGTACACTCAGCCTGGTAACTGTCGAGGGTCCCATGGATGGGAGGACACACTCTGAATAATCCAGATTCTCCTATCATGTGGGGTTAATTTGTTAATTTCAGACTAACCTATATATTCTCTGCATGTAACCTGCTCAAACTGACCAATGTAATCGACTGATAGGTTTTCTGGGTTGTAACCTGAATTTGTGATGTCACACTGGGATAAAACGAGGTGACACATGCGTAGAAGATGAGAGCTCAGGAGAGTATTTGTTTTTCTAGTGGGATAACTGTAATTTTGTTTTGCTAATAAAAGACAGTAACACTTCACCCCATTGCTGAGTCTCCCCCGTTCTTGTGGCTGGGATTCGTTGCTGGGCCTAAGTGTTCTCTGCCAATAATTGGGATGACCGCTAGAGAGTTCCGACAACGCTATGCAAGCTGGTTCCTGAAAACTCCTCATAAATGATTTCCATGAGAATGAAGACCATCACTAAGACTCATCTCCTGATGCCAGGTTGAGACTCAGACCACGACACACTGGGTTTCTGTGAATCAACAAGCACCTGCCCAACTTAACTTGATACCATAGGATTGCTCTCTTTCCCCAACTAACCCATACCGAAACCCTCCATATTCAAGCAAACATAGTCACATGTAAACCAACTATACCACACACTACAATGACACCAAATAGCAGAACTCCATACCGCCTCCAATAACTCACGAAATCTCAACAAGGCCAATGCATCCTTAGGCCACAGGTACACAAGACATCCCATATGGACCCAAACACCTTGTATGCCCCCAGTCCAAACTATGCTTAACAGAGGTAATGGGCACATTTGCACAACCTCCCTGCACTATTACTCAAGAGAGTTTTGCGGATACACAGATTTTATTAACCCTATCAGAACACCATCTTTGTCTCCACAGCATGTAGTCAGAGTATTTCCCACTCCATGCACCAGACCACTGTTGCTGAGCTTATGTGCATGTTATAAAAATGTCAAAAAAAGACACAAATTTCTCATTCTATTCAAAGACAACATTGGTATTATGCTAGCACTAAATATACTGCCCTGCTCCTTTCGTGAAAATCATGCTCTCGGATAATTATTTGAAATTGTAACCTGAACCTACCCTGCTGGGAAATTCCAAGTTAGCACTATTTCACATGGTACAACGTCCTTTCATTGACAATCTTTTTTTCTATGTTTTGTTTTTACGAAAATAAATTCTATGAAAAAACTCCTAAAACAAATAGGGGGTGTTGGAAAGTGCATATAATGGACGGACGGGGGTTCGGTAACAGAGAAAAAACAATAAGGGATGGGAAGTTTGGGGGGGAACCTCCCAAAATAAAAAAATACAAATTTCAATTCGTTGAAAGGTATTCATTAATAAAAACATTGAAAAAAAGAATGTTGATGAAATGACATAGACATAGATGAAATGACATAGAACCATTTCACACACACCTCACTACTTCTCTTCCATGCCCATGTTAAATTAGCAGTGGGAATGGAACTGGACCAATGTGAGGTGGATAAGTTCCACCTGCCAAGGGAGATGTTTAACAGTGCTCATGGCATTCATTTCAATGCCACTGACAATATGTCACCTTTTCCAGTACCGATCATCAGCAAAGCTCAGACAGCAGCCTCAGAATACCATTCACTGGAAAGTCACCCTATGGATCTATGGGTTTGGCTGCACGTCCCCCATGGGAAGTGACCTTTGGTAGAAAAGTAAAGGAGTTTTGGGAACATGATCTCACAACCAGTGGTGACTTACCTTGGTAGACAGTGGCCCTCATTATGAGTATGGAGGTAGCCATGGTGCTATTAGCGCCTCCATACCGCAATCCAGGCCTGGGTTCCTCGAATGAGGAATTACCGGGCCATCGCAACCTTGGCGGACCCGGTAATTCCCCGTCCGAGGAACCCGGACCCGGTCCATCCCCATTCCCATTTCAAGCCCCCATAGGGGTCAAAGGGAATGGGGATGGAGCTAACAACGGGCCCGTTAATGACGGGCCCGTTGTTAGCTCCCTCGTCCCCTCGCGGGACCCGGTAAGGACGCCTGGTTTTTGCAGGCGCCCATTGCGGGTCCCGCGAGGAGACCTTGTAATAGGGCGGAACGTGTTTACCGGCACCTTTACTGGTGCCGGTAAACCCGTTCCGCCAACCTTATAGTGACAGCCATTGACATGCTATGGTTTTAACACTTGCTGGAAAGGGATGTGATCGTGGATTACACACATTCCCATTGGCAATAATGTTCGAAACAGCCTGGCAATGGTGTGTAAGCCTGGCTTTTTAAATTCCTATTAACTAATATAATGATGTGGGTAATTCTCTCTCACGAATGGTGGCCTGACAACTAGGCCCCCCTTTCAGAAACTCCATGCTAAAATGCTAAAACCATAGTATACGCCAGTGCTTTGCTGGATCAGCACTCTAATCTGAAGTGCCTGTTCTCCAGTGGCACAGGGCAGGTTCAGGGGTCACAGGTGTGATCTTCACAACTGAATTGACAGCCACATCTCAGGAGTGCTGGGGCTGCTTTTAAGACATAAATCCCTGTTACCAAAACCACATAACTTTGGGAGTGCCTACCCTGGTGGCAGGTTAGACAGTAAATATAAGTATAAGTGCTACTGCTACCCAATCATTGAGGAGACAGACAGGTTTATAGTCATATCTGCAACAATTCCCTCTCATCCCATATTATGCTGGGTTCTGCACAGTCAAAGTAATAACCTTAATTATGATCAAATTGCTCTCCAAGTAATTCAACAACCATCAGTCCCCATTTGAGGTTCCCCCGACTCACCAGGAGAAGGTAACCTGAGTAAGCATGATCTATTGCAATGTTCCTTGCTCCAAGCACATTTTCAGGATATTCGCTGGGCTAACTCTGTGTGAGCTGTGATCAATGTTAATCGGCTTGCTCCAAAAGCATCACATCCTAAACCCTCACTAAATGATACTTTTGAATCAATGGAATCTGATGAATTAGAGGAAAGTCTTGTGTCTAGAGAGTCAATGGAACCATTTTGTTCCATTGACTATTTCTTAGCCCTAGTTGATAACAAACTGGCCAAGGAAATGGAGGGAGACACTGGTCAGGACCACGCTGGACCAGTTGATGTCCTCTAACTGAGCTCGGGGAGTCAGCGGGAACACACCAAGGGTCTTACCAAAGAAATGTATCAACGAGCAACATCAAACGTTAATTTAGAACATTAGCAGATTAATAATTTGTTATACACTTTTCATATCCACACTCAGAGTGACTTCAGTTTAGGTCAGCAAAAGTACTTATTTTAAATTAACTCTTCAAGTATAGGTAAGTTCAAGAATGTGTAAGAACCACAATCACAAGTAGCAACTCTCATACGGTTTGGCAGTCTTTTCCCTAACAAGAAAGTAGGTAATCTGTTCAGATTTTGGAGGGAAACAAGAATTGACCAAGGCAAGAGGTTCAGAGGATTTACTGTTAGGAGACCAGCAATCCCCAAGTCAAGAGGAATGTGACAGTTCTGATGCAAATCTTCACAGCACAAGTAGATAACAAGTTAGTGGTCTTGAAATAAGTTCAGGAGCTTAGGAGAGGCCTTACTGGAGGGGCACATACTGTTAGGCCTGGGTCACTGAACATGGGTGAACACCTAAACAGTGAAAACAGTGCTTCAAAGCAAAGGAGTGCCATAAAAGTGCTACAGAACCTTGAGAGTAAAGAAGCTGATGAAGCTGTATGCCTTCTGGATGCACGGATGCAACCCCAGTCACCTAGTCCTTGGACATGGTGATGAAGAAGCACCTTGGATGGGCTCCTCAAGAGACAGACTCACCAGCAGAGAAATCTTCATACTCCTGTGTCGATTCATGGTGTTGGCACCTTTTTATCAGCACCAGTAGCTAACGATCACTGGTAGTTAGAATATACTTGGTTTCTTAGTCCTGCACTCAAATGAGGGGACTTTGAGGAAAAGATTTGTCCTTCTCGGAGGTCCGCATGGATGCCACCAAAGATCCAGAGAAATGTGTCAATGTCAAGGCAATGCACTTCAAGCTGGATGAGGTACCATAGTATTGGAACTCTGCACCCCAGGAAGTTTGCAGGATTTTGGGGGATGGTTCAAATTGAAGAGTATCTTAGGTCTAGTTATGTTCATCAGCCCAGAGAAGGAAGCCATCCTTGGCAGAGTCTGTCAATTAAAAAATGGGACCACGGCAGCAGCAGTACTTCTGCGGTGCTTCTGCAGTTACTGGGGGTGCTGCAGACATCTCTGGTTGTCCTCTTATTTGGTGTTTCAGTTCCAATGTTCAACTCTGCCTTCTGTCCCAAAAGCCTCACTTTTTATGCATGACCCCATTCATTCAGTCCTATAGACCTATCAATTACCTGGGTTACTGAACTTGCAGGACAGCCAGCCACCCAGTTCAAATTGGTTTCAGCTAGGCATACCCACAGACAAAGGCCAGAGAAGTATTGGTCTTCTCCCTCACTTCCTGCCTCAGCAGACACACTGAAGGCCAAACTCAATGAGGACTTAACCCCAACTAGAACGGTAGAGGTAGGGCCAAGAAGGAACACATAACTGAACAATGGTGATACAAGAAGACTGGGGCCATTTTGGTAAATTGGTCACCCATGGGTGCTGTACTGGAACTGTGGAAACAGCCTGCGAGTAACTAACACAAAAATGGTAAACAGGTTTTCACTGCCACCAGCCATTTAGGGTTGTTTGTTACTGTAACTTTAAAAGTTACAGGAACAGTGGAAAAGGAGTTACTAGGTAGCCCCTCGGCACTCCACACAGGGTGGTGTGTGCTGATCGCACAAAAAGGAAGGTAAGCAAGATAAAACTACCTTACTATCCTTGAGAACGGTAGTCCTAAGGAAAAAGTAATAAGAATAGATAGAGGAGCAGAAGAGACTCCCTAGCAACATTGCACATAGGGTGCTTCATGCTGCAATACTTTATCAGAGAACAAACAAACAAACAAGCATGCAGTGAAATACATTGAGGAAAGCATGACTCCTTTCAAAGTGAAAAGAATATAGTAGCTGGAAAACCAGGGTTCCCATCTCAGAGCAAAAGAATGAGTGAGTGGTAAAAAGTACCACTCACTCAGGAGAGTAAAGAATACCATCACAGAAATCCAGCAAATGTGCTGGGGATCTCTCAGGTGGAGGGGAATTGGCACAAGAAATGAACATTCTCCCTAACAGGTACCAGTGCTGACAACAAACATCACAGTCAATGCAGTTGAGAGTATATAAAAAACATTGGTAGGACCACAAGTGCATCCTTCAACCTTATATCACGTCCCAATTGTAGACAGTTTGGGGGCAAACAAGAACAAACTGCTGAACGCTTTTTCGCAGCAGTTGGGTTTGTCACTACTAACATCTAAAAATGCTGAAATGGCTATGACTGCTATAGGCAGTAATCACACTGACAGTCTGGTAAAAAATTGCCATCAGTCCATCAACTCACCAATAGAAGGTAGCACCAGTATATGGATCATCTCCAGGGACCATTGCACTGGTATTACTGCAGATAACATAAATAATCTTTGCAATGGCCTAGGAGACACAACATGTGACAAGAGTACTCAGGGTCCTACCACGGTGCTTGCCTCATCATGTATTGATTCCCTGGCTGCAATAAATATCCCACTGATCCACACATATAATAAGGAGTCAACAACAGAAGGCAAGTCTCTGACAAGTTAATATCAGTCACCAAAAGATCATGATGTGGCACCAGAAACAAGGTTTTCTGAACAGACACCTACACCAGACTGTTTTGTCTTACAGGATGCCCTGTATCTTCAACTCTCAAGAATGGAGGTCCTACTTAAAGAACTAATGCAAGCCGTTACCTACTTAAGGGAGGAGACCAGTCAAGACTGGATTCTTCTGGGGAAAAGGTTACACTTAATAAACAGTCTTGTAAGCCAAGGTAGACCAAAGTATAATAAAACATCAATTGAAAGGGTCATAAAAGTGGCAGAACAGCAGGAAGTAGTAATAGCATTGAGGCCATAATGCTTAAAAAGAACATTACAAAAAAGGGCAGTGAAATAAGGCTAATAGTGGTCCATCAAAAAAGGAATAAGTAGTGAAGGACCTTTAAGCAGCTGTTATTGTGAGAACAGATGTTTTTGACGGTTCTGTAAAGGACATCTGGCCTATTAGGTACTACTCCCATATCACCTGTAATCAATAGACATGTTCACACTGTGAACACCCGCTCTGCACTTATTAGCCACCCACTGGCTGCACTTATTCAGTTACCTGCACTTAGCCACCTGTTGGCTGCACTTTAGTTTACCTGCAATTCTCCCCTACTCGTTGCCTCAGCGTGTCTCGCCTACCTTCTTCATTGCACTTGAGCAATCTGAACGGCACAAGGCCTAGTACGATTGCTGCTTTGTCCTCCCTCTGTTTCTCCTCCTTCAGGACACAACTCATATTATGCAACCAGCCATACAATCTAGTATGTTAACGTCTGCAAATCCAGGCATAATACAGCAGGAATCTGGCACAAACACACAGTTTGATGACATGGAAAGCTGGAGAAAGATGACACTTTTTAGTACTTTCAAGGGCTGTCTTCATGGTAATACAAAGGCCTACAAAAGAAGACTCGAAACAGTTATATGGGAGCATCTAGAGATCATTGAGAGCCCAAACCAGATGCTTTGTCTGATGAGCATTTTGTTGGACTGCAATTATTGCAGTGGCTACTGTGTAAGAGTAACATTTGCAGATGAAAGTTTCCACAATATATTTTGGAAAACACGCAATGTTCCCTCAGACTCAGGTGTTGAGACGTATCTTAACACTGGAGTTAAGAATTGTCATCTCCATGAACACTGGTATTGCCTGAACTTTCACAGAGAACTAAGGAAGAAACCCTCACTTCTTAATATACAAGCAAAGTCATCAGTAGAGCTGGAATATATGGGATCCTAAGGCACTCTAAATATTAGGGATATGGATGACATGGCTCTAGAAAGACTGACCAGTTCTGCACAAGTAGAAGTGTTAGTCCAGGCCCGGGATCTTGTCTATATAACACTAATCTGCTTTCCTCGTCAGAGGGGTTCTAGGTCTGGCTAGGATCATATCAGGCCACATGACAGTGTCCTGGAATATGCCTCGATTAAAAAACATATTGGGGGAACCGCAATTCATTGGGGGTCATTACGAGGTAGGCGGTAAGAAGTTAACGGCGCCAGTAAAGGTGACGGAGCCATCAACCCCTTACTGGCCTATTATGAGGTCTCCCATGGTAAGGACGCCTGTTAATACCCTATGGGGGCTCGACTGGGAATGGGGATGTTGAGGGTCTAGGTTCCTTGAATGAGGAATTACCGGGCCCTCCCAGGCGGGAATGGCCCGGTAATTCCTCATTCAAGGAATCCGGACCTGGTACCCAGTAAGGGGGTAGCCATGCCGCTAATAGAGGCATGGTTACCTCCTACCGTGTAATGACCCCCATTGTGTTTATTTCCTCATTTGATATATTGTTCTTCCTGGAGACTTGGAAGCTTTCTTTAAACCAATTAAATGATTTTCATGGTTTCCTCATTCTGGCCTTAAACTGGAAAAGTGGTAGCAACAAAGGTGTTCTGGCTACATATGTTAATAAGCAATTATGTGTCACCTGTAGCTTTCAAACTGTTTCTAACATGGTACTGAATGTTAGTATTAGTGGTGGACTAGGCAAACCACTGACAATCATTAATTTCTATAATACATCACAAGGACTAGCCTTGACCTCAGATATTGAGATATTATTGAAAGCACATAAAATGTTTGGTGTTCAGCAACCCTCAATTTGTAGAAATAGATCTTTGCTCATAATTGGGGAGATTTTAACTTAAGACTTGATGATTGTAATGTAAGCAGCAGTGTGTCTAAGGAAATAAACCTTGCCTACAACGTTCCATTACCCAGTATGCTGGATAGAACTACATCAAAGGTCAGTGATTTATTTTCTTCTTAAATTATCCGAAATGTGAATATGCACAGCTAATGGGAGTTTATTATCAGACACTCCGGGTCAATTTAGTTTTTGGAATACTAGATACAGATCAACAATTGACAATTGCTTAGTGCATGTCCACGACTGGCACACTTTTTATGGCCGTTGCATTGTACAATGTCCTGAGAGTGATCATGATCTACTAGTATTATCTGTGAAATTTCATAACAAGATCCCTGAGGGAATCCGTTACATCAAATCATAGCCTGAGCAAACCACTAAAATGTTCAAATGTGGATAGGGAAAGAATTTCCGGCAAACTCATTAGCACATGCCTAAGTTGCATAGAAATCGGCATTACCACACAGATGCAGATTTGGCACCATTGCAATATGTGACGATTCAAGGGAGTCAGTCACTTCCCTCAAGGGGGAGCCCCTTCCGGTGAGGGTATGGATATGAGCCAGCTACGCAACATTCCCCCAAGGGGTGACGGTAAGTGGGACCTCACAGGAAGAAACTCCCTTCTTAGCGATATGGACTTCATTTCCCATAAGCAACTCCATTATTACTATCCCAAAAAACCAGCACAACTTTATTAACTGACAAATACACTCCTCTTACATGTATTATGATAATGTAATACCAGAAGAACAATATCAACCTGGGACTGTGAAGAGTAAGAACATCGGTGTAATGGAGAGTACTTTTCTGTCAGGTACTCCCAACACAACAGGAGCCATAGTAAACACAAAGAGAGGACTTTTCTTGGATGCCTGTTATCCCCAGCAGTGCGTCATAAAAAGAAGAGGGTCAAGAGAAAAAGGAAGTGCAAACCAGGGAGTTTAAAAGCAGCCAGTTCGAGGAAACGTGGACACCAAGGGAGATGCTGCCTCGCATGTCAAAAAACAGCTACAGAGAAGAAGCGTCATCAGCATAGTGTTGGACCAGAAGAGCGGAGGAAATACATAATAGTCCATGGAAGGACGCACGACTGAAGAACCCAGTCGTTGGCATGTCAGTTAGGTGATGCTCCAATAACTGACCCGAGGAAGTCTGTTCATGGGATGAAAACCCGACCAACAGTCCAAAGGCGGAAGGTGGTGACGTGGAACGGAACCAAAGGAATAACCCTTTCATCACTGAAACCACCAAATTAGAATGAAGTGTGTTGGAAAAGGGACCCAGGAAAAAACAGAGAATCAACCTGACAGATCAAGAAGGAGAGCAAGAGAGCTGACCTTGTGACACTTAACCTCTTCAGTACAGGTGCAGGGGAGAGAAGGAGAACCAGGGAGCAAGGCATAAAGAGTGAAGATCAGTCTAGGACCCTGCACACTCATCCTAGTGATTGGCCAAAGTATTTTAAGATCGAAAACCACTCAGGGACATTGCATCCTCGTCTCAGTGATTGGCAAAGGTGTATGAAGAGTGAAGATCATCCAGGGGGCCGACATACTCATCCCATTGATAATGATAAGAACTACTTAGGAATACATGATACATGCTCCTGGGAGTGGCAATACTGTGAGCGTAATACATGTCAGATATAGACTTTGTCTACACATCTTGAAAAGAAGATTATTTGGAGAAACAGGGGGAGCAAATACACAAGGGCCTGGAAAGACCCATTGAGACAATAGAAGGAACCATTACAAGAAATATCAAGAGACTATTTGAAAATATCATATTGAAGAGACTTGTGCTGAGAAGCATCCCCCAAGAGAAGGAAGTCTTCCTCCTCGTCTTTTGTTATGTTTTAATAGTGGTAGGATCAGCTTGAGCTAGTTTCTGATGGACGATGGACTATTACATTTTGACTTCACATCTGGCACAGAACACCCTAGTTGAGTTTTGTTAGGTAGGGCATCTCATAAACTAGGGTTAATGAGGCGTTTTTCTTTATTATTTAAATGAAAGCAAGTTGCACATGGCACATGATAGTCTGTCCCCTTCTGACCGACCACAAAGGTTTTAACAGCATAATGGAAAAACATGCCCTGTCGATTCAAAATATTTATCCTGCCTGGTACACTCAAGATTGAAAAAAAAAATCATCTTTATCAAAAATCAGAAAAGACCCCAACAGAGGTAATGAAAGTCTGGCCAAGCTGACACAACTTTATATAAGAACACTAACACAAGCTAAAATACTTGGACACATAAGGGCTGGCAAACGTTAGAAGCAGCAGCACAAAATTAAAACAAAAATGAATTTTGGAAAATTGTGTCCAAGGGGATTGGGCCATCTCCTAATGTTGCTAATATATCGGCATCACCTGAAGCATGGGTCAAACACTTTCCCCAGTTTTACAATACTCCAGTTGAAGGCGAAAATTCAGCTCAAGCAAACACATTGCATTGGAAATCAATTCCACCGAATTATTGCATTTACGGTCACAGAAGTAAGGAGTGCTAAGCCCCTGGCCCCAATTTGATTGAATTGGGTGCATTTAATAATAATTACTTTATTTAATAATAATTCTTTAATGTGGTATAGATTGAAAATAAATTCAAACTTTACACTTATTACAAATTACAGACATTATACATAATTCATAAATATACAAAAAACATGAATTAATAACCATATAAAATAAAATCAACTAAAAAGGACAGTTAAACAACTTTCCTTAAACTATTTACAGGAGTTCATATCCAAGTGTAACACATAGGGCAACCTGCATCTCGGATGTCATTAAAGTGAGTATTTTTAGACCTTAAACAATATCTATCTCATAAGGAATACTCAGTGTGTTCCTTAATATCCCTAGAATTGGAAATAGTTACTGTCCACGGGCCAGGCTAATTTCTACCTGTTGCCAAACGTTATATAATGCAATGAATAGATGCATATTGCAGGTGTTAGTGCAATAACGCCAGAATGTCATTTCGCATATAGTTGTAGGGTCGTGTGCAAATTCACCCAGATAGCGTAAGATTGTGTTCTTCAAATATAGACATTCCGTAAGAGGATGTCTAGCTGTCTCCAGACATTCTGAGGATTTACACAGACGGCATATACGCTCAGCAACCGGGATATTATCCCATGCTCCTCTGATGTACAAAGTAGGCAATTGCTCCAATCGGAACAGTATAAGGAAGTGTCTAAGTCTTCTCGAGAGGCATAGGTATAGATAGGCTTGTGGTTTCATAAAATGTAATAATCTGTATTTCACAAATTGATGTGTCTTAAGGCTGCCTATATGTGTAAAGTTCTCGAGCCAATCCCAGAGGTCTACTTTTTTTCTTAGTGCATTTAGGGTTTCCTTGGTGATAGTAGCCCCTCTACGTGTCCATCCAATATCTACGAGGAATTTGGTCATATCTTCGTGTAGGGGTGAGGTAGTGTATTTTTGGTCACCTCCTGATGTATCACAGTTAGTAAGGGGTTCATATTGCCACCTATCATCTTAAGGTAAAGCCCTGCTCTTTTCTTCAATACCATAGCCTTCAAAGAGGGAAGACCCAGTTCAAGTCTAATCAGGGCAATAGGGACCCCTGGGGATAGCCCCAATATCCGTCGCCAGAACTTGCCCTCCAGCACTTGCAGCCATGCTAGATCTAATGTGTGCAATGATTCCAGGCCATATATAATCATGGGGGCAAACACTTGAATATAAAGGTGGCGCGTTCCCCAGAGGGTAAAGCCACCCTGCTTGTTTGTGAAGGTGGAAATAAATGCTATAGCTTGCATCGCCCTAGTAATGCGACCCTGTCTACATAGTAAGTAATCGCCAAGAGGCTCAATTTCGATTCCTAGATAGCGATAGGATGGAGCATAGGGTATAAGATTTTCGTGTACTATCAAGTTTACTCGTGATACTCTTCTTCTCATGAATCTAAGGAATTTTGTTTTATCCAGATTGATGGTCAATCCGTTTGTCCTGGCATAGTCCCATAGGGCAGTAGCGGAACGCCTCAGACCACCTATGGTTTGTTTGTTTGTTTGTTTTATTCACTTTTTATGCGCGCCAGACCCAGGGGTAACAGGGCGCAGTGGCAAGGAAATACGAAACTTACAGGTTACATCATGGCAAAATGTACATTAAAATTACATTGGGTTAGACAGATCAGGCATACAGTAATTACAGCAAGTATACAAGTTCAAGGGGGTCAAGATGTTCGTAGGAAGTAGGAGCCCCCGGTCAGCAAAGGTCAGTCGAGGTGAGGAGTTGAATAACTTTTTTCCTGAAGCAACGGTAGGGCATGTCTGCTCTCAGGTCTTGTGGTAGAGAATTCCAAGTTTTAGCCGCCTTTACTGGGAAACTGTTTCCTCCGATAGTGTTCAGTCTAAAGTTCGGTATTGTCAAACAGTTGAAGTTACCAGCTCTGGTGGGTCTGGAAGATGTTCTCCTATGGAGTTTGTCAGACAAGTAACTAGGGGCGGAGTTATTGAGGGCTTTGTGGGTCAAGGATAGCATCTTGAGTTTTATTTTGTTCTCTGTAGACAGCCAGTTGTGATGTCGTCTGGTGGACGAGATATGGGACTGTTTGTTAATGCCTAGTGCCGCTCTCAAGGCATTATTTTGTAATGTTTGTAGTCTCTGGGTTATTTTTTTATTAGCTCCAGAGTATAGGGCATTACAATAATCTACTCTGGAAAGAATTAAGGCTCTGGCCAGGATTAGACAACTCTTGTTGGAGAGGAAAGGTTTACTGGCTCTAATCAGTTTGCACGTGTAGGCCGTGGAGGAGGCAAGGGATTTTAGCTGTTTGTCAAAAGATAGGGTAGAATCAAGATAGAATCCCAGGGTTTTAACATCCTTGGATACTTGGATGATGTTCCCGTCTATGTTGAAGGAGGCAAATTCCTGTCCTAGTTTTTTGATATTGGCTCGGGTACCTAAGATGATCAACTCTGTCTTATCATCGTTTAGACAAAGGCCGTGAGTGGCCATCCATGCCTGGATGATAAGGTATACCTTGTTCACCAATTCCGTGTCCTTAGCATGATCCCCAGAAAGCGGGAGGAGGATCTGTGTATCATCTGCGTAGTTAGTATAGGTGATACCAAGATGATCCAGATCGTCGAACAATGGCTTGGTGAAAATGTTGTATAGAGTTGGGGATACGCAGGAGCCCTGAGGGACACCACACGAGATCGGGGTGGGATCTGCCTCCGCGGAGGGAGAGAAGACTCGCATCGTTCTCTCGCTCAGGAAGGACTTGATCCATCCAATAGCTTCTGCCGAGAAATGAGCGGCGGAGTCCAGGTGGCTACAGAGGACTCTGTGATCCACCAAATCAAAGGCCGCTGAGAGGTCCAGGAGTAGTAGGAGTACTGTTCTCCCTTTGTCTCTTAGCTCATCGATTTGGGACTTCAAGTCTATAAGGGCAGTTTCTGTTCCGTGTAGGGGTCGGAAGCCTGATTGTCTTTCTCCTAATAGGTTGTGTAGTTCCAGGTGCCTTTGAATTTGGATATAGGCAGCTTTATCCAGAATCTTAAGGAGAAACGGTACCGTCGTGATAGGGCGGTAGTTAGTAGGGATGAGAGGGTCTAATGTCTGCTTCTTTAGGAGAGGGAGAACCCAGGACTGTTTAAGGTTGGCCGGGATCGTACCTGAAGCGAAGGAAGCGTTGATCAGTTTAGCAATAAAGGGGGATAATTCTCTGGCAGCGTCTTTTATCAGCTGTGCTGGGCAGATGTCACCTTTACAGTTTGAAGGTTTAAGCGACAGGATAACTTTTTCTACTTCCAGGGTGGTCATTTTGGAGAAGTGGAAGATGTTACTATGCCCCAATGAGTTCTTGGTATGAGGCGGATCCTGAATTTTGAGTGCATTTTTTTTTGCTTGATTTTGTTTTGGAGTGTGATGATTTTATTGGTAAGGGCTTGCTGGATATCCGTACACCAAGGTTTGTCCTTGGTGCAGGTGTCCTGAATGGCAATGGGGGACTCAAGTTCCTTTAGAATCGAGAAGAGCTCTTTCATACTGGAGTTGGATTTCGCTATGCGGTCATCATATGAATTACGTTTTGCCTGGCAGACTTCTTTTTTATACAGTGAGGAGAGAGTGGAACGTTTGGCTTTGTTGTCCGCTGATGGGCAAAGCCTCCAAGTGGTTTCACTCTTTCTTTTTAAGATACGTAGATCTTTTAACTGTGGAGTAAACCATTTGTTTAGATGAGCTTTCGGCTTACTCGGTCTAAGCTTGAGAGGGGCCACTTTGTCTAAGGTAGTGAGCATGATGGTGTTAAATTCTTGCACTAGGATACTGGGGCTTAGGTTCTCTGATAGCGCATTAAGGGTTGGTAATATAGCTGGGATTACTTTCTCTAGGGTGATGCATTTTTTATTTCTTGTTAAGCAAGGAGGTGCTGGTGGGGGGGCCGTGGGGTTGGGTCTGGCGGTAACTAAATTAAAGGACACCAGGGAATGGTCTGTCCAGGGTAGGGGCATTATAGATGAGATAGACGTTGTACAGTTACAGTCAGCTATCCAGTCCAAGGTTCTTCCCTTCAGATGCGTAGGCTTATCAACTCTTTGAGTTAAGCCGAGTGAGTGAATAGAATTGGCTACCAGTGTAGCATTAGTATCTGTAGTATCATGGAGGCCTAAGTTAAAGTCCCCAAGAAGGATCGATTGAGAGCAAGGTTTAAGGTTATTTGTAAGTAAGATGTGGAGGTCATCTTCGAAAGTGCCTAATGGACCAGGAGGTCTATATAGGAGGTGGATGATAAGGGTTTGGTTATTATTTAGTTGGAGTTTAGCCGATAGCGTCTCACAAGAGTGAATCGATTGGGTGGGTACTAGTCTAAGAGAGAGGCTTATTTTAGAGATTATCGCTCTTATTTTAGAGATTATCGGTATTGTCAAAGACAACCAGATCGTCCGCATATGCTAATACAGCACACGATGCATCACCAATTTTAGGAGGGCAATTATCAACCTCAGCTAATACTACAGGAATATCGTACACATATAGATTATAAATAAGGGGTGCAGTGACACAACCCTGCTTTACCCCCCTATCTTGAATCACATTTCTGGTCATATTTCCGTCCTGATCTGACCTCAGGCGCACCGTAGTATTTTGATGGAGTAATCTAAGGTAGTATAATAACCCTGGCGGACATCCCAATTTCTCTAGCTTAATCCATAACCTCTCCCATGGGATGGAGTCAAATGCGGCCTTGAAATCGATGTAAAGAGCGTACAACGGGGGCTGCCCTTTACTGAGCGCCCGTCTACGGAGTATTTCCATGACCAAGAGGGTATGTGAGGTGGAAAAATCCTGTCTAAAGCCACATTGGAATCTGCTGAGTATTTTGGCATCTTCTACCCATTTCTGTATCTCACAAAGCAATAGTGAGGCAAAAAGTTTACCTGAGATATCAAGAATGGATAGGAGCCTGTAGTTATTAGGGTCAGAACGGTTGCCTTTTTTGAATACAGGAATAAGAATCACTGTCTGCCAGGACCGGGGAATTATCCCCTGCACTAGAATCTTATTGAATAGTAGAGAGAACAAATCGGTCCAGAAAAGAGGATGGTTCTTAATCACTACGTTAGCTAGCCCATTAGGGCCAGGGGCTCTGGAGGACTTGAGGATAGCTATTTTATTCAGTATTGCTTCTACTGATACATCGAAAGGTGGATGGATAGGAGCCCTCCCCAATACTCTGCTCATGGGTTCCACTCCCCCTGAATTTCGGCTTAGTAGGAATTTTACCCATGTCTCCTCGCATATAGGGTTAATTAAAGGGTCTTTTGCCTTCTCTCTATTCTCATTGAGTAATGACCAACTGCTACGAGAATTTCTAGTACAAATCGTTTGTATCAGCCGCTGATATCTGGTATTTTTCTCTGTTGTCATAATATTCTTAATATTCGCTTTATAGCAATTTTTGATATTTCTTAATTTTTCGTGGTATAAAACTCCAGATAGGTTCATGTGTTTCAGGCCTCTGATTGACTTTCTTAGCCCTCTCTTGGCATCCCTGATTTCCCTATTAAAGGGAAGTATAGCACCCCCAGTTTTTAACATATGTCTTTTGTTGGCCGTGGCATGCTGACCTGAGAATCCCGATATCCAATCCTCAATTTCATTTGCCGTCATAAGTTTAAAGTCATAGAAGCCCCGCTCTAAGATGGGTTCCAGAGCTTCAGTGGCCAATCTTATGTTCTTCTCAGACCACACTATTCTAGATCCTGCCTGGTTAGCTTGGATGATACCCATGTTAGCAGGAGAGGGAGATGATATAGGTATACTAAATATACACTGTAGCGACGCGTGGTCGCTCCATTTATTAGGCTTGACTATCATATCGCTTACTCTACTCTGCATCACGGGGCACATGAATATATAATCTAATGTGCTTGTTGATGATCCATTCGCCCAAGTGTGTCGCCCCGGCCGATCTCCCGAAGTACGGCCATTGATCAATGCCATATCCCAGGCTCCGAACAATTGCAGCCAGCCTAATCCTTCAGCCTCCCTCTTTCCATGGGACATCCAGCATCTTGCGTTGAGGTCAGAGTTAGAAGATATCAAAGTCTCGTCCGTCATATGGCAATTAAAGTCACCCATAACCACCACCGCAACATTGCCCGTTCTTAACAGCCATGTAGACAATAGATCTTGTATTGCCTCTTGCAGTGAGTCACGAAACAATTCTCCTAGGGGGTTATACAGATTAATTAAAAGGAACCTTCCCGAACCGTTTTCCTTATGATATTCGACCTCTACTGCCAATAGCAGCTCCTCAGATTTGCACTGAATCTTTCGGGACAGAAATGTGATTGTTACCCCCGTAAGTAGACCACCATATGGACGCCCCTTGCTGCCCCGTTTAGCAAATGCTTGATGTATAACAAAACCATCTAATAGTAAAGGGTCGAGAGACCATGTCTCTTGTAGACATATACAGCTGTGTTGGGACAGTAAGTCTACTGAGCCTTCCGACCTCAAGAGATGGGAAAAGCCTCTGCAGTTCCAAGAAAGTAAAGACAAACATCAATGGTTCTGTAGCATTTGCGGGATGTATTCTAAAAGGGACTTCAGGACTTGCTGTATTTCCATTAGCGCAGGATTGTCCCCTCCCCCCGATTTGAGCACATTAGCCACAGGAGCTGTTACCATGGTGTCCTCTGGATCGGCCGAGGGTACCGTTTTCTCATGAGTTGCGCCGTAGTCGGAAAACTGCAATGTAAGGCAGAGACATTAGGGTTGGGGCCCGACAGGGGTTCTACAAATAGAAAATCCTCAGATTTTAGGACACAAAGTTGAGGTATGTGATATAATCTTGCTAATAGCTCAGAGCGTGATAACCAGGGATTTTTGTCGCTTGGATATAAGTTCTTAATGAAACAGATACGATTCGTATTTATGTCCTTCACTGCCTTCTTTGGGTCCAATGGTAAGGGCTCGGCAGGTTCTTCCATCACCCGTATTTCAGGGAGAAGCTCCGGCTGCGTATACATACTGGTTTCCAACTCAGGCTCAAAGGTCATAACTGAATCATCATTTGGGTCCATGCCCATTGTCTTCTCTTCCGGTATCAGCCAGTCTATTAGTGGTCCTTTAGCTTTTGCCACCCTTTGAGCTGCTCTCACCAGTCTTTTCCTGGCTTTTTTTGAGCGGGTCTCTGGTGCCGGTTTGGGCACTGTTATAGGTGGTTGGGCCCCTCTTGCAGCTGACTTATTTTTAAGTGCCTTTTTTGCCAGTCTTCGTTGTTTCCATGAGGAGGGGCACCGGGGGCTTTGCTCATGCTCTGGATCGTCAGCCTCCACTGGGATTTTCTCAAATATGCTGTCACTGTTGGGCACATATTGTGCTTCACCCCCCTCCGCCACATCATCCTGCTCGTCAATCTCCTCGACTGTCTGTAAAGCATCGGATAGATTCATTTCTGCCTCTTCTTGGGGGAGATCCTTTTGCTCTAGGCCAATGTGATGGTATTAGTATTGGCCAAAATACGCCCTGACATTTGTAGGAGTATTTTAAGGGCAAATTGGAGAGCAGCCACCGATGATTGTAGCTCAGATATCTGTAATGAGCTTGGCTGTGATTCAATATTATCTTCCATCACGTTATCCGGTTCATCCTCCATAGACGCCATTACCAGGTTCGGAGAAGCAGACATACGTCCGCTAATTCCCCCACCGGTATGCTCCCCCGAGACACTATTCATGCTGTTTTCTTTTAATGGCGTTATGCCACTGGGTGACCTCAGGGGCGTTTGTGTTCGCATCCCTCTCTGTATCGTTAGACAAAGGTCTAAGAGGGAATTGTTATCTATGTCGTCAAAATTGGAGGTATTTAAAGAAATGCCACCACTCTCTATCGGTGCCAGTGTTTCCTCGATTACAGTGGAATTCGTAGCCGGGGGTGGGTTCACAGGAAAGAACTCAGTTACAGCCCCTTGCCCCACCGGTAGAGCATATTTGGCATTCTTTTTGGGTTTGCCCCCTTTCTTGTGGGATTCCTTGGGTTCCTTTATGGGTTGAGATTTATTTTTACGTAGATTGTAAATCGAGTGGGGTGCTCTTCTTCCCCGCTGCATGTCTACGTTATGGCTCAATTCACTTCAGGAGTTTATTTCCCGTATGTGCAGGTCAGTCCAGGCGAGCAGGGTAGTAAGGGCTGCTACTAGAGGGCAGGAAAGGTTTTACCTCTAGAGCTGCACAGGTGAGGTAACTATATGGTATTTCCCACCTTTACTGGTACCCCCCCCCCAGCAGTATAAAGACCCGGGGAACTTGCAAGCCCGGATCAAAGGCTACAGCCTGCAGTCTCCGGTAGAAGTTCACAGTTCCCCTTCTTCTCAGTGTCCACTCCAAGCCCACTTCAAGGGCCACGGGATGTTCTAATGGCGATCACTGTAGTTACCTAACTAACCCGAGACCGCCTCTTTCAGGGGGGGAGCTCCTTTCGAAGAGGGCGCCTGTCACCCAGTACCGCAGCAACTGGCCGCGCACTAAACCCACTTCTCGCCTTCTGGCTGCCAAGCCAGCCCTGCTCGCCTCAATCTCCCCGCATGAGGCCTCCTGCTCACTCGCTCACCCGGGATGGGATAGGCGTTGCGGGAGGGGATAGGCGTTGCGAGGCGGTAGAGGGAGAACACTATCCCCCAGCTCTCGACTCGCCACTCGCAGTTTCTCACCTTTCCCGTACACGCCTCACACCTGGCCTCACACCTCACCCTCAGGTCTCTGGTCTCTGCCTCCTCCCGTTCCCACCACAACCTCTCCTCAGCTCCCCCACGGTCCTCAAGGTCACGTTCTTCGTTCCGCATCTCGCCGAGCACCGCGGATCACCGCTTCCGGCTATGCAGCATTAGAGGAACGGACCCAGCACTCACAGCCGCTCCTACGGTCCAACGTCAGACCACGTCCGACCGCGCGTCAAGCCGCACCAACAGTTACTCGCTCTCTCGCAGAGCCGTGGCCGCTTCCGACACGCCAATCTCTCCGCGCCATGACTGCCACCAATAACGTGTCCAGCACCGGTCTCGTTCAAGGGGGACTTACCGGTGTAGTCTGACCTTTGCGGGACCGACAAGTCTCCATTGAAAAGCCATTCCCCATTCCCATTTGAGCCCCCAGAGGGCTCAGTGGGAATGGGGAAGGCGCTAATAATGGTACCGTAAATTGTGTTACCGTTATTGGCTCTGAATTCCCTTAACTGGTCCCATCCATAACGCCTGGTCAGACCAGGCATTAAAGGAGGGACCCGCTAAGGGAACTCATAGTAGGGCAGTAAGGGATTACCGGCACCGGTCTCCTTACCGGTGCCCGGTATCCCTTACCGCCCTACTCGTAATGACTGAGCACTTTCAAAGAAGGCTGGTGTATAATAATTAATCATTCCCAAAAACAATTTGACAACTTTGCTGGATTATCAATCCTGAGTAGAACGGTCATATTCGTTATCATTATATTAGCAATGTTGTTGACATTTGTAAAATGTCTCTGTCCAAAGACATGACCACGTGTATTAACTATACTATTTCCTCTGTATTTGACAAGCTCATTTTATCAAAAGTTAATGTCAGTGCTAAGGAGACCATTGCATGGTTACTGCATGCATTCTCAAATATAAGAAGGTTTTCCAACTAATGAAAATGTTTAGCATTTGTAAAATTATATTTTAAGTTTGCCCTGCTATTCCTTGTATGTCACGTGAACTCTCCCAGAATGTCTCCCTTTATTCCAGCATTAGCCACTACAAACTCCCATTCCCTGACCTTCTGAGCCCAGCATTCATCATGCCTCCATACAATGTTCAATTTCAACAACACTGTAACAACTTCATTGTCAATTCATAACACCACTTTGCTACCAACATTGAAGCAAGCTGGGTACTTAGCATGAACCCCTTCCCCATACGAAAATGGTACCCTCTTGGTTCTAAATAAGCCAGTTAGATAAATGATGGCTGATAAATGCTTCCAATTCCTCATGTTATGTTATGTTATATTACTTTGCATTTATATAGCAATGGTATGGTATGGTCTGAAGGTGCTGGTAGGTTGAATGCCCTTGGGAACCGTAGTTCAGGTCAGTAGAGAGTAGAGAGAGTCAAAGGTGCGTGTGAGCACCGGCTATGTGGGCAGCTGGTGCGGTATTCGTGTAATAGCTGCTTCTTAGTGGTAGGTGTGGTGGTTGAGAGGTCAAGAATATGTGCTTGCTCTGGCAGGATTTATCCAGACCGAATGTGGCTGCGTTAGGCCTGAGGAGAACACCTGGCTGGGGGGTGCGTAACCAGCAGTGTTTAGTTAGAGTGATGTGGAGTATGAGGCAGATGTTGGTATGAGAACAGTTATACCGAATGGTGTCATAGTATCTCTGTGTTCTAGTTGAGTGGTGGTCTAAAGAAGGGAGTAAGCGTGGTGATGTGAGACAGTGGGTTACATGCTCATAGAACGTTCCATGCATTCCAAACCATTCCATGTAAATTGCGCAATTCTATGTACTCCAGTTCGTTCGATGCCTTCATGTCAGCTCCACGCACTCCAGTCCGCTCAACACATTCCAGTCCGTTCCACGCACTCCATTCCGCTCCATTCGCGTTGTTTTATGCACTTGTATTTCACCTGTACCTCGTATTTCACCTGTACCATCCACATATTTCCCAGTACCTTTCACATGTTGGACCAGTACCTGCCATATACTTAACTTGTTCTGTCCACATATTTCGCCCTTCCATCTACATATTTCATCCTTCCATCCACATATTTCACCTGCTTCTCCCTCATACGTCACCCATTCCATCCACATTCGTCGCCCGTTCCATCAACATACGTCGCCCGCTCCATCAACATACGTCGCCCGTTCTATCAACATACGTCGCCCGTTCTATCAACATACTTCACCCATTAATTCCCAAACTTCATCCGTTTCGTTCGCTCTAGGCACTTAACGGCCCTCAGTAGTCATCCGCTCTAGGCACTCATCCGCTCTAGGTACTCATCCGCTCGGCATGCACTATGCATTCATCTAGTCTACACACTCATCCACCCTATGCACTCATCCGGTCCAGGCATTCCCCCGCTCTATGCACTCACCCGCTCTACGCACTCACCCGCTCTATGCACTCACCCGCACTACGCACTCACCCGCACTTACGCATTCATTCGCTCTTACGCACTCGTCTGCTCCATACATTTGTCTGCTCTACCCACTAATCTGTTAAACGCATTCATCCACTCGACACTCCTCCGTTCTTACTCACACCTTCGTTCTACACACTCCTTTTCTCTGCATACTCCTCTGTTCTGCGCATTCTTCCACTCTGCACACCTATCACTCTCTGCGCACTTATCACTCTCTGCACACGCATCCGTTCTACGCACTCGTCCGTTCCTGGCACTCGTTCGCTCTATGCACTCGTTCGCTCTATGCACTTGTTCTTTTCACGCTCTCATCTGCTATATGCATTCATCTGCTCTACTAGGTCGTTCGCTCATACGCACTCATCCGCTCAAGGCACTCATCCGCTCTATGCACTCATCCGCTCTATGCACTCATCCGCTCTACGCACTCATCCGCCCTATACACTCGTCCGCCCTATACACTCGTCCGCTCTATACACTCGTCCGCCCTATACACTTGTCCGCTCTATACACTCATCCGCTCTATACACTTGTCCGCTCTGCACATTCATCTGTTCTATGCACTACTGCGTTCTACACACTCCTCCGCACTTACGCACTCATCTGCTCAACACACTCATCCGCTCTACACATTCTTCTGTTCTACACCCTATCCGCTCATCACACTCATCCGCACAACATACACTCGTCCGCACTACACATTCTTCTGTTCTACACCCTATCCGCTCATCACACTCATCTGCTCAACATAAACTTGTCCGCTAAACACATTCTTCTGTTCTACACCCTATCCGCTCATCACACTCATCCGCACAACATACACTCGTCCGCTCTACACATTCTTCTGTTCTACACCCTATCCGCTCATCACACTGATCCGCAAAACATACACTCGTCCGCTGTACACATTCTTCTGTTCTACACCCTATCTGCTCATCACACTCATCCGCACAACATACACATGCGTTCTACACTCTCATCTGGTGAACACACTCATCTGCTCAACGGATTCATCTGCTCAGCGCCCTCATCTCTTCCACGCACTTCCTTCATTCTAACGATTTCAACCGCTCCATTCACTTCGTTCATTCATCTGTGCATTATCGATTTCAGGCCATGTCACTCGTCATACGCACTGGATCCGTCCCGTGCTCACTATCTTTTTCATGCACGACATTCGTTTCATGTACTTGAATCGTCTATTCTGTATACAGTCAGTATCATCTGTCTGTGTACTTATTAGTCTCTTGTATTCCTCTTTCTATCCTCTTCTCTTTAATTCCTTTCACCCATTTTGTTCATTGCACTCACTTGTATTCATCATTCCATCCTCTTCTCTTTATTAATTTCGCCATTTTGTTCATTTTGCACTCATTACATCCATTTCATTAATTTAAACCTCATTACTGTTTTTGTATGATGTATTCTTTTTATCTACTTCACTGCTTTGATCTACTTCACTCGTTCTATTCTGTTTGTCTTTTTAGTTTTCATAAGCGGTTATTAGTTGTCGCATTCTTGCGTGGATCTTGATGTTGTATTGTTATTAGCTTATTGTTGTTCAAGATCTAGTAGTTTGTTGGGTTGGTGTTGTTGAGATGCTGTTGTTCATAAGGTTGGTTTGCATATGGGTTGGTTTTAGGGGAAGAGCCAAGTTTTCAGTAGTTTGCGGAAAGACATTATATCCTCAGTTAGGCGGATGTGGGGTTGGAGTGCGTTCCACAGCGTGGGGGCTAAGGCTGAGAATGACGATCCGCCGAACCTGTCTGAGTTTGTTTTAGGTATGACTAGTAGGCCGACTGAGCTTGATCTAAGAGTACATGGAGGATGATAGGGTTTAAGCTTGTCTTGAAGGTATTGAGGTCCTGTTTCATGCACTGCTCGATGAGAAATGCATAAGGTTTTGAAAGTCACCCTTGGGCCACTGGAAGCCAGTGCAGGGTTTTAGGGCTGGGGAGATGTGGTCTCTCGGGCCGAGCGCTAGTAGCAGTTTGGCTGCAGCGTTTTGTGCTCTTTGAAGTTTATTCAGTTGGTAAGCGTGGACTCCGAGGTAGAGGGGGTTAGCGTAGTCCAGTCAATTGATATAACAATTGATTGGACTGCGGAGAGTCTGTTGAGAAAGGAGAGATATGGAAAGATGCGTCTAAGAGTTTTAAGGTGGTAGTGGCAGGACTTTGAGACGTTGTTGACTTGACGCGAGAGTGTTAGGTCGGAGTCAAGGATGCATCCAAGGTTTTTTACTGAGTTAGAGGGAGTCGGTGAGTTGCCCATGGCAGATGGCCAGGGTAGTGGGTGTGGAAGAAGTTCAGAGTTGCCACATACCATGATTTCGGTTTTGGAGGGGTTTAACCAGAGGTGGCTTTGGGTCATCCAGAACTCAATGTCGAGGAGGCAGGAGGCGAGGTCAGGTTGGCAGTTGGGTCTTGAGTTCTGGAGTTTTAGAATCAGTTGAGTGTCATCAGCGTAGTTGTAGCACAGGATGTTGTGTGAACGAATAATGGTGGGAGGGTGATCAAGTAGAGATTGAACAGGAGGGCAGATAGGCATGCTCCTTGTGGAACTCCTGTGTCAACTGGTCGTGCTTGGGACAAATAGGTGGAGAGTATCGTTATTTGATACCTATCTTTGAGGAATGAGGTTATCCATTTGAGAGCGGTTCCACAAATTGCTAGGGAATGGAGGCAGTCAAGGAGGATTGAGTGATTGATTGTGTCGAAGGCGGCGGATAGGTCAAGAAGGATTAATGCGGCGCATCCAGCGGAGTCTGCCGTGATTTTAAGGTTATCCCAGATTGAGGTTAGGGTGGTTTCAGTTCCGTGCCGGGCTCTGAAACCTGATTGTGCGGGGTCAAGGAGATTGTTGGCTTCAACAAAGGCATTTAGTTGGGTGTAGGCGGTTCGGTCAATGAGTTTGGCAAGGAACCTGGTGTTTGAGATGGGGCGGTAGTTTTTGGGCTCTAGAGTGTCGAGGGAATGTTTTTTTATTAGAGGTTTGACATGAACCGTTTTGAATGCATCAGGAAAAATACCAGAGGAAAGGGAGTCATTTATGATGGATGTTGCGTGTTCTCATGCGCAGGTAGAAGCGAATATTTCTTTGAGGGTTGTGGCCGGGCAAGGGTCTAGTGGAGAGCCGGATGGTTTGCGGGCAGAGTGAAGCTTGAGAAATTGGTCGGGTGATATTGGACTAAAGGAGTCGAACGTTGGTTGCGCAGTGGTCGCAGGCGGTGGGTTGGCCGGTATGGGGAGGGTTGCCTGGTAGATGTAAGAGAGCTAGTTTGGTGGTTAGCGCATTTGTTCTTTCTAGGGCCATGGAGCGAGAGTGAGTCGCACAGTGATTGTGAGGGGGTCGGGACTGAGGTAGTGATTGCCGGTTTGGTGAGTTCTTTGCTGGGGTTTTTGCAGTTTAGGATTCGGGAGTTGTAGTGGGCTTTTTTTGCTTTCCGCATTTCAGCCTTCTACTGTTGAAGGTGTCAGGCTAAGGTGGCTCTGCTCTCTTGGGTTTTGTCTTTCTGCCATTTGCATTCTAGGTATTTATATAGTTGTTTAGTGGTTTTCAAATCAGGTGTGAACCATCTAGGGAAGAGGCCACGGTGGGCTGATGGTTTGCAAAAGGGTGTGAGTCGCATTAGTGAGTCGTTGAGCCATGCGTCAAAGGCATCAGGGGTTAGTTGTTTATTGAGTTGGCAGATAGGTGGAGGAGACAGGAGGAGTGTGTCAGCTAGGTCAGGAACAATTATTAGTTTTTTCCAGCATTTGCGTAGATTTGGAAGTTCTGGTTCGGGTAAGGGGAGCAGTTTGGGTGAGTGAATGGCGAAAGAGACAATATAGTGGTCGGACCAGATGATAGGGGTTGGGGGTTTAGGTGTATCTGGTTGTGAGAGCTAAAGATGGCATCAAGAGTGTGTCCTTTATAGTGAGTCTGGCCGTTTATGTAGGGTTGGAGGTTAATCGCGTCTAGACCGTCAACCAGAGAGTGAGCCATGGGGTTGGTGGGGATGTCGAGCCATATGTTGAATTCTTCAAGAAGGGTGAGGTTGGGATGGTTTAGTTGAAGGGTGGCAATAGAGTCGCAGAGGTTGTTTGAGAATTGTCTATCGTAGCCAGGGGGTCTGCTGATTATTAGGAAACTGTGAGAATGACGGGGAGAGGGATAGTTTAACGAGGAGTGATTCACAGGAAGGAATGGAAAGTTGATTGTTGATGATTGAGGCGTGGAGGTGAGACTTGAAGACGAATGCTATCCCCCCTCCTCTAGAGGGTCAGTTCAGTGAGATGATGGAGTAGTCAGGGGGAAGACTTCATTGGCGATTGGGGCGAAGTCGTCAGAGAGCCAGGTTTTGGTGATGAAAACCAGGTCTGGTTTGTCAGAGGCGAGGAGGTCAAAAATGCTGTGTCTGTTTTTTGCTACGGATCGGGCATTGAATAGGATGCAGGTCACTTCTGTGGGTGAGGTTGGTGTCGGAGCTGCAGCTGGGGTGGGTTGGTAGGGTGTAAACTGGAGAGGGAGAGGGGTGGGTGGTTGATGATCGGTGGGAAAAGTGGGTGAGCAGTAAGGTTGACAGGTTTCGGGTGGGGGCGAATGGATGTGTGTGTTAGGGAGATTGGGTTAGGCTAGGGGGACTTGAAGTTGGGGTGTGGGTGGTTAGGCGTTTCAGTTGCAGATGGTGAGAAGTCGAGGGAGAGGGGCTTCAGGAAGGGTGAAGCAGGGGGGAATGATGGCGATTGAGGGAAAGGGGTGGTGGGTCGAGACAGGGAAGGCGATGAGTGCTGAGAGATTGAGGGAGATCAGGTACGTTTCCTCTTTAGTGTCTTTGATGCGATTGGTGTGTGCGAGAGCATCGGGGAGTCAGCGGGAGAGGGATGAAGCTTCTGTTCCTGCTAGGGCAAGCCATGCGGTTTTTAGGGAGGGGAAGGGGTGTGGTCGTGAGGGTAAGGTGGCGGGGGATAGGTGGAGAGGAGGGAGGTGCATGATTGCGGAGCCGTTCGTGCCCGGTATGATAGGGAGGGGAGCGGGCATGATCAGCGTAGGCTGGTCATTGGCAGGGTTCAGGGTCTTGTTGAGTAGGGCAGTCGGAGGTGCGTAAACAAATTTCCCTGACCATGTTATCCAGAGACCGTTCCCCTTGGAGCAGTTCTGGGGGTACCTGGAGGCGTAGTCTTGGCATTGGACGTTCTCCTGAGTAGCAAACAGGTCTATCTCTGGGAAGCCTCATTATGTGAAGACATTGGACACGATATCTTTGTGCAGACGCCATTCCTATTCCACGGGCAGTGGGAAATCTCTGCTGAGCACATCCGCTAGAAGATCGAGTTCTCCTGGAACGTGTTGTGACAGTAGGAACATCTTGCGTTGGAGACCACATCCAAAAGTTCTGGGACAGCTTGGATAGCCCTGGAGAGTGTGCCCCCTCTTTTATTCAGGTAATACATGGCTGTGGTGCTGTCTGTTAGAACCAGTACTGTCTTTCCTTGTAGTTGCGTACCCGTCAAAATCGGTGGTGGGGTTGTGTGTTTAGCGTAAAGTGGTCTTTGTACGCCCCTGTCGCCGGCAGTTGTCCCTGAAGCGGGACTTGTGTCAGGCCTTAAAGGGTCAGGGATGGGCGTGGCAGACCTAGAAGTGTCTGCCTCAAGGTCTATAACATCCTCTACGGATGTTGGTTATCGGAGGTGCCCAGGTCACTTTTGGAGGGTGTGGCGGTGGGGGGGAATCGGTGGGAGAGGGTTCCACCCGCGACATAATGTATGCAGCCCACCGCTTTACACGCACAGCGCTTCTCGTCGTGATCTAAGAGGAGACAAGAATTACACATTCTGTGCTAGTCTTTCCACGGGTATCTGAACCCAAACTTAGGGCAGAACCTAAATGGAGTCATTTCCATAGCGAAAGGTGTAAACAAAGATGACCAGACCTAGAGGGAAAAGTGGAAAGCCATAACGAAATATATGGCCACCTAGACCCCACTTCCCTACTGTGTAGGCCGGACAGATGGCCTGGCCACATGGATGCCTCAGCCGCCGGATCTTAGGCGCCGAAATCCACCGCCTTAGAAAACTCCCCGAAGTCTTTGTCAAAGTTCTTTCTAGCCGTCGAAGTGACTTAAGGGGGGGGGGAATAACAGACAAAGTCAGCCTAAAGATAAACTATGTCTCTTATGTAAGAGCTCCGCTATAGGGTGGCCAGTTATCTGGGCGGAAAAAAACAATCTGAGGGAACTCGGCACATGAGGGATTTTGGGTCACAACACGTCACGATAGGGATAGTGTTACAGACACGCCTATGCAGACGTCCCCTTTCGGTCCCGAAAGACCAGATGCAATACTTCGCAGTTACTACTGGATGTCGGACCACATGCACAGCATGTGATTCTAAGGAGATTAGCAAGCATCAGAAATGAAGTTTCTAATTCAGAGTCACATTCAGGATTCCCTGATATAGTATTATATTTTGGTTTTTATATAGCATTTTTTCCCTACTTGTGTGGCCTCAATGCGTTTTTTCCACGGTTGAACCCCCTTAGTGACCATAGTCAATGTGGGTGGACATTCTAGGGAGTTGTGCTTAGGAGATGCATGTATGCATTCTGTCTTTCTAGGACTTGAGAGGCTGGCAAAGCTCGACTAAGCAGCCCAAGAGAGGTCAGATACATGGGTGGGTGTTGAGGGTTAGCGATAGATTGCTTTTGTTGAGAGAGTCTATGTGAGGCCAGATATAACCAATTCCTTTCGGGGGGGGTCGCTGTATGCTAGTGGCAGAGGTGTTGAGGTACGGCAGGTGTCTCAGTCTGGACGGCTATGTGTGCACTATAGTTACCTGGTGGATCAAACAAGATTATAGTAATGTTATTTTTGCTTGTGTAAGGGAATCATGGTATCAATAGTGAAGACAGACACACATGTTGCACAGTTCAAGGGTGTTTATTGAACAGTACGTGTTAGAAAACCACCTATCTGGCCCCATATTTAAACATAGGAGCATTCTCAACTATAAACTAAGAAATAAAACAGTCCTTGTGATGCCTGCCAAAACAAAGTGGCCTATACTAACAAAACCAATTGCCTGCCCTTACACTGCTACAACAAATATGTGCTGGGAAAGTATGTATGTAAAAGAAAACCGTGTTCAAAAGTAATGCATCAGGATGACTGAACAGAGAGGTTCCCTTCCACACATTTTTAGCATGGGATAAGGTGGCACACTCGATCTGTGAACACACTCTGGCTTCTCTGGCACAAGGATACAGTTCTGGACATAAGCCAGGGCCTACTGCGATGAAGTCTCTTTACTATTCAAAAGTCTCTTGTTCATAGAATGCCTTGGACACACACAGCAATAAAGTTCCTTTCTCTTTAAGGGTTTCACATTCATATGTTTTCGGGTTCACTCTTCACCAGGGGTCTCCCTCAGCCGGGCTTGGACCCCTTTTATAAACCACAGTTCAACAAAAAGGTTCACATAGGTCTCCCTCTGTCGGGTGCCTGACCTCTCAAATCAAAAGTTCACAATGGGTCTCTCTCTTTCATGCTGGGACCTCTCAAAGGAAAAATTCACAATAGGTCTCACTCTGATGGGCTTGGACCTCTCACAGCAAACATTCACAATAGGTCTCCCTCTGTAGGGCTCAGACCTCTCAAAAGCAGCACTTGTAGGGATTCCCTCCCCCAAGCTTCAAATCACATTAAATCACAGGTTTCCCTCTGTCGGGTTCAAACCTCTCAGGCTTTCGCACTGCCTTGCAGCTTCAAAACCTTTCTCAGAGACTTTTGATTGGGCATACGTTCTCTGCCAGACCACTCTGATACTTAGCATTCGTGATTTACAGTTCACAACATTGTGCTCTTTTTCTCTCGCATCATATTATCTTGTGTGACCTTCAATTCTTGTTAGTTATTGCAAGCACTCCAACACACAGGCCTGGATTTTCATTGTGTTGCTCTCTTGACTCACTGGTCATGTCAGGCGGCTCCTTGCCTTTGTGTCTTTTGGTGTGCGCATCAAGGCTATCAATCTTGTTTCATCCGCGGCTTCCCAACTCTGTCGTTCACCCTGGATGGTGGCTTGCAACTTTGTAGTACTTCAGACGCTCTTCTTTCTCTCCAGCTGGGTTGGAGTGGGTAGCCTTCACGGCTCCTGAGACACACAGTATTTTGCAAAAGGGATTGCCACACTGTAGATTCTTGGCTCTAGCCTTCTGGCCTGTTGCTCTCCTCTGCCTGGCTTGCCACTGCTCTAGAAAAGTCACTCCTTCTCGTGCACCCACTTTTTCCGTTTCTATCAAAAAGAAATGTCCCTAGACTTCAAGTCCCAGAATGCAACATCTTTTTTGCTCCCACTTTGGTAGCTCCACCTTTTGACACTCTGGCAATTTTGGGACTTGCTGTGAGCCTTAATGAGATATCCTTGAGGTCAGAGTCTCACCACCTACCCCTCAAAGGCCTGCTTTCAATATTGCACCCAGGAGATGAGCCTTGGCTTGGATCCTGCCAGATAGCTGCAGCTGCCACTTGTTTGGCTGCCTGCAAGCACAGCTCTCTTGCCACATTACAGCCTCCCCTGCACTCACAGACCCAGTGACTTGGCAGCCTGTCCTCCTTCTCAATGTTCCATGCCCGGGTTCCTTCAAATTCTCCTTGTCTTCTCTGCCCAGCACATTCCTTTCAGCCTCCCAAGCTCGCTCAGAGTGTGCTTGTGTGTTCCACCTTTTATACTCCCTGGGAGAGTCAACTAGCATCATTTGTGAGTGGTTGAAAATGGAGGCCTGACATTTCCTGGCCTCGTTAGAGGGACAACATGGAAACTGCCCATAAGAACTCAATCGTGCATTGGTTCCTATGGGTGATATTCATGGCTCGAGCTTTTCAAGTGATTATGGAAAAATTATGTGGTTTTTTATCAGGGTGAAGGGGTAAGTGTATGATGGTGGATAAATGTGTTTTTATGTTTTTACAGAAATGTATTGGGGAATAATGGGACTTTGTCGACAGTATCCTATTTCAAGTGAGGGAATGTCGTGTGGGGTTATGTTGAAAAAAGTGGATACCGCGTCTCGCCCGATGACGCTCCTCCCGCACTACCCAAGAATCCCCAGCCCAGGTTATCCTACCTCGCCCTTCCGCCCCAGGGTTGTATCCAAGAATAATGGCCCTCCCATGCCCACCTCAGTCAGGGATCCCCGGGAATAGCCTGGGAGAAACGCCTCAGGTTTCTCAAACTTGCCCATTCACTCCAGTAATCGTTATGTTAATTGCCATGGCAAATTCTGCAGGGTGTCCACCCTTCAACTCCTCTTCTTTGCCACCTTTCCCAAACCACCACTAATTCTATAATGTTTCTGTTTTGCGGGTTTAAGTACTGAGGAGTAACCCTTACAATTAGAGTGTTGAACTAGCCACATTTCCTGTTGTACTAAAATATCATGTGTATTTAGGATATCTGTAGATGGACCCTTTAAAATAAACATTTTAAAACTCCATGGGCCTCATTACGACTCAGGCGGTAAGGGGTTTACGGCGGCGTAAACAGCGCCGACCCTTACCGCCTGATTCCGAGGTCCCTTAGCGCCATGGAGGTTTTAACACCTGCTTTTAGCAGGTGTTAAAATCCATGGCGCTAAGGGATCTTGATGTTAATTACGCCACCGTAATTTACGGTGGCGTAATTAACGCCTTCCCCCCTCCCATTATGCCCTATGGGGCAAAAATGGGAATGGGGAAGGGTAAATGGGGATTGGGGACTTACCGCCCCGCCAACCTCGGAATGGGGCGGTAAGTCCGCCAACCACCATGGCGTAAACGTAGTTTACGCCATGGTGGTAAAGGTACGACCCAGGCGGTAACTTACCGCCTGGGTCGTAATGAGGCCCCATGTGTTCCATGAAATAATCTTCTATGACAGCATATGTTAGAAGCATGATAATTGATGTAGGTGAAAGGGAGGTGATAACCAATGAATATCTCCATGGCTGTTATGTTGTTTAACACATTGGGCCTCATTACACGTTAGGCGGTAAGGGTTTACCGGTACCAGTAGTTTACCGGTACTGGTAAATCCTTACCGCCTTACTACGAGGTCCCTTTGCGGGTTGGGGAATTTAAAAACCAACCCCCAAAGGGACCAGTGGAGCTAATTACGGTACCGCAATTTGCGGTACCGTAATTAGCACCATCCCCATTCCCATAGAGCCCTATGGGGCAAAAATGGGAATGGGGAAGGGCAATGGTGGAAGGGGGAATTATCACCCCGCCAACCTTGGAATGGGGCGGTAATTCACCTTTCCACCAAGGCGGTGCCGGTATTTTACCGGCATGAACCATGGCGCTAATAGCGCCATGGTTCACCGCCTTCCGTGTAATGAGGCCCATTATCTTGAAACCACTTCAAACATTCTATTAGTAGGGTACATAACGTGACAATTAACTTTAATATTGTCCACTATTCAGTTATATTCAATATGATCAAGACCAGAGACATTTTCTAGTGGTACTTATTAGTCAATTGACCATAATTTCTTGGCATAGCTAAAGCCAGCTGACAGTGATTTGATTTGGCACACTTTCACCTACTTGAGTCTTTCATGAGAGGAATAAAACAATTAAACAGTTAAAACAGAAGACCAATCAAATTCAACATCAGACCAATAAAATGACCTAAAACTGTAGCCTTGCAAAAAAGCACATACTTAAACTATGTACATATGGCCGTCAACTCCACTGTGAAGCAGGCTAAGGATATCCAGAAATACTGTATATGAATTTGAGGTTGATCTGGAAGAGGATTTTAGGACAACTTTTTAATTATGAGAATAAAATAAGTGTCAGGATATTTTGAAAAGAAGAAACGCAATAATATGGAACACTAATCAAGTTTATTTTATAACCGCAACACCCCTTCATTGTGCCCAATTTCAAGTGATCTAGTTTTAAAATAAGATACTGTTGAAAGATAAGTAATCTTCTCTCTGTGTTCACAGCTCCAGCAATAGTTATTAAGACAGAACAAATTAAATAATTTTCTTTTCGGCCTACTTGAAGAACATGTTGTACAAAAGGGACAGTCAAAGTCTTGTTCAAATACAGCTGCAATGTTCTCCAATTCCTGTTTTAATTTTCCTCATGTTCATATAGCAGATGCTACAGGGATACAGTATGATATAGTCATTGTGGTTATTATTACAATTTGTCAGATGACCTTGTTTATAAAAGAGTTTTAGGACCAAAACTTAGTTCTTAGATTTGTCTGATTACACACCGCACATCTTCCACAGGGATAGTGGTCCTACTCCTAGGGGTGTGAAAGCCCCTGCATTTTAGTAATTAGGGAGGTCTTTTTAGGTTTCAGTAGTTTGCTCTGTTTGTACCAGATAAACTGTAAGGTTTGAATTGCGCTTGAATGCAAACATGCGGTTTTGTATTCTGGATTTTCCAGCGTGTGTTTCGCAGAAGCTGCTTTATCGTATTCTCTGTTCCACTTTGTCATGTAATGTCTGAATATGATACTAGACACAGTTTTCTTATTTTAGTGCCATGTGAGACCCGTAAATCACCGAAACCCTGATGTCTAGTATCCTTTCCTGCCTCCAAAAACCACAGGTATTTTCTTATAGATTCTATAAATGTCAACCAAATCCAGACTCAATTATGTGTGTCACTGTAGCTACTTTCTCTAGTGTGAGGAATACATCTGGATTATGGTTACTTGTGGTGAATACGCCTGTGGAGATGCTAAGCAGGTTTAGCGATATTGGCGTACAGTTTAGGGGAGCTTACTTCAATGAAATAGGGGCATCTGCTCTATGCTTGTTGTTGACGCTGTGTGTAACCTAATATTGAGCAGGATGTCATTCAGACTCTCCTAGGTGGCAACTAATGTGGATCTGAGCACTATGTGACACAAATACCCTAAAGCTGAGTGGGTGTTCTTTAAATAGCTTTGGGGATGCCTGAGCCTCAGACAGACCATTCTAGCGGCGTGCAGCTACCACCCATCAGCCCCAGCTTCTACAGCCTCTCCAGCAGAGCACAAAACCATGGGTTTCACTGAAAATTCACTGGCACCCACAACATCCTGGGACATTTTATGGTGTGCTAGCAATGGCAACTTTAAATAAAATTCAGTAAAAAGCCCTTGGAGCTTAGAAGTAGGCAACTCATTTGTCGGAGGAATGTGCAAGTATAACTGTCTGGGTTTAGAATGATACAGCTCAATGTCAATGGGAATTATAGCTATATGTAAAGGGTCTGCACGCAGTGTGCAGGATTTGAAGCACTCTCTGGAGTCTTACGTGTAATTCCGCTGCCGGACTGCTGGATTCAGCGTTTTTCCATTGTGGCTGTTGGGGGTGGGACTTACCTTTTAAAAATTGCTTCCACCCCAGTATACGCACAGTGTGCAGTTTTGCAGTTCTGCAGGTTTGGGGTTTGCTGTTTAACCAGTCTCCTTCTTTGAAGTTACACTCATTGGCAGCGGATTGTGAAAGAAGTGAGCTGTTGCATGGCATACCGCTTGTTTAAGGTTTATTTGTCCTGCTCTGCAGCAACCACTTGTCACCTTTCGTTTGCCTTCTTCCTCCTTCCGGCCTATGTATGACTTAAGAAGTGGAAAAGGGATGGCTTTATTACCGGCTGTGATCTTTGTGCCAATCATACGTTTAGCAGTCAGCCCCCCCCTTATGCCGCTTTCTCTGGGGGAGACCTCCTCCGATTTAACTGGCCCACCTGGTGACTGTGGGGATCCCACCTCTCATGTTGGTCATTCGAAAAAGCCTGCTGTTACTTTACTGCATGGAAATATTACTGCTTACTTTCTAGTAGTTTTGCATGCAACTCAGAATGCTCCTACAGTCCATCAGGTGATGCATGATCCCTCTGTGTTGAATGACTCTTGCTTACCTGCCTCAGTCGAGGCCCAGCCGGCTTGTCTGGGTAATACATCATTGAGCCCGATGGCCGAACATGTTGGACTCTCCTTCGGACCTATCTTCAATGGCTCCCGTGAATGTTGATTCATCAACCTCTTCGTACACATCCACTCCAGGGCAGGTCCCTCGCTGCAGACGTTCAACAAACTGGACGTTGGTCAATCTGATATCTTAACGGAGATCAACTAAGTTATTTGTGTATTGGTCTCCCTCAATGGAGGGATCAAAGCTGAAGCTAAGAACCATTCTGTCATGTTTGAATCCCTTCCTTTTAAGTTTGTTAATATTAAAGCTCAAAGTATCTTAATGGAATTCTTATTTTATGAGCAACAGCACCTAGTGACCCCGGCGAAAGCCACAGAGATTAACAAGGATGACTGTATTTGTGTGACACCGCTGTACATAATACGAGGTCTGGAGTAAATCAGAATGCTGTGCCACAGTGTCCCAGAGATACTACATCATGAGAAGGTGTTAATGTAAGTGTCAGGGTGCAAGGGGTTGTCAGAGGGAGTCAGGGCGTAGAAAGAAGTCCAGGACGCAGAACAACCAGCCCTAAAACTAAACAACCCCAAAGGAACAGCTTCCAGCTTTATAGAAGGCTTCTCTGTCCCTTCTGCAGTCAATAGGCTCACTGGACCACAATTCCCAGCAGCCTCTGGGCCGGGAACTACTTTTCCACTCCCAGGTTGGGAGGGGCCCGCGCACTCGCGAAGAACGAAGGCACGGGACTTGTGCTAAAGCTCCAGACCAGAAATAACGCATCCAGCAGAGCTCCTGCCGACGGGGATCACGCGAGGGGCCACGCCCCAAGGAACCAGCATTCCGTCCCCTCGCATAACACAGATAAGTGCAGCAACATCGTAGCGAACAAATTAGAAGCGCAGCCACGGGGGGAGAGTACGGAACCAACCAGGAAGCATTGGGATTCCGCTGAGGGGTTCGCGCAGGGGGCACCGCCCAACCATACTTATGTCCCCTGCTAGGGGCAAAAGCTAAGCGCCCGCTTGTACCAGTATTAACCAACGCCGCTTATGACGACCTTGACCCATCACGACTAACGCGTGTAGCGCTAGTGTAAAAACGCATTGTCAGCCACGTGCGGCAAACTTTGGCAGCATGGAGAGCACTTCCTGATCGCAGCCACGTGCGGCAAACTTTGGCAGCACGGGGTGTCTAACAGTTGGACCGGCAAACTTTGGCGGCACGATGGATCTCATTTCCCTTAAGCCACATGCGGCAAACTTGGGCCGCATGTTCTGAACGCACTCCCAATGATTGCACCAGCACTACCCCAACCCTCACTGTGGATTGAGTGGATGTTGTATTACCCCTATGTGAGTTAACACAGGTCACTAATACTGAAACTCTTTTGCAGCATTTGCACTGCTTCGAGCTCCGGACCTGAGAGTGCGCAGGCAGGAGGACAGCACTCAACCACAGAGCTAAGTGCCTTTTGAATCTAGCCTTTTCAATTTACAAAGTAATGTAAAACACAGAGTGTGTGTGTGGGGAGTGTTAGTGCTTTTGTTATTGTCATTTTCTCCCATGTGTTCCCTTGCCTGTCCACATCCCCTCTCCTAACCCTCGCTCCGGTTACCTTCTGTTCGAGACCTATCCAACCAACGAGACCCTAACCCTCTTTCCCTGCTGGGGTCTCGGCGGCCTGTGTAAGCCTTGCCTTGCAGGTGCCCAGACCGCAGTGGGGGTGGTTGGTTCGCGCCACTCTTGCACCTGGACTTTGGAGCCGTGACAGTAAGAGTTTCCTCGGTTGAGGAAGTGGAAACTCAGAAGGTTGGCTCCCTCCCATTACATCCCGTGCAGATTTTAACTGTGACTACTAAACCTGCCCCCCAAAACAACTTATCTATATTAGAATATTCTATACAGCTCACTGGGGAAAAGGGTGCAGATGTCTTTGTCGACGTGAACGTTTGTTAATTCTCTTTTGAAGCGGCCAACGGTTAAAGTGGCCTTGGTGAAAGATGTCGTTAAGGTTCATTGTACAGATGAAGGGGTTAGTATGGATGTTGAACCAGTCATGATGGAGGCTGACTGTGCTGCTGTAAATGAGGCCTCCTCATCTAGAATCGTAACAACACTAGTATCTCATCTGACGCAGACAGATTCTGCTCCAATGATCGTGGTCTGTGTTTGAATCTTCCAACAGTTACTGTGAATCAGGTGGAGGATCTCACTAACGAGGATACTGCCCCACCACTTTCATGTAGAAATCCTTTTCTTGCTTCCCCACCATTAGTAGGGCCTAGCAACTGGGAGGAGAGATACCTCGGAAGCAGCACAATTGGATCTACAGTGTCTTAAACGGATCCAAGTGTAGCACACCTCAGACTGTAAATCATGATTCACACCTTCCTGTTGGTCCGGACACGATCCAAAATATGGGACTGGAGGGCTCCTCTTGATTAGTTAAAAGACAGCCAAGTGATCAGGTTTTCAAGTTTTAGTAGAAAGTGTATTATCTGAAAAAAAAACATGCAGTGGTGAATCTCCTGAATGCAATCCCGAATCTTAGGGCTGTTGCCTCTGGAGACATATAAAGGATTTACTATATTGACAATTTTAGAATGGATTGGGCTGTCATTTATTTTCAATACATGAAGATATTTGATATTGTCATGAATGAAATATATACCGTTCATGCATTCGGCTTTGACATAACACCCTATGTGGATAGGGGTTATTATGGAGGCAGAATGAACAATGGGAATCGTGGTATGCCTCAGCCCAATGATATAGTAGCCTCCATGGACTCTGATAGGGGTCAAGACAATGTGATTAAAGCAATAAATATAACGTAAAAACTGTAGAACAGACAAGGGACTGGTCATGGATATCGAGCACATTATATTTGGACTACCACAACAGGATCCCTCAATCTTCCTAACCCTAGCCCTTGTTTACTAACTTTTCTCCCCTGGGGCACTCATGACCACAGCCATTTGTTAACCAATTGCACAGTGGGCCAATTTTAGAGAAGTATATCATGGTATCTCTACAGGAAATATGGCTCATGAAAGTGCCAGTATTGGATGGCATTGTTTGGTCTATCAGTGAATGTTTGAATGTAAACTTGGGTATTTTGGCCACCCATATCATGCTCACTGTAGAACATTCTGATCTATAATGTCTACCGGCACGCAGGTCTTAGTAATTTGAATGTGTTCATTTTACCATATCTTGGGATGGGCAAATGATTGGCTAGATAGAATGTGTGTGGTCAAATATTATTCCAAAGCGACATAAACGCTTCGTCTATGCATCCTGATGTAGCGTTGGGATTACCCCTAAAGATATAGTGGAAAGAATTCTACGATTACGCATGGTAAGAAAAACCTGAGAGGGATGGGCCTCACTATGTTAAATGGCTGCATAGTTGGTGATATTCCGAGCAAGTTCACTGGGTCCAATGGTTCCCTTCATTCAACAATAGACTACATGTTTGTAAGTAGTTTCCTCTTTGACAAATGTAAATCTCTTCATATAAATCTACCTGCATTCAGTGTTCATTGTACTTTTACTGCCGAGTTTGAAACTGGAAGGCCGATGGGCATTGGGTATGAGTGTGTTGCCAGTGGTCTTCAAGTGAATGTCTCCGGAAACAGAGTGTCTTGGAATCCATGCGTGAATGAAATTGCTGGCACATATTTAAGCCTCACTCCTCCTGAAAGGCAGTATTATACACTAACAGGGGACAATTATGAAGGATTTATAGATGACTTAATCGAGCATAGTTGTACCACCGGTAAAGTCTGAATGAGGCGTCCTGGAAAGAAGAAATTGCACCTTTTTGACCTCTAAGTAGCATTGAGAAAAAGGGAAATGATAGCCTAGATCAGAGCCATCATTAGGTCAAGGGAATTGTTTCTGTGTGAGAAGTAAATTTGCATTAGAAAAGTAAAGCAAAGCTATACAAATTGTCTGCAGGGAAATCGTGCCTTAAGGTGCCAGCAGGAAGCTGAAAACATGCTACAGGTCCTGCAGAATAAAAATGTGCACGCTTTTTGGAAATTAATAAATGGTCTTGAGAATGCACAGTTGGTAAATGTGATTAATCCAGTATCTGAGCAGGTCTGAGTGGCACATTTATAAAACAGTTTTTGCATATCCATCGGGACAGGGTGTTAGTGAAAAAATGCAAGAAGGGTGGATAATATTCAGTGCAACAACCCTCTGTGTTTAATTGTAAAGAGTTATTTTTTCTTTTTATTATTCATTTTTTCTGGCTATTCTGTCAAATAGTGTGGCTTGGCAGCAGAACCCAGCATTCAATAGTCGATCAGTAAGTAAGATAAATTACGTTGGTGTGTTAGGTTGCGTGTGCCTAGCCTTTTCTTGTTAAGAAAACCAAACATTTTTACCAGAAAGCTTATAAATAAGTGGTTTATTAGTTTTAAACTAAAGTAAGTTTTTAATCGATTATGAAATACTCATTGGGGAAGAGGTGAACGGCTTCCTGAAAAGAAACAGACTCAATAGACTCCACAGGAATCTTGTGGACCTCAAGAAAAGGATACCTTTGGGTCAATCTCATACCAGACACTGCATGGTAAAAAGACACATTTAGAGAAAAGCACATCTAGCTGTACATTATAGTACTGAGCAACCTGTATTAAGAATCCCCAGTCCTATAAGAATTAAATCAGCTCACAAGCCTGAAAAACAGCCTGATCATCATATGCTCAGAAAATGCAGAATATTCCTGGTTCCATCTTAAACAAAAAACTGAGAAGAAGGCTGGAAGGCTAACAGACTTCAAGTTGCTCAACTCAAACACAACCCTATGTTGTTAGAGAATTTGATCTTGGTTTGTTCTGGAATGGCTTGAGTGAGGGTTTAACATTCCCAGTGCTAGTAGATGTCAGAGTGGTTGGACAGACAATTACACCTAGTTTGATTATTTGTGCTACAATTGTTTAGGGTTAAACTAGGACTCCTGTGTCAGGATAAAGAATGTATTTGTTGATGCATATCTAGTCTGACTTGGAGTGAGATCCTCAATGCCATATAACTGCCTTGTTGAGGAGTTCAGTGATGCCTGTTTGGATCTGTAAGTGACTTCAATCCAGAAATCCAACTAAGTCAATGCTTAGGATGGGATGCCCAATGGAAGCCCTTATTTATTTATTTTTATGTCAAAGTTCTTTGAATCTGGATGATGAACCCTTATATAACGCCCCTCTCGTTGGATCCCCTTGACCTCACTGAGCCAAGAAGTAGGTTTGTTTTGCAAATTAAAAGATTTATTTGAAGAATTTAAAAAAATATATATATATATCACACTTTATGAACCAAATAATATCTGAATAGCACACTTATGAATATGGACGGTAATCAATAATGGGTAATATTACAAAATGGACACTCTCCTTAATCACTTAGGAGTACGAATATGAAGGATCATGTAGCAGAAAATACCTTATATGATTCAAGGAAATGCAATAATGGAAAAGAATGCAACACAGAAATAACTTGATAGGATTTCAATCAAAAGATAATATGATCACTTTTTCCCCTGTGACTACTCACTTCCCCCACTATTATGCAATATGAGAGATGGAAATGAGGGCACACAGGTTTCAAGAATACAATCAGTAATGCAGTTCAATTAGAGTTCCCCCCAGCAAGCTTAGAGAAAACAGGTATGATTTTAAAACACAGGTCAAAACGCTTTTGAATGTGATTGCAAGGGATGGACAAATATGCTAAAATGATTTTGATTCACTAAAGGATATTCAGAATAAGTGATAGTTACTTTGGATTGGTTCAGGTCAACACTAGCAATGATTCATGAATGATTATCAAATTGGAAACAAATTCAGCAGTTGCAAACAAGAAACAGCTATTTTTACAAGTGGTGAAATGGAGCTAAATTGCAATTATGGAAGAACTATAATTAATGGGAATGTCATTGTAGGTTTGTTGGAAAGCTTAGGATCTTAGCTTTAAAATGACAGTTAAATTCTGCTTCTAGTACGTGTGTTTCAAAAGTTACGGATGAAGTTTTGTGAAGGTAGATTTTCAGAAAGATTTCAAATGACGGATTGCGCGTTACAGATTTGGAATTAACAGGATGGACACAAGATTCTATAATGCAGTTCTGGACAGGTTCAAATGGTAGGAAGAGGATTTCTTTAAACTAAGATATTGGTTATGGACAGTTCTAGACTAGATACTCACTCCTATCTTTGGAATGGAATGGGCCTCGTCAAAGATCTGGTCAAGGGGTTTGGCTTCACTCTCGCCATCGGACGGTGTCAGGCCCTCTGGGTTCTGCGTTCAGCACTGCACGGCGCTCTGCGGCCTCTTGAACTGGATCTGACGCGTCTTGGATCTGGGTTCTAGCACATGGTTCTTAGCTAGAAGCAAACACCACGGCCCGGCTATTGAATGGTTTGGTTAGGCCCTGTGGAAGTTTAGGGGTTAGAATCAGGTTGCAAAAGATTCTGAAGGCCTGTTGAGAAGGATTCAGCTTTTGGTTTAGGCCTCTCTGCTTCAAGGTTCTAGAGTTTGGGTTCTAGAAATCTGGCCTCTGGATCTAGATCTGGATTCTGGAGTCTTCCGGCAGAGTGCTTCGCAAGAAGTCGGTTGAAGAGTAGAAAATAGTGTTTTATCTGGGTCTCAGCAGTTCCTATCTATGTGTTTCCAACGTGAGTGGGTAGGCTGATTCTACATGCCCAACCCTCTAAGGATTTGATAGGTTAAAGGATTCTCTGTCTTTTGACTGGAGAAAGGATAAGCGTGTCATGATGTGTCATCATGATGCTGCCATTTTACCCTCTAGGGAAGAAACTCCCCTTTGCTTTTACTTAGAAAATCAATTTTTCATAACAAACATATTTCCAAGGTGCACAACTTGTTCATAATACATATACACATCACAGATTACTTAAGGTACATTCTTGTCCAACTCTGATCTTCCTAAGGGCTTTAGCTCCGAAATGTCAACTTATGTGCACTTTTGGTGAGTTTCCCAATATTGGTTCTGCACCAAATTTGATACATGCATGCAGCTCCTCTCTGGGTATATTACTGTACGTTCTTATGTTCATAGCAACAACACTGCAGCTGTAATATTAATAATTCCGGCGTTTGGTCTCAGGACATCACACAGCGTCCAGCTTAGTCTTAAATTGTGGGTGAATTTTTCATTGTCACAATCTCAAAGTTGTACATTTTTGTCAGCTTGTTACAATATTTTAGAAGCATTTTCCTTAAACATATATTTGGTGCAATGTTAAATCCACATCCCAGTCTGGTCCGCCCCTAGAGCTAGCTTGACTCAGAGGTCACATGTCCTGTCTCTCCCAGAGCAGTTATTGACAAGTCACACCCAAATCAGCATATTCCTATTCATCCCAAAGAATCCATTGTCTTGACTGAGAGAAACAGGCCAGGGTGCCACTCCCCAGTTCCTGTTCATACCAGTCTGTCAATCTCTTGGCCAAGGGCAGGAGGAAGCTTCTTTGTCTAGGGATAAGGTGTGAAGGGTTCTCATGGGAAGCAAGCCTTTTGGAGTTTTAACTGCATTAAGTTACTTTCTGATCAATTGTAACATACTTCCTTGTAAAAAAATATAACATTTATAAACTTAAAATAAGCAACAAATCAAGTCTTTTTCCACATTAAATCAATGTGTGGCACTCTATATGGCATTTTGATGGAATTCTCTTCTTTGGCATAGTTTGGGTTTAGTTGTTCAATTTTACAAAGAATTGTTTTAAAACGCCGGCTTCTGGTAGTGGTGATTACCGGTATTGCACCCATTTTAACAGCTTTCTTCCAGCAAGCTATCCTCAAAAGTATACTTTATCCAGATATAGATACACTTCTGTGGACCTTATATTTATGTAGATTCTTGCGGGAGAATGATGTTGACCACCCAACAAGGAGATTGGATCTTGGATCTTTTTAGGTGGTTTGTGAGCCATGATTTTAGCAATTTTTGTCAATCAAGAAACGGATTCCCAAACAGCTCTGTATTTCTTTTGCAATCAGCATTGCTATTTCCAAGTGGTTTCAGGCTGCTTTGTGGGTAGCCCAATGGTGGTTTTTGGCATTGATCTCCTGTGCTCACTAAGATAGGCAAAAGTGGATGGCAGCCTATTTTCCAGGTTTTCACTGCACATTTTCTGGTGATTTCTAGCGAGCAGCATGCTTTCCAGTGGCCATTCTGATGTTTCTGCTGCCAGCAATGCCTAGTGATGTTGCAGGGCTTGGATGAGTGGGTTAAGACATCCCACAGAACAAGTACACTGCAAGTGGTATTTGTAGTGTTTAGTTGAGGTGTGGTGTGAGTTTCACTGCTCTGTCTCTGATCATGCTTTCCATGTGTTGATTTTAAATGAGGCACAGTATTGGAAGTTGCATATCCTCATAGAGTGACCTTGTATGCATAGTTAGATATTACTTAGGTCAGTGTTGGGAAGATATTGCCAACAACGATCAGCTGTTTGATGCCCGAATTAAAATGTATGATATTTGTATTTTGTTTATTTATAACGCGCAAACCAGCAGGCCCGGGGGCATCAGGGCGCAATTTGTACAAAGTTGCAGAGAAAGAATCACAGACAATAAATAACATTACAAAATTTACAGTAACAGCATATTAACCATCTTTCTAATTACATATATGAAAAGATTACAGTGCCACTAGGAATAACAGAGGAAATACCCTAGGGTGTACAGTAACAGTACGGCGGTAGCAGGCCAGAAATAGTATCAGAGGAAGCAGACCCGAGTATGTGAGACAGACGCAGAGCATGTCTTATTGCCGATCAAAGAGCCACGATTTGTTTTTGGTCTTAAAGGTGTTGAAAGAATCTTCAGCTCTGATAGTGGCAGGGAGGGTGTTCCATAGTTTAGAGGCTAGGACAGGGAATCTGGTGCCCCCCGCTTTTTGAAGCTTAAACCTGGGGATCGAAAGACTATGAGTCTGGGCAGTTGTTAGTGGTCGGGCGGTAGAGTGGCGAGATAGCCGACTACAGAGATAGATCGGGGCTTTGTTGGCCATGCAGTTGTGTGTTAGGGCAAGTGTTTTTAAGGAGATTCTCAGTTTGACAGGTAACCACTTTAAGTTGGTTCTGGCTTCTGAAATGTGGTGGTTGCGGGTTTGTTCAAGGCCGCTCGAATGGCGTTATTCTGGGTGGTTTGGAGTTTGCTCAAGTTCTCTTGGCTGGTACCTAAGTAAAGAGCACTGCAATAATCAATTTTTGCCATAATGAGGGTTCTAGCTAGTGTGACACTGTTGGGGGTGGTAAGAAATGGTCTGCAGGCTGCAATACGTTTGCACGTGTAAGCAGAGGCAGACCTAACTGCATTTATTTGTCTGAATAAGGATAGGGTGGAGTCAAGGTAAAAGCCTAACGTTTTGGTGTCTTTTGAGACTCGTATGGTATTACCGTCTATGGTGAATGACTGATAGGACGGCTCCAGTTTGCTCAGGTGTTGTGCGGTACCCAGGATAAGGAGCGCCATCTTATTGTCATTTAGACATAGCTGGTGTTGGGCCATCCAGGCTTGGATGACCAGGTAGACCTCATTGATGGCCTTGGTGTCAGCTAGATAATCACCTGAGATGGGAATGAGTATCTGGGTGTCATCCGCATAGTTAGTGTAGGAGACACCGAGATAGTCAAGCACATCAAAGAGTGGTTTCGTAAAGATGTTGTAAAGTGTAGGTGACACGCAAGAACCCTGAGGTACGCCGCAGTGTATAGGGGAGGGGTCCGCAGCTGCGGATGGTGCAAAGACCCTCATGGATCTGTTGCTCAGAAAGGATTTGATCCAGGCCGCAGCGGAGGAGGAGAAGTTGGCAGCAGAGTGGAGGTGCCTGCAAAGGATCTGGTGGTTGACCAAATCAAATGCGGCGGAGAGGTCGAGGAGTAATAGCATGCATATATATATATATATATATATATATATATATATATATATATATATATATATATATATATATATATATCTATTTTAATTGACAAAACTTTGATAAAGAGACGTTATGCTTAGGTTGTGCTACTAAAAGCCTATGAAATTCAGTAAAAAAAACTTTCTTAAAGGGACTTTATGGTTCAAAATAAAAACGAAAAACCCCTGAAATTCGCTAGTTATGGTAAACTAAGCAACCATAACTCACGTCACCACCGTTCATTTCTGAGACTAACACCCAGGACTTCAAAGATGACATCACAAATGTGATGACATCACAAATGCCATCCGTAGACGTCTACAAACATCTGACTTCATAGCAGAACTTCCGGACAGTGCCACATGACCATACGCTGGCGCGCGGCATTATGACGTGTCTGAGCCCCCGTCCGCACTTCACTATAAGATCTCTGCTTGGCGGACAGTTCGGAACTGCATTTTCTACTGATCTAGGAACTTCCAACTTCAAAACTTCCCTTGCACAGCTCCAACACATATTCCTACTCAGTATCCAGTAACAAGCTAGTACACAGTACATACTTTTAGCAAAACTTCAATTTATCTTAAAATTGCATCACCTAATGCCATCCCTCCTCCCCAAGAGCCACCACCACTGCTGTAATCAAGGAGCATGAGAAACAGTGCCCCCTAACTTAGAAATAACACACACGCAACATTTTCCCTTGTCCACCTACCCCTCCATATTAGTGTTTGGTTGCTCTTCCCTCATTTCCATCCCCACCTTTCGTTCTCAGCTCTCCTGCCAAAAAAATACATGGTGTTCATCCTCTGTTCCAGGGACGAGTTCTCTGGACCATTATCCCCTCATTCCAGCCCCTGAAATGAGGGATGAAGGCCATTAGCACCGTAGGTTCCCAAAGCGGGAATCCGGGGTGCTAAAAAATAGGATTTTCTTCCAAAACTGGGATGCCTGCGAAATCCAGGTGTAGGAAGGAAAATCCTTTTCCAGGATGGCCACCATGGAAAGGGAAGGTGAGGGTTCCATTCTTGGCCCCTCCTCGCTTTCCATAGCAGCCTGCAGAAGGCAAAAAGAGAACCCTATGACCATATTACCACAAGTACATTTTTCTTCCCTTTCAAATCTATCCTAATTTCGAATAACTTTACCACAAAGCCAGGCCCAGGTGGACATTGCCACTTTAATCCTATGTTTTGTCCCTTGTGGTCACGGCCAGTAGCAGATTGTCTGGATCATGACCTTATTCCATGACCCGGACAATCTGGCCACTGCCCATAGCCACAGGCTACGCCTCAGTCACTAAAGGTATACCACTATTTTTGTATCTACATTATGACACTTATCAAATAATAAAACACTGGCACATTTGCAAAACCATGCTTGTTGGTCCTTGCCAATGCTCCTTACGCAAGTTTGCTGGAAATCCACCCGTGTTTTATTTTTTCAAAAGTGTCCAATGTATGCACATACAATCGTCATATAACCTAGCCCCCTCTTGACAAAATCCATTCAGACTTTAAAAAACATCTAAATCTAGATCTATAATCTTTTTGCAAACCTTTCTGTAGATTTGTCAAATGGCACCACATTTATAAGCCTTTACAATATTTTGGGACCCCCACTCTAATTTTGCTCCCTCACAGCAGAATCCCACCAAACTTCGCAAAAACATGTATATCTTGATCTATTATCAGTTTGCCAAATGAAGTGTAGATTCGTCAAATGGGACCTCATTTATAAGCCTTTACATTATTTTGGGACCCCCCCTCTAATTTTGCCCCCTCTTCACAAAATCCTACCAAACTTCGGAAAAACATTCTTATCTAAATGTATTATCAGTTTCCCAAATTAAGTGAGGATTCGTCAAATGGCACCTCATTTATAAGCCTTTACATTATTTTGGGACCCCCCCTGTAATTTTGCCCCCTCATGATAGAATCCCACCAAACTTTGCATACTCACTCAGAATAAGCCCAGGAATATACATGCAGAATTTCATGCATAAGTGGCGCCAAAGTTATAAGCCATGCAAGAACTGCATTTCACCAACCCTCTAATGCTGAGGTGTTTCGGGAACTTTTCAGGGCTGTTCACGAACATCCAAACTGTTTGCAGACCTGTTTTTTTGCTTCTTACAGCCATATTCCATCCCGTCCTCATCACCCCTCACCTCCCCAGAGATTATTTGATACGTTTGACAAGCCCAATGTTGTGTTTTTTTAATATGTTTTTACCGCGATTACCGCGGACACCGGCCGATGTGCCAAGATGGCGGGTATTTCCAAAAATCTGATGCACCTCACGCTTCACACCAACCAATCAGTGAATACATTGGGTGTCCGCGGACATGACGCAAGTCAATTAACCAATCGTGTCCTGTCCGCGTAGCGAACAGGGAAGCGTGTCCGCAGAGCAGACATAGATATCACTAATTGTTTTGCTTTATGTTTTGTTCATTTTAAAATAAACTATTTGTTGGATTTACACCAAATTAACAAAAGCACGCTTTCGGGTCCAAGCCGCCGCTCCTGCCGCAAATTTGGTGAAAATCCGTCCAGCTGTTTGGGCTGTAGGCATGAGAAAAGTTTTTTCCCATTATGTCTTTAGGAAAAAAGACATTTTGGGACCCCCCTATAACTCTTCCCCCCCTGGACCAAACCTCAGCAAACTTAGCAAATTAGCAAAAAAAATTCAGAGTGGGCCATATATTTCTTTCTGCAAAGTTTGCTGGGGATTCGTCCAGGGGGAGCGAAGTCATAAGCCGCCCAAAAAGTGCTCTTCCTATGGAAACAGCAAGTTAACCATAACTACACGGCCACTACAAGGACGAGGAGGAACACAAAAATGAGGAGGGGGCCGAGGGGCAAACAAACTGACAAATAACACCTCAGAGAGATCACTGTGCTCTGGGAATTAAAAGAAACGACCAGAGAGGCAAGCCTGCAAATGTCAATTGTCAACCTGTCCGGACATATTTTAACTGAGTGACAATGCCCGGTACTGAGTTTGGGTCTTAACTTCTGCCCAGCACCAGAATTCGACTATCCACAAACCAGGATAGATTTTGATCAGTATATTCAGAAGACCAGACTACGTAAATTCTTCACAATGAATCCCACCAAAGAAAAACAAAAAATAATCCAACGAGGGTGGACTGAATTGACAAAGCAAGATTTGGATACTCTGTCCACTCTCATTTTCCTCCAAGAAGGTGGAGATACAGCTTCTGAGACCACCGAGATTGATCCGGGTGAATTGGACATCAATATGTATTGGTACAAAATTACTAAGCTTAAAACTAAATCGAAATTTGTACCACCCATCATAACAGGAAGTTCAATAGAGACATTTCAGAGCCTGGTGATAGAAGATCTGAAAAAGATGAGACCCAAAGAGGCGAAAAAGTATAAACCGAATATAGGGAAAGAATACACACAAGCCCTGAAAGAACTCAACCTCTTATCCAACTGCATCATAAAAGCATCAGATAAAGGCCGAAATATTGTATTTATGAACAGAGATCAATATGTGTATGAAGCTAACAGGCAACTCAATAAAAACACTTGTTATGAAGAACTAACTGAAAGTCCAATGAAGAACTTGGAATCCAAAGTTCAAAACTTTCTTAGTGAATGGTCAGAAAAAGGAATGCTAGAGGATCATGACGTCAAATTTCTCTACAAATCCCATTCCACGGCACCAACAATATATTTCCTTCCCAAAATACACAAATGTGCTTCCAAGCCACCAGGTATACCCATTGTCACTCTTACAGGGTCTTTGCTAGAGAATATGTCAAAATATATTGACGAGTCTCTGATTCCCTTTGTTCTAACACTACCCTCATACTTAAGGGATACAAAGGATTTTTTGTCTAAGATTAGCGAACTACCATGTGAAGCAGATTTTCTTTTGGCTACAATGGACATGGTTTCCCTGTACATGTCCATAACACATGAACAAGGAATGAAGGCCTGCACTTACTATCTCAATACCAGGTCATTAAACTACACCAGACATTCGGAAATGATCATAGCCATGATTCACTTGTGTCTAATGAATAATGTATTCTTATTCAATCAAAAGTATTACAGACAGAAACAGGGTACTGAGATGGGTACTACGTTTGCCCCGTCGTATGCAAACCTTACAATGGGTTACTGGGAAAAATACGAGGCTTGGAAAGACGGAAATGAAAGGTTCACTAACAGAGTGGTTATGTGGCAACGCTACATTGATGATTTATTCATCATTTGGAAGGGCACTTCCAAGAAATGGATGGACTTTGTGGAGCAGTTAAATATCAATGAATTCAACCTTGAATTCACTAAGACCCACAGTCCAAGAGAAGTAGTATTCCTGGATGTTACGGTCCTAATAGAAGAGGGGAAGATCAAAACTAAACTGTTCCGGAAAACGACGGGTCTGAATGCTCCACTACATGCCAAAAGTGTGCATTGCCAAAATCTAATTTGGAGCATTCCATACGGCGAGTTCATACGCCTCCGGAGGAATTGCTCCGAACTCAGATCCTATGACGAAGAAAGTAAAATTACAGCTTGGGGGTTCACAAAACAATGTTACCCTAAACAAATCATCCAGAGAGCTTATCTCAAGGCACGTCAGTGTGAGAGATCCACATTATTATTGGATCGCACCAATAGGATACTGAGCACAGACAAAGAGGAAACAACTCGTCTGATATTGACATATGGACAATCGGCCAAGACCATCAAAGGCATTATACAAAACATTGGAACGCACTGGTGGTGGATACGGATCTGAGACAAACATTGGGTGACTACCCTAATTTTTCATTTCGGAAGTGCCAATACATCAAAGACAAGTTAGTGAGCAGCTTCATGCCACCTGAGATGACTCTCCATCAGCCAACGTGGCTAAACTGCAGGAAGAAGGGTTTTTATAAATGCAGAAAATGTAAGATATGTGAGTATGCAGAGGAGTGCATTACATACCTACACCCTATACTCAAAAAACCCATCTCCATCATGGACAGAATCACTTGTGATTCAGAGTACATTGTTTATGCACTGAAATGCACTTGTAACAAATGGTACATAGGGAGTACCGAGTGCAAGTTGAAGATACGCATACAACAACATATCAGAGCTATTAAAAACCATGACTATGCATACCCGATAGCAAGACACTTCTGGGAGAGACATGAAGGGAAGCTATGTGACTTTTCATTCATTGGTTTACAACAAGTCAACATTGGACCAAGGGGAGGAGATAGAGAAAAGTTGTTGAGACAAGGGGAGACCAGATGTATCATCGATTTTGAGAGCAAGTACCCGTTAGGACATAACATCGACGAGGAACTTTATACATTTCTGGGTGAATGAGATATGAAGTCAACCCTATGCCTATGTAAATTACGAAGAATGTTTGGACATCATATGTTCGTTAACCTTCTGTATGCCTTTTTTTTCCTTCGGTTGCTCACATTTTGTGGGTCTTTTTACCACTCCCATCGATGGACATGGAATGGGAGTTTGTTTTTATGTAACTATCAGACACCCTTTTTAACCTAGACACTGATCAAGGGATCCCTTTTAGTTTGGCCCCCCACAAGATGGTATAGTAGTCGAATTTAACAGCTAAATTGGTATTATGGCCTTCATGAGTAATCTTGCATGTGGCCCTCTGGAGGCAGAATGCACTGTGCACTTGATCATTACATAGGAAGATCAGACAATTGCCCCCTGGATATACGGTTGGGATTTGCATTATGCAACTGAGGAGGCAAGGAGTATTAGCCAGGATTGTGGCTGGTACTCGAATAATAAGCACCATGCACTTTATGATATCCTGATACATCGAATCGACTGACATTGGCTATCATGAGACCTTGCAGTACCCCTGCTGTAATAACAGACAGGGGATGCACTGTGTACCTTATAGTTACCACATAAGAAGATCATATCACTGCCCAGTATACACATGACAGATATGTGCACTATGCACTTTAAGAGGCAAGGAGTATCAGCAAGGACATATGCTGGTACCGAGAAAGTATGCACTTTTGCACTTTATGGTGTCCCAAATATAGTCAAATGATAGGTAAGGTCCATTGGTTCGGTGGTTATACGGGTTCATTAGCACTTTCTAGCATTGTAATGCCACTAAGGAACGATATATTTCATCCACGTACCTACCAATTTGCTCATACATTTATTTCTATTGAAGAGCCGGAGATGTTGTTCCATTATCTGGAAATGACTATGAGAAAAAGGTTTAAATGGTGTGTCTGGTTGAATGATGAAATCATGTGACCAAGCTACAAGCAGTAGCGAAACGTGTCATCGTCGTTGGATTTCCTTTTGGCTGGACGAGGGCAGGAGGTATCCACACAGACTTTTTAGACATTTTGTTAAAATAAAGATGAAATTTTAATTCAATGTCGGCTGTGGCAAGTTTTGTGAAAACAAATGTGGGGACCTTAACAGTGGCACACCACTCCGGGAGTGCGGCTCAAGACGGCGCCATGAAGTCGGTGCAGAACATTGTGGATATATATATATATATATACTTGCATTCACATTTGGCACTGAAAAGATGAGATGGAGCTAGCCCAGGAAGCCATTTTGAGCCAAACCAGGCACTGGATATGGATGGTTCAGGGCTTTTGTGATTGTGATTTATTTTACGATTTTTGACAAAGTTTGAAGTAACCTGACAAGAGAAATCAGAACTATGCCTGAATATGGGGTTAGTGATAAGAGACACGATTAGCTGTTTGAAAAATAAGTGGCATATCCCTCGCAAGAGTAGCATGAAATAGATAGAAAAAACTCCTACATTGATAATCCATTAGGGGACAGCCAGATCGTTAAAAGGGATCCTGCTTGTTTAGTTTGTTTTAGAGCATGATAGACATCCGTGCATGCCATCAACTAGGAGGTAAGAACATTTCTGGAAGAGATAAAACTTTTGCAAGAGCCATATACAGTGCAAGGAGGCAAGAGATGTATATAGAGCAAGGAAGCTTGGGGGTAGTGCAGTGTATGTGATGTTCTGGTGTGGCCTGTAGGTATTCAGCACAAACAAGTGCACTTTTAAGAATAGTAAGGGAAAGATGATAATGATTGTCTGGCCAGTAGTACGGCTGAGAGTCAGAAATACTTGTTTTTCTAGTCATTTGTTTTCTGCCACATAGAGGGTAAACAGAAAGACTTTAAAAAAAGAAGGCAACGCTATGAAATTGGTAGTCTAGCATAAACTCTTTCCTTAGGCAGGTACTGCAAAACACATGCAACAAATGGAGATATTTCAACACCTTTACGTTTTCACTTTTAGATGGATGTTTTTAGATAAACAACCAATAGGCTGGTGTGAGATACCTGACGGTGTTCTTGCAAACACTCCCCTGGGATTTTCCATTTAGGTGGCCTGGGAAGGGCCATCACTTTTGGATCCCAACCCTGGAGGTGGACAAGCGAGGTCGGATCACCTGGGTGGAGGGTCACGGGGGTTGGGAGGAGAATAGACATGGTATTTTACCCAGTCCAAAAGACACCTTAACCTACCCTACCTGTTTTTGAGGGGTGTGTATAATCACACCTCATCTCCCCTCCCCTATCTTGAGAAATACTGAGATGAGGAGGAGGGAACTGAGATCCATGAAGATTACCCCTAGGAATAACACAGGGAAAGCAAGGGCAACCAACTGCAACACTGTCCCATTGATAGAGTAAGGCAGAGTCAGGCACCCAATACTGACTGTTTCTACATGACTCCACTTTTTCAAGCTGGTTCCCTAAATAAGGTGCGGTCATGATCAGATGAATGAGTGAGCTGGGGAAGCACAGAGGACGCAAGAAGCTGGGAGCTGCAGGTAGAAGGATCTAGAGTAGCATGAGGTGCTGGAACGCTGGCCCGGTGTGCAATGCAGGCAGCATTCTTTTGGAGGAGCTGTGCCTCCTGCAAGCCAGAGGATGGCAGCTTGGACCCGGCTGGCAGAGTATGTGTGAGTGGTCATTTCCTTAGGCCATCTGCCGGACTCAAGGCTTTCAGAGGGGCAGGTGGTGAGATGCTGACCACGACCCACAGCATCCCGATGAAACCACTTGCAAGTGTTGTGCTACCAAGTGATTTTTATATGAGAGAGAGAAACACCGGAGCATGCAGGTGGCTGGAGCAGGGAAAAGAAAGAGGGCAAGAGTTAAAGTCATATTTTAAAGCGGCACAAAGCGAAAAGCAGAAATAGCAAGCACAAAAGTGAAAGGAAGAAAACAGTGTAAAGGTAAATATGTGAGAAAGCGGTGCAGATGTAAAAAGGACAAAAAGCAAGCAGAACTGAAAGTAGGCAAGCAGCCCGAAACAAAAGTTGACAGCAAGTTGAAAGTAAAGTCGAACAAGTGGTCCAAGAGGTGCACAGCAGATAGAAAGAAGCAAAGTGAAAGAAAGGAAAGTGCGAGAGTGCACGAGGGAGTCATGAGAAGACAAGTGACTCGTTAAAAGAGGAGTGAATGAAACAAAAGGTGCCGGCACACAAGCAGAGCAGGAAGGTGCAATAGTCACAAAGATAAAGTGTGAGAAACAAGAGCCAAGAGAGGGGCACAGGGTCACAGTGGTTGCGCCTAGGAAAAGCCAAGTGGTGGGTGTTCTCAAAAGACTCTGAGTGTAAGAACAAACAGTGTATGAAAGAACTGTTGAGTTAAACATATTCCAAGAGTGATGTGTGTTTAACCGCTGGGACTTTAAGAATCAGAGTATTTCCCAATAAAGTGTTACTTTGTGTTTAAGAGTTGAAAGGGGCCTGCGCTTGGGGAAGGGAACCTCAAGTGGCCTGAGGACCTGACATTTTGGTTGAGTTGTAAAGATGTTTGAAGCTTCTCGAAGGGAACCCCAAGAAGCTTACAGAAAGAACTGCGATACATTTTTCTTTTGATGGATTTTGGAGTTTGACCAAACGAACAACATAGTTAAGATACTTGAGTACACCCCCATAAAACAACTGGATTAACTATTATCTCCCAACAACGCCTCCTAACTTCATGAATAAGAACCTGTCTTACTAAAAGTACTGCACCATTACCGCATATACCCACTAACTCATGTTTACGATTACTGGAAAGAAGAAGATTCCCGAAGACAGCTACCAAAAAAAGAACACTCTTCACATCCTACAAAGTTAGTACATTAATATAGCATATATATCTCTCCAATTGTAACAGTGGAACATTTACTAAATATTAGCCTAGACTATTTTTTTTAATCAACAACATTAATTTCACTCATACTCATATTAACATTCATTCTTTCTATTCCCATCTAAACACCACCATTATAACTCCCTTTGTTTTCCTCAAAACATCATAATGTCCCTACGTATTCAATTACAGCACCACTCTCTTACTCACCAACCAAACCCCATCACAACTGCACAGACTCTTACTCTTGCATCCTTCCCAACCATGCCTACCATCACACTACCCAATCACACAGCACTCTATTAATATCTCTACAATCACACCCATGCACAATACATGCAAATACATTTCACAACTTTCAAACCCAAACTTTCTTTTTTCCCAACAGACACAACACAACTCCTACTAATAAACAACCCCATAGAAAATAAAGAAAAAATGAGCAGATAACACTACAAGCAAGCCATATAGTAATCCCCCTCTAAAACAATGTATAGAAAACATTAAAACAAAACAGCTAGTAACCTCACTCAACAAAACTAAACCAGCCACCACTGAAAAGAGTAAGGTCCCTCTTGCAAAAACTAAAAGTAGAAGAAGATGTACAGACAAACGCACACCTACTAATGAACCTAACACTATATGTACCAATGTAAACATACCCACCATAAAGCATTAAAAATCAAATGTACAAAAAAGTCCAACGTAGAGTTATTCACAATCTTATGAAAATAGCTGAAAAGTCATAATCTACCCATAAAAATAACAGCAGGAGACTAATCCTCGAAGCTCTAAATGACAGTGCATTTCTACTAAAGAGAAAGGGGGTTATATTGATTTTCAACAGAATGAAATCACTAATTAAATGAATCAATAAATTACAAAAGTACTTCTAAACATGCATAATGTGAATATAGATACCTTTTGAAACTTCTGTGTAGGTGAATGGATTCACTCAAGCAGCCGTGAACCATATTTCAATGAAGAGGCTTATAAACAAGAGCATTAAAAAAAACAATTGCCATAGAAAGTAATGGTTGAGGGTATGGAATGGTAGGATCACCATTATGGCAAAAGAAACCCTTATCGAAAAAACATCTGCAACAAACTTTCAACCAAATGTTCCTTTCACCCAATCAAAGTGTCCAGTGTACAAATGGGCATGCAGCTCAATGTTTAATGCAAGCCAACAATCCTTTAACTATTTATGACATAGTGACGCAATCACTATGTGACACTAAAAGACAAAAGTAAAATGAAAACTTTACAAACCATGCACTCTTGTCCAGTGTGCAGCCACACTGGACTTTGAGGACATTAATTAGCTTGCATGACATGAACTGCTTGCAAAAGCACCGTCAAACACATCAAAGTGTTAGCAACACACCATTACGCTATATGGAATCTTGTGCACAGAGTTTAGTTTGCAATTAGACCTGCTCTAGAACTGCAAAATGTAAATAGCATTCTTCTACGTGGAATAGCCAAAGAACTCCTTCAAGAAATAGAGCACATCCAAAGTAAATACTTTGGAACTGAAGTCAACTTAGAAAATTCAGTAACTTCAGAAAGCATTAGCAAAAACCTTACGAACACCAAACTCCTAACAAACACATATGAAAAGAAATAGCTAAGTTTCAAACCACATCTGCTGAAATACCAGAACAAGTATGTGTCTGTTGTTGCAGAACGTTTTATAAAAAGAGCACAAAAATAGAAGATATGGCCTACAAAATAGAGGACAATGAGGAATCCCAATGGTTCCAATTAGCTTTATATCTAACAGCAGAAAATAAATACAAAATAACTGACTCCTCAATAGTTTGCATGTACTGCAATATGAAGCTTGACAATAACCAAATTCCATCATGTGCTATCACTAATATTCCCACTTCCAAATGCTCTCCAACAATTTAACTTGTAAGAGAGCATTAGAATTCAAACAGTGCACCCATTTGAATCTACAATACGCCTTCAACTGAAAACTATCACATTGCCTCCATCTGAGTTACTAAAAGGTATCTGTTGCAGAGAAGTACATTTGCCATTAAGTCTTAAAGAACATGTAGAAACTCTATAAGTACAATGGCCAATAGATACATTTTTGATTGTACTAGTTAAAGGTGTACCGAAACAAAGATAACAAAATTTGACGTCGACTTAAAAGAAGTGAGACAAGCCCTACAATATCTGAAAGAAAACAATGAATACTACAAAGATATAAACATAGAGGTAAACTTCATAGAAACCACCCAAATAATTCAAGATTCATCAACTGGCCAATTTGAAAGTGTAGATCCTGATACTGCAGACAACATGTTAGACCAGTATACAATTCGCCCACTATATTCCAAAGACCCCATTGAAGATGCATTAGAAACATATCAAATGTGCCAAGCCAAAGGATCTCCAATGAGCAAATGGGAAAAAAGTGTAGCAGCACATTATTTTCCTCTACTATTTCCTACAGGAAAAGGAGGAAGATATAATGAAAGATCCACACAAATTAGTGCATCAGAATATCGCTCTTTACAAATTTATTCTGAAGGCACCAGATTCAGACAAAATGTAGAATACATTTTCCACCTCCTGTTAGAAAGTGAACTAGCAACTCTATGTTATGTGGTTGCACCAACATTAACAATAGGCTCTCATTTTTTAAACATGTCCGCTATCCAACTGCTTCAAAAGATAAAAGACAAAGATGAAGTTTTGCAGTCAAGTATCACAAATCTCTTGCCAAACATGCATAGTACAAAGGAATACTGGTTCTGATGTCACGCTGATGTACATTGTATGCTAAGGAACCTAGGCCCTCCAACATGGTTTGTTACTTTAAGTTGTGCAGAGTATGCATGGGATGACTTGCACAACTTCTTACGCACTGCAAACCAAAATGAAGAGGGAATAAATATAAAAACACCAGGAGAACTCCGTTCTTTTGACCCTGTCAATGCATCAAGGTACATTCACCATAGCTTCATTGCCATGTTGAACATCATCTGCAATAAAACTAACCCTCAGCTTGGAGAAAAAAATATCAATCCAGAAGAGCACCACACAGCCACATGCTTTTGTGGACAAAAGATGCTCCCACATTTGGCCATGACAGTAATGCCACTGTTTTACAGCTTATTGAAAAATACATTAACTGCGACATCCCTTCAGAAAACACACGTAGTGACCTATGGACACAAATCCAGGGGTGTTGCTATGTCTGGAAAACATCCGGGGCTAGGCTACTGTCGGGACTGTCGGGACCCGGGGCTAGCTAATCTTTTGGTTGTAGCCCCTGATATTTTTGCTGGGGCAGCAACCAAAAGACCAGTTGCTGTATCCCCCTCAGCCCCCCTAGCAACGCCTCTGCACAAATCATACGCTTCCAAATAATAAGTGTGTCAAATACTGCCAAAGTAGATATACAAACAAAGGTAAATACTATACCAAATGTTCTTTTGGCTTCCCCAGACCAGTATGCAAAAAAGGACATGCAAATAGCTGATTAAAGGGATAAAGCATCCAAGTACATCAGTTATAGCAATGCAATCAATGCCCTCTTGCAAAATGCAAATATAGAGACACAACACATTGCAGAGAATTCCACTCCAGTTGCAAGATATTTCACAGCCTATCCCACCAAAGCTGAGAAAACAGAGCTAAAAGGCCTCTGGGATAACATATCATGTGACAAAACACTGTCACAACAATTGTACAGCTTTGGTATAAACATGCGCTACAAAGCTGCAGAACGTTAACAGGTACAGCCTTATATGGCAAATCAGAACACATTGTCTGGATAAATCTTTGATCAGCTTCATCCTGAAAAATAGTACTAAAATCCTACCAAGAGATAGAAACATTAGCCACAAATGATCCCAACAACCAGGACATTTTATAAAATAATGTAATTGACACATATTACCCAAAAAGTACTGCTTTGTAAAACACGTGCCTGTGTGACAAATCCCAAAACTACTCCTACAAAAACAATGCCACACCAGATGAGACAACTGGCAAATATTCAGTCTCAACTTGTGAAGGAAGTGAAGGAAGCCATGCGAAACATACCAAACCTACCCTAACTAATCATATAAAGCTATCAATTAAATCTCTGCAACATAGAGAACTGTATTACATGGCCCTACTGCAACTTTTTAAACCTTGGAGAAAAGAAGTAGAATTATTAGGTGACCATGACTCATTTGAAGCTGCATTCAACGCAAATGAAAGCAGTATAGCAAACGTCAATTCCAAACAATACAAAGAAATGTTGGACAATGAACAACAACAAGTGGTCAAAATTGAACCTCTACTAGATAAAGACACTCCTGAAATCAGTCAACCTTCCCTTACAGGAAGCCAAGAACCACTTGGAGAACCAAATGAATCAGAAATAGTAATGAATGAGGTAGAAAATACCATGTATCAATCTGAACAATCTGAATAAGACTTGCCAGTGCTGAAATCACAGTTAAATCATGAACAACACACCATTTACTTAGAAGTCACTGAAGAAATTGAACATGATTTTAAACATGAAACTAAAACTTGTAGCTGTAAAAATTATAAACCTCTCCTCATGTACATAAGTGGTGAAGCTGGTTCTGGTAAAACATTCTTAATTAAAATAATCTGCACATTTCTAAAAGACATAACACATAACAACCTTTCACCTGTTGTAACAGCCTTGACAAGTTTAACTTTACACTGACTACTGCTCCTTCCAGTAGAACACCAAAACATATTAGAAAACTTCAATTTATCAGCAGAAGCTGCTAATGAAGTATGTAGATTTCTGAAACAAATGAAAATGCTCCTGATAGATGAAGTAAGCATGGTTTTGAATTTCATGTTGGCTTTAATTCATATCAGAATGCAAAAAATTCCTAAAAACTGACTACGAAGAACTATTTGGAGGAAAACACATTATTCCTCAGTTAATACCAGTAAAAGGTCAACTATTTTCAAACTATTAGGACACAAACAATGTCCTAACACATTCAGCAGCATTGTAAATATAAATCTCGGGCAACATTTTCTCAACAGAGGACTATCTCAAAACTTACGTCAGTCTGCAGATATCACCTATTCTTACATTTAAAAAAACATTAGAACTGATCTGCTTACTAAAGATGCAAAATACATCCTAAATACTTTAGAAATCCATCATCTATATGGGCAAAACACATCGGCTCCTGAGGTCATGGATAAGTTAACTTAACAAAATATAAAATGCATGTCCTTAATACCAACCCTTGCAAACTGTAGTCAATTCAAAAATAAAATGTTGAAAAAAGAACTGATACTGCATTTCAGCTCCACATAAAAATTAGAAGTGCACGGCATGGCACTTCCTATGTGTCACCAAGCAACAGCACGACTTAATAGCTTAGAAAAATCCATCCCAAGTACAGCCGGATTGGAGAAAATATTGACTCTGTGTCTAAACTACAGAGTCATTCTAAAATGTAACTTTGACATAGAACAAGGTTTAGTCAATGGAGCAATAGGTACAGTTGTTGGCTTCCAAACATATCCACATGACAACAATGCTCAGTTTGTCAACATCCACTTTGAGAAACTTGCAGAAGTTAAAAAAAATAGGCTGCCAATAGCACATTTCATTCCTTTTAAAGACGTACATGATGAGAACAATTGTCTCTGTCTCTTCAATATGCTGCCACTATTCACAGATAGCAAGGTCTCACACTAGATCACGAATTGATTGACATTGGCAGCAGAGTCTTTAAAGAAGGTATGAGCTACATAACATGATCACATCTGTGTACACTTAATGGTCTATTCCTAGTTAACTTTGATGCAAGCAAAGTCAACACTGACATTCCTGGCATCCTAGAATACAACAGGCTACGTGCACTGTACACCCCATCTACAAATGTACCCTGAACTTCAAAATAAAAAACCTTTCACTAGTAAACTAATGCAAACAGAACCTATAACAGATCTCCCAATATTACAATTAACAAAAACAAAGAGAAACTGCTGCTCATCAAATAATACAAACACAAAAATGTCTAGTCCAAAATCAACTGCACGTCCATCAGAAGACAAAAAGATACATGTCTTCTCTCAACAAACAACTGAAGTCCTATCTAAGGATACAGAGGCACAACTCTCTGGTACATTTAAATTCAGAAAAACAACTGGAGTAAATTGGTAACCAAATGAGCAATCAATCTTCTCTTCCAATTGACACCAATTGCTCACAACATTTACTTAAGCGGATCAGACCAGTTGTGTTTGCAAATGCTGACCTTCATAGAAATGCCACAAATAATCCTGACACTGCTTACAGTGTCTCAGGTATAAGGCAAGGATTGGACTACGGTACCGGAATGGTAAACACACAGGAAGATCCACAAGAATGTGAAATGTACTTAACAAACCAAACCAAACCAAAAACATCCCTATAAATGTAATCTTCCAGATTCCATACCTCTGAAAACATACATGCACTCTTTGCAACCATGTCTCATAAGAGCATATTTGTGTATGTATCCATACCAAATTCTGAATCCATTGCACTTCACCAGCTTTCTGCAGAATGCAAATCATATCATATTATGCCCTTTTTGTAATTCAGACAATAGTTCCAAGATACAAATAAACTCACATGGCCAATATGTGATACTAATCCTACTAAGGTACAATGCAGTTGGTACCAAATAGACATGTAAGCTTAAAGGCCTCACACATGGCCAAGTTTCTCTTGATAAGTTAACCTTCACAACAGTGGGCATAATCTACCACACTGATGCTACAGCCACTTCAGGCTACTATACTGCATATGTGAAAAAAATAAGTGGTTGGTTTGAATGTAACATCAGCTCTGTTACTTCAAAACATAGGTTAGCAGCAAATCTAACAAATGCCTACTTAATATTCATTCAAATCAAATGTATTCATTAAACTGTAGCACCAAGTAAGAATATGCCAACTTGTATGTAACTACATCCATAATACTACAATATGAATTTTAAAAGCAAAGATAGAACATGCCAACATGTATCTAAATACTCCAAAAATACCCTTCATTGTGGTACACCTCAAATATGCCAACACAGATCGTGTTACTGCAAAACTTATTGGAATGTCTAATATAGTTAGAATATGCCATCGGGAATCTAACTACTTTAAACAGTCCCTTAATTACAACACAGTTCAAACAAACATACTATCACACTTACATACACATAATTATAACGTTGTTTTAATCCTCTATGTATATTTTTTCCCAATGACCTAATGATTATATAATGTCAATACAACAACAGTTTAGCACACAAATGTTGTGCAAAAAACAGTGTACATAGAATGGACTGTTTATGAGGGGCAAAACAAGTTAATATATGTGTAGAATTGTATGCAAATAACACTTTTAGACTATCCTGCTTAACAAATTATACAGTTTTTTCCTCAGAAAAAGAACCAGGGATTCCAGCTGTATTAATGTATGCAACTAGGTAACCATACCAAGTATAAACAAATACGTATTCCATAAGCACTATCCTCAATTGTACTACAATCATCAATACCATATACATTTCAATTATATAATTTCACCATATTACAAATACTGTATACTTCCACCTACATTACACATAATTACTATACACATATTACTATGTGTGTGTAGCCACTGGCCACAACCACCACCATAGAATTAAATCATATAACGAGTATGTACAATAGACCTTCAAATAACAAGACTCACCCTGAACCCCCTGCAATCCAAAGGGTGTCCGCAGACACCAAAAATGACCATGGACTTTTTTCACCTATAAAAACAGCTCCATGTCAACTTTATTGCATTCCCCCGCCCTTTCCAAACCCTCTTTCAGCCATTAAATGACTTAAAATATGATTTCCACACATTTTGTGACCACCCTATAATGTTACCCCCCTGGATGAAACAACACCAAACTTCATAGAATCATTCCAAGGGGGGCATGTACTTTTTTGCAAAGTTTGGTGAGGATTTTTCTAGGGAGGGCTAAGTTATAAGCTGCGCAAAAAGTGGTCTTTCTATGAGTTGAGCAACTTAACCATAACCATAACGCGAGCCCTGTAATATATATTTACTGAAAAACGTTTGTTAAGGTTCAGTTAAATTGAATAGATTTAATGCAATAAAACCATTGAAAGTCAGTGTATATGGGAAGTCATGACCAGCTTAACTCGGCATGTGACACACTAGCCTTCTGCAATGCCCACTGTATATTTTAAAACGCTATCTTTCTTTTGCTCTCACTAGCCCATGACCATTGGCTCCGGCCTTCGGCGGTGGCCACTCTGCATATTGCCACAAAACACCAAAGGCCCATTGTTGCCAACAGGGAACCTTCTTGAATTCTCAGTGGGGCTATGCCCTCTTTGACTTTTTAATTAGAATTTGAATAATTAATGCTAAACTTTCCATGTAAACCAAGCGTGTGTGGTCAAATGACAATTCAACAGTAAGTCCATCACAAGGTTTCAATAAGCACTTCAAAACAAGAACTTTATAGAAGAAGTACATGTTTAATTTGACTGGGGTATAAATATTCCCTCATACAGTGTTATTCTTTGAACAACAATGTAGAATAACTCAATTCAATACAACACAAATGTTTTTTTACAAAGAAAGTTATTTTTAAAAAAAACACAGTAACACCTGTGTGAATACTCATCATCATTTACAATGATAAATCTTGTTTCCTTAACACACAATCCTAATGTTTTGCAAACATTCTCTTACAAGTGTATGTTACACCATTAGGCATAATAACCAAATAAACTCAAATTGTTGTTGAAACCAAACAACTATCGCCAACACGCTTCGAACTTTGTGTTCATCTTCCTGGCATTTGAGGTTAAATGTTCCCAATTTGTTAAAGTATGTTGTCAACCAGCAATATAACAGGTATAGCTACTAATTAGTGTTACATGTTACATGAAAGCTCTACCCTGTACAGAGTTAAATGTCAATTTATTTGAAGAACTCACCTTCTTCTCTAGGTCAAGATTTCATATTGTCTTGTACACAATCTATGGGAAAAACCACAAGGTTCTATGAGTAATGCAGTGGTAAACTAACTATTTTATGTATCTGAAGAAACAATATCTCTTTAAGTCTCTGTATACAATTTGGGTAAAAATAGTTGGGAAGTGTACTCACCCTCCATGTGGCAATTGCCATCTGTCCGGGGATGTGTCCCATATTGCTCCAGTAGGTTTACTAAACAGGCACACTAGCGATGGCCTTCAGCCGTGGCCACACCACTAGGTCTCTTTTGGGTTAGCCATGACCTTTCACTGTGGTTCCTTGATATGTCACCCTAATAGGTTTTTATTGGGCCCACTAGCCATGGCCTTTGGCCATATACTTGTCCTCTTTCCATATTTCACTGTTAAGTTCCTTAAAGTTACACTGTAGCTGTAACGTTCCACTTTTTTTTGGTATTACGCACATTTTTGTAACTCTTTTAAAAAAAATACATTTTCTCATAACCACGGTTAGTATAACCCCAATAATATTAATGTTCATAAAATAATCCAGGTTATTCATGTGATGCAATTTGATTCCTGATCCTGTTGTGTACCATAACCCTGGTTATGCAAAAATAACCCTGGTTATGAGAAAACATTTGAGCTCTAAACTTGGTCCCCAACCTCCAAAATCCCCCAAAATGCATACATTGCCTTCTTTATCCCTCACCATTGCATGTTGCCATTTCATCCATTTCCTCTTCCCAATGGCATTTTTTCCAATTTTTGTTTTCAGCTAACCCCGGTTAATGTGGAAATATACTTGTTTGTCTCTATAATCAGACATAAAACAACTATACATATAGTTATAATTTTGGGAGAAGCCCCCTCCCCTTCTTCCCAGTTAAATATCTTAACAACCACTGGATAAAATAATCCCAGATCCCTCCCAGAAATCGAGTTCATGCTTTATGCCCAAATTGTTTCGTGCCTGGTCCAATTCCATCCACCGGTTTTTGCTGTGCACTACGCAGAAATGTGGAATTTTTCTCAATGTGGAAATGAATGGGAGTAGGCTGAAAACAGCGGTTAAATACTTTCTTAATAACTTTTTCATCTTTTCATGAATCTTTCCAAAACTGTCCAAATGTTGTGCCTGACAAACATTTGGTTTCTGCCATGTGAGTCAAAACGTATTAGCTATTCCATTTTCGGCTTTCCTCTGAAACTTGAAACTTAACTATAGTGCAGCAACATCCGCACTATAATGGACACCTATATGTATATGTTAGCCAAGGGTAGAAAAGAGTGTTCATCAAAAGGCAATTGCAATCTGATACGTTAATTAGGCTAATAATGTCATTAATTTGCAAGCTTTCACGGTCTTGACAGCTTCCACAGATCGGTTGAAATTAAGCCTTTGAAAAACAATACAACATAACAGCGTAAATATCCCTTCCTAGGATTCCTTTAGAGGCATACATTACAGATGTTAGAACCCTCCAACACATTGCATTCTTCAAGGTTTGAATGGGCTACTGTTTAAATTGGGGCAGAGGTCAGTGGAACTAAAGAGCAGAGGAAAGGAGAAAAGAAACACACAGTCCACCATGTTAATGTGCTCTCAGGAAGGCAGGAGGGATGGGATAATGTCCATCTCCATAGGTGTGGTCTAGTTGAAGCTTGGTATGTCAAGGATGGTCCCTTTGCAAGATCAGTTGTGGCACAATCATTTACGTATCAGGCTTGCGTCTCTAGAAGGCTGGCAAGGAGGACGCACAGCCAGTCATGTGCTAGGTCTTTGATTTGTGGGGCCCAGTGTGGTATATTTGCATCAAATACCATTTTTAAATTGTGATTTATCACAATAATGAGGAGTAGGTAGGGGTCTGACATGAGAAAAAATCCCTCTCAGACCTATCGAAGGCGTGTGGTGGTTTCTTTTTTAGGGTTGATGGCGCTGGTCTGGATTGAGTCTGGCAAAGAGCCATAGCCTTAGAGAGACTGGTGGGGTTGTTATCAGTAAGTGGCTTTAGAAAAGTTGAAAGTGACATGTCTGAATGTTGTGATACCCCCATCTTTATGGGTGGAAAGAGTGAGAGACTGTTAATTGGGAGAGTGGCTCATGAAACCACAATGCCTATTGAATCCCCAATGTAAGTATACTGAAAATGTGCATGCTTTTGAATTCATAGATCTGACTGACTCTGTCTGTTTAATACTATATTTAAAGCACACTATATCTTAAATACTGTCTATACAAACATGCATGCACCTGTTTCCTTTTCTCCAATGGAAATCAGGAGCAGCAGATGGGAACTTCCAGCAGCACATGGAAGTAACTGCATCAAAGGACGTTTGCATAAATTTGTGAACTGTACCTGAAGAAGACACGCCGGCCTTTCGTGACTCCCACATAAGAGTCACTGGCACCACCAAACACTAGGCCCACCACTGCCAGAGACTTTGGGGACTGGTGAAGAGAGAAGTTCTCGATGGTCCATAACCATCAGGACAATAGGAGGGCAATGATTTGGCTTTTTGAAGAGATGCTGTACTGAGCCTTCTACCGGGGTGCCCTTTTAAAATGGCCTTTTTACTTGCTCTTTTTTCCTTATTTAAAGTATTTTTAGAGTGATTTTCTTTTGAACTAGACAGCGGGCTAGTCGTGTTTTCCTTCTGTTTTAACGTTGGTGCCACTCTGAGGTAACAGCTTTTTATTTTATTTTATTTTTTTAAATAAATGTGCATTTGCATCCAATCGACACATTGTCCATGTCATGTTTTTTGGTGCGCTTGAGCCACAAGACCAGTGCCAGAGTTTGAAGGCACGCAGTAGTAGGATGCATTGTTGAGTCTTAATGGCACTACTTGCCCTACCCTGGCTTAATTTATTTTTTTCTTGAGAAAACATGTTTTTTTTTCTGTGCTTCAGTTTCTCAGTTGTCATGCATGGACTCACATCTCCATGGCTCACTCTTATCGGCATCACTAAAGTCCATCATCAACTGATTCACATTTCTTTTATCGGGGCCTTCAGAGAACCAGAGGGGGTAACTGGCATCATCATCCCCAGAAAATGGCGATGATAAGGAGGTTCTGTGTGATTTCATCGACGGACTTTTCATCGCAGGGTTTTTTGCCGCAGATTTTTTTTAGAAAAAAAAACTATTTTGTAAAAAAAAAATTGGGGTTTACCCCCCAAACTCCGCATCCATTTCATTATTTTAATATTCCCCTAGACACACACCAAATTTATTTAATTTTTAACCCCCCAACAAATCGATGTTTTTTTTGGAAAAAAAAATCGCGGCAAAAAACCCTGCGATGAAAAGCACGTCGATGAAATGACGGTATACTGATAAGGAAGGGCTGACTTTGACCTTTCCCTCACTTTCATCATGAGTCCTGCATTTTTCTGGGGGTATTCTATGGCTGGACTGTCTTGCTTTATTTTCCAGTGCCTGACCCTCCTACTGGGACTGTACCTTTCCACTGAAAATTGCATCCAGCACTACAGTACTAATCACATTCTTTACCACACGGCTTACATTGGCTGCTTCATTGGGCTCAGAGTCAGCATCATTGTCTTGTCCATTACTGGTTCTCGCACTCGTGCACACACCAGATACACCAGATGTTAACTGCTGTGGTTGTTTTATGAATCTTTGGGATGGTTTGATTCCAGGTTCAGCCATACTGCTGTTTGTTCTGGGAAGTGGTGGGCACCCTCTTGCTTGCTCCAGTTTTGCCTTTTAGAGACTTTTGCGGATAGCGTGGCCTCAGTGAAAATTGCATCCAGCACTACAGTACTAATCACATTCTTTACCACACGGCTTACATTGGCTGCTTCATTGGGCTCAGAGTCAGCATCATTGTCTTGTCCATTACTGGTTCTCGCACTCGTGCACACACCAGATACACCAGATGTTAAATGCTGTGGTTGTTTTATGAATCTTTGGGATGGTTTGATTCCAGGTTCAGCCATACTGCTGTTGTTCTGGGAAGTGGTGGGCACCCTCTTACTTGCTCCAGTTTTGCCTTTTAGAGACTTTTGCGGATAGCGTGGCCTCAGTGGAAATGACATTTCTTGATCGAATAATTGGTCATGAAATAAAAGCAACATTTGCAGCAATGAATTCACTTTATACATGCATTCAATGCATACACATTTTCATTTGCAGTGTTCAAGTGTGGTAGGAAAAGTCACATTCATTATGGAACCATACAATATTCACATTGCTATACATTTGTTTATAAATGCATTGCATAACATGCTTGCGAATGTAACTAAACTGATTTTTCTGGCTGAATGTATGATTATGTGCAAAGTGGAAAAGGACAAAATACTGATTTCATGAAAATGCGTGCACGATCCACCAAATTCTATTTTATACAATTTAACAATGTCTTTTTTCTCATGTTTTATGCAGCAGTCATTGCATAGTCCTCTGTCACTTTTTCCTGAAGTGCCATCCTACATTGGAATTCTTTACTACACCCCATATAGTACAAATACATAACAGTCCAAAAACGTATATGACCCGAAATAATGATCAAGGTGAATATAAAACAGTTCAGTAATACATGTATTTGATGAAAAATGTATTTGTGAGAAAATTGGTCAATAATACAAATACTCAAGGAGAATAAAACATGTATGAATAATTCACAAACATTTTGCAGAATGACAAAAAAGTAATACTGACCAGAAATAAAACGAACACTGGTGAATAGGACAGTGCAGTAATTCAGGAAAAATATCACAGTAAGAGCAAGGTTCAGAAACATTAAAAGGCATGGTTAATAAAAAAAAACCTTGTCAGATATTATTGTAATCAGGTGAATAAAAAACACTGCAGCAGTACCAAATACTACAGCAACAAAAATGATATTGAGCTGAAATGTAGTACTGTTAAGAAAAATGAAGTAATTAATGAAAATGTATTACACAAATATAGATTGACTAGACAAAATAATAATCAATGTGGAAATAATCTTTATATTAGTTATTTAAAAAAATACCACAGTGGCAGGTAATTCATATCTATCATTCTAATAATAATAATAATAATAATAACAGGTGAATCCAAATGAAATAAATTAAGAAAAATATGACCCTGCCCAAAAAAATAATATTGCGCAGAAATAATACTGATTAAGGGTAATTGATAAAATAGTAGTCGTTTTCATTCATTATGCTCAAGGGAAAATACTTGTGGTGATGCATAGTAAACACATATTGACAACAACAAATAATATAGACCAGAAATAGTGAAATAGTAATAATGATAGTAATAATGATAATAATAATAATAATAATAATAATAATAATAATAATAATAATAATACTACTTGTTATCATTAAACAAAAATACCATAGTGGTAAAAAATTATATTATTGGCTAGAAATAAGGCTAACTGTTGTGCAGACAATGTAGTAATCCATTAAAAGTAGCACAGTGACAACGACATTGAATATTGTTATGAAAAATAAAATTCATGATAAGCAAAAATAGCAATTGCTTTTTTAGTAGTTTCAGACAAATGCTACAATAACAACATCACATGTACATGAAAAAATGATAACCAATGAGAAGAATATGTAGTAATTCAGGAAAAATACCACAGTAACACAATGATAGAGGTGAAAAAGAAAATGGTAGTAATTAGTCAGTAATACCGGAGTAACATATGTAGCAGAAATGTTGCTACTCAAAATGAACAAAGCAATTTGTAGTAATTCTTGAACGGTACAGCAGTGATAAAAAAGAAATTGTTCAGTAAACCTGTGCAGGGGAAATAAATCCAAACGAGTAATTAATGGAACTTACCACAGTGACCCAGCCAAAAATGATATTGATCAGAGAAATGATAATAATGAAGACATTTTAAATGTTACATTTTATTCACAATATCAGTAATACATAGTCAACATAACAATATTATTTTTAAAGAAAATAACCCAAAAAGTAGGAATAATGTATACATATTAAGAGATACATTGCACAGTGCAAAAAATATATAATTTAGATTTATTTTGTAAAAATGTTTACAAACGTACACAATTTAAAATCTTGAGTGTGTTTACACTTGGTTTCTTTTACATTAAAACATGAGAAAAGTATTATTATATATTTCAATTTAATGATTTTTCAATAAGATTATACTTACATTTTCCATCACTTTAGATGTTCCACATTCTCACCAAATATAAGATAAACATCTAGCATTCGCTATCTTGCCATCTTACTCAACAAAGCAACGGTTGCACAAACAATATGGATTCCAATACCGGCAACTTAAATTCAGAATGTCCCATATTTACCTTTCCTCTGACCCCTTCCTAAGCCCAGTCTGACATTTCCTCTCTCCCTCTGTCTGCAATGTTGTGCTGTACAGGATGCACTCGGAAACGAATCCTACATTCCGAAGATAAGATAACATGAAATCCACATTTTGTAGCACCAACCTCCTCCGACCCATCATCCAATCCATATCTCACCAAAAAGTTTACAAGCAAGTAAAAAGATGTTCTCCAAACATTCACCAATGCGCAGGCATTTATGTTGACAGTGAAAACTGTGCACTTCACACAGTGTTTGTGAGCAATGCCCTGCAAATACGCACATACCTACTTGGCCTTCCATCTTTAGTTTTACACAAACGCGCAATGCTTTCTGCAAGAGTTGTGCTTTTAAAATGAAAATGTTATTCGTCATTTAAATGCATACAATGAAAATGTACAAGCATGCCAAACCATTGTTTATGAGGGCTCTCCTAATTCCGAAGTGACTCAAGCAAGAACAGGACAACTTCTACTGCTTCAGCAGTGAGTAATGTTCATGTTGGATTCCAGTAATTCAGAGCATGATGAGACGCTTCACCACAGGATGCTGCAACAGGCAAGCCCGTTGTTACCATTGATACATGCATGCTGCGTCTGCTTTTTGGATATGTAAACCCTGCACGTACAGTTCACATTAATCAGTTCTACTCATAGGGATCAGACTTCTGATCCCTGTGGTGATACGTTGGATTCCCAGCATGGAGCAGTACATCCTCCAGTACAGACTTAATGATGGACTTGCCACTCTGCATGTGTAATCAAGAATAGAATCAGGCAGAAATGCTAAAACCTGTTAAATGATTGTCTTCTACTGATTCCTCCCACCTCTGCCCCCGTCATAATGAGGCTGTTTATGTTCAAATCGGCGTACCCAATTTATTTATCATGAGTTTATATTTGAGAGGTTCAAAAACATAGTGAAACACATGCTTCCTCGAATCATTTAATGATGAATGACTTTGGTGTGCTCATGTTTTTGCTACATAATATAACTGTATTAGCTATAAGGCTAGTAGCACATGGTGGTAGTAGAAATATAAGCAAATTAGCAAACGAACTTAATACATGATATATAGGTTTATTTTGTAGTAACTAAATAACATGGTTGTCTTCAATTTCGGCTTTTTATTTGCAACTTGGTTGAACTGGAACAGGTTTAACATGAGCATGGGTTTATAAGAAAGTGAAAGCATGTTCCAATGGTTTTATGTGTCACGTCCATGTGTTAATTAGCAAGTTAAAGCAAAAAAAGGTCCTACCAGAGAGAAAGTGTTTTAATGAAACAAAGCTGTGCCTGAAAATTGCATTGTCTCCCTGCCTGCTTCTAAAAATTGAATGTTCCGAATGCAGTCAATGGCAGTGGTTATTGACTGCATGCTAAACATTCTGATTGGCTGAAAGGAGGTAATTAACGCTTTTCATGTGCTAATATAAATTAACATACAAGACAATGAGGGTAATATATCTTAGTCCACTGAGACACTCCTGGAATGGTGTGTGTGATCTCTCTGATGCAGTTTTCAGTCTTGATAGAAAGCAACATAGTGTTGCTCCATACTGCAGTCAATAAAACAAGTGCAGATATGTCAAGTAATAGTACAACCTATTACTGGCATGCAGGGACAATACATTCTTGGGGTCTGTTCACAGTAGCTGTACAGTCTGTCATACTGCGGAAAAAGGCTTACTTTAAAAAAAATTCTGCCATGTGCTAGATCCAACAAAACAAACAAAGGAGGCTAGAAACTAAGTGATAGAGAGTATGAAGAACTTCTACAATATGGACATTGAAAAAGCCTTGAATAGTACTAGAAAACTGTTTGAAATTGTAAAATCATTAGAGAAACCCAATGCTCTCCAAGTACCTTTCGTGCCTAACAGAGAAGATACAATAACAGTTCAGGCCGCATTTGAAAAGAAAATCATCAGACCACGTACAAAAGTCAAAGACAAATTGCAACCCTGGTGCTCTCACTCTCCAGAAAGACTACCAAGCTTCTAGTCAGTCCCATTCTACTTTTTCATTCTCTAAAATAGAGATATGTGATAGGGAAAGCATACTTCTGTCTATGAGGCCCATAGCATGTTCTGAGAACACTATTCCTTCCAAAATCATACTAAATCATCAGGAAATCGTTTCATCTTTTTTCACCAGGTTTGTTAACGCATCCTTTAGGGAAGGAAGGGTTCCCAAAGACATTAAGACTGTAGAAATTACTCCAATACAAAGAAAGCCCAACCTTGATCCTAAAGACCAGACTAACCTTAGACCCATCACCAACTGCAATGTCCTTCTCAAGATATTGGACAAAGCAGCATACAAACAATATCAATCCTTCATCGAAGTAGAAAGCATCTTACATGTCAAACAGTTGGGCTTTAGGCCAAATTACAGAACAGAGACTGCTCTCATATTCATTCAGTCTCAAATGCTACAAATCATCGAGGAGGCAAAGTGGGCATTCTGATCCTGTTGGATTTGTCTGCCACCTTTGACCTGGTGGACCATGGCATTCTAAAAAAAAAGATGGGCCATTCAGATCAATACTTGGACCAGGCGGTAGAATGGTTCCTTTCATTTCTATCCTACAGGGAAGCAAAAATCCAATGGGGCGATGCAAGATCTCTTAAGTCTCCCATCTGGTGTGGTGTTCCACAAGGAGTAAGTCTTTCCCCATTACTCTTCAATTTCTATGTTAGACCCTCTCTGTTCACTTCTGGACGACCTGGGTGTGTTTGTCGCAAATTACGCAATGACACTCAGCAAGTCATTGAAATCACAAGACCATATGATAAAGATGCAACAACGATGTCCAGGATTGGCTGGAGCCTCTTTTTACCTTATACCCATTCACCAGCAGGTGAGTAGCCGGCCTGCCCTCTAAGGCCCAAGCTCCAAGGCTTGCTTCCTGTCCTGAGCCTGTCACGAGCCAAACAGAGCCCAGGGCCACACACTATGCCTGACTAAATTCAACCAGGAGCTACACCTTGTTGCCCCTTCGCCCAGCCAGCAACCTGGTAAGACCACAAGCCTCCTGCACACCGCTCAACTACTGCCAACACACCTCGGCACCGCACTGTACCCACCATAGACAGCCTACTTACTGACCTTTCTGACCTCTTGCATACTGCGTTTTCCGACCTATTACAAGCACCTCCCCGTGCACCTGTCTTACGGTGCAATCATTGTCTATTTGTAACACACATTCTAAATGAAACACATCCCTAAAATGCTATATGACAACCATCTGTCTATTCCCATGCCCCTGCTGATGCCACCGATGCATGCACCTGTGCCAAACTCTTTATTGCCCGTAGCCCTTTGTGCCTGTGTTGAGTTGTGCCTAATTCAAATCTAACCTGCGCCTCACTGCGCCTATACCCTAGCCATGTTGAATTGTGCCTTTTTGAATTTAGTCCTGCACCCATTGTGCCTGTGTTGAGTTGTGCCTATTTCAATCCTAGCCTGTGCCTATAGCCTAGCCATGTTGAACTGTGCCTTTTTGAATTTAGTCCTGCAACCATTGTGCCCGTGCTGAGTTGTGCCTAATTCAAACTTAGCCTGCAACCCACTGCACCTATATTGAATTGTGCCTAGCCTGAATTTAGTCCTGCACCCCACGGTACATATGCCAAACTTATCGTTACAGACCACCGAGCTGAACAGAGCCTACCCTAAACCTAATCCATGTAACCCTTTGTGCCTATTCTGAATTTAGCCTAGCCTAGTGTACTCATATTCCCTCTCTCATAGGGTACTCTACCTTAGAACCCACCACCCTTACATAACTCCTCAGCATGACTAGCATAACCCGTAGACTATTAACCCACCTATGTCTTCTGATCATTATCCACCAGATAGCTGGCACCAGCCCCCCTACAGCTATCATCAGAGCTCCAAATAACTCCACCATTACTCCCTTAGATACCCTTAATATTATGGATCACCCTGTTCCCAACCAACCAGAAGGTAAACACCACTCACCTCAATAGCCTGAGACCTCTAACCCCCACCAGAACTAAATCTACCCATCCTGCTGCACCTCCCCTCAAAGGAGGATTAATAAATGTCAGATCCTTGACTGCACACGCCACGGATATCTGTGACCTGATTTCATTCGATAACCTAGACTTTCTCGCGGTTAAAGAGTCCTGGCTACATGATGCAGCAGGACCGTTACTCTTCTTAGCCATCCCGGAAAGATACACCATATTGAGACAGGATAGAACCAATATGTGTGGCGGCGGCATCGCTATCATAGCCAAGACTAGCCTAGGCATGAGATCCACGCCCTCCATAGTATCCGACTCATGCGAAATACTCACCATCAAACTTCCCCTAGCTAGCTCCCAGACACTAACTATCCACTTCATCTACTGACCACCTGGACCTTTAGGGTCCTTCGAGGGGGCTATCAACAACCTACTTTCCAATAACCTCATAAACTCCACACAATTACTTGTCCTAGGGGACTTCAACCTGGGTTTCAATGACCCTCTTCACAAAAATGCCACAACCATCGCCAACACTCTCTCTGATCTGGGCATAACGCAAAAAACCCTAGAACCCACTCATGTGAAAGGGAGAATCCTCGAATGGCTTGCTGACTACAATTGCACCGCCAACATCAAAGCCATCACCCCTCAACCCTGGACAGATCACTTCTTCTTGTCCTTTGAACTATCTACCTCTAGACTACTCCTGCTAGCACCCGCCATGGCCCCACCTTGCCCTACAAGAAATAAAAAGAGCATCACCAAGGATAAAGTGATACCGGCGATCCTCCCCACGTTAAATTGACTAGCGGATCACCTGGACCCCGAAACACTTGTCTACAAATATAACAAAATCATGTTATCCACCCTGGATAACATTGCGCCTCTAAAACTCAGACCGAGTAAACCCAAATCCCACCTAAATAAATGGTTTACTCCGGAACTAAAGGATCTTCAACTACTCAAAATAAACTGTGAAACAGCATGAAGACTAACCCCCCCAGAAGACCACAAGAACAAACTATTGCAAATCTCCTCCCTATACAAAAAGGAAACCCACCTTTCCAAGCAAAACTCATTCAACAAACGTATATCTAAGGCTAACTCTAGCATCAAGGAACTGTTTACCATACTCAAGGAACTAGCGTCACCCATCCCCATTCCGGACTCATGCTCCAAAGATAAAACATGGTTTTCTGATATTCAACAAGCACTATCTAACAAAATCACAATGCTACAACAAAAAATTGCCAAAAAAAGTGTCTATATCTTCCAACCACCCCACACCAATAACCTAAACACAGACCCCGCTCCGAAGGAACAGGACCCAGCTGCACATTTCATGTTCTCCAAAACCTTTATCCTCGAGGTGGAGAAAGTTATCATATATCTAAAGCCATCAAACTGCCTTGGCGACCCATGCCCAACCCAGCTCATAAAAGACGCTGCCAGGGAGCTCTCCCCTTTTATCTCGAAGCTGGTCAATGCCTCACTCACGTCCGGCACCGGCCCACTAATCTTAAAACAATGTTGGGTACTACCCTTGCTCAAAAAGCAAACTTTAGACCCACTTATACCCACAAACTACCGTCCAATCACGACAGTACCTGTTCTGCTTAAAATCCTGGAAAAATTGGTTTATAACCAAATCCAAAAATTAATGGAACAACACAACCTCCTAGGAGTACACCAATCAGGATTCCGACCCCAACATGGCACAGAGACCGCCCTCATTGACTTGAAAGCACAAATAGATGAATTACATGATAAAGGAAACATGGCTCTCCTCCTGTTGCTGGATCTCTAGGCTGCATTTGACCTCGTGGACCATGGGATCCTCTGCAGTAACCTAGACTCAGCGGCACATTTTTCCAAAGAGGCCATATTATGGATTGAGTCTTTCCTCAGCGACAGGAATATGAGGGTATTCTCCCCAGCAGAAGCAGCTGACCCGATCCCCATCTTCTGCAGAGTTCGACAGGGATCCTGCGTCTCGCCTACCCTATACAACATATTTGCAAGCCCCTTTTTGACGATCTGGACCTTCTTGGTATCACCTACACCAACTATGCAGATGATACCCAGATTATCCTCCCACTTTCTGGGGATTACAACAAGGATTTGGCCTTGTTGAATAGGGTGTATATCATCATCCAGGCATGGATGGCAATTTACGGTCTATGCCTGAATGATGACAAAACAGAGCTCATTATCCTAGGAACTCACGCTAACCTCCAAAAATTGAGCCAAGATTACATGTCATTCAAGATAGATGGCAACATCATCAGAGTGTCCAAGGAAGTGAAGACACTTGGTTTCTATTTGGATTCAACCCTCTCTTTCGATAAACAGGTGAAAGATATGGCTTCCTCCACAGCTTAAATCTGTAAGCTCATCAAAGCTGGCAAACACTTCCTCTCAGATAAAAACTGCATAATCCTAGCTAAAGCCTTAATTCTATCTAGGCTCGATTACTGAAATGCCCTCTACATTGGTGCTAATGAATCCATCATTCAAAGAATTCAAATACTACAAAATAACGCCTTGCGAGCAGCTCTTGGTGTGTCCAAAAGATCTCATATATACAGGATCAGGCGCCATAATAACTGGTTGTTCACCCAAAACCAAATCCACCTAAAAGTGGCATCCCTTGTACACAAAGCCTTGAACAATTCTGCACCAAGCTATCTCACAGACAAATTCCAACAGAGAATTTCCACCCATCCTACAAGTACCCCAAGTGCCAACAGCCTCATAATACCAAGATTCAGGCTAACCAAGGCTGGGGGAGCTAGCTTCCAGGTGCGTGGAGCCCAACTATGGAACTCCTTGCCCCACCCTCTACGCGAGGATCAGTCTTTCCTGAAATTCAGATCTAATTACATCAACCTTCTGAAATCCGTGAATGACTAGCCTACCACTATGAGACCCCTGTGCAGATATATGATAGACCCACTCTTCTACCTAGGTGTTCATTATCTCCTTCCCCACTGTCAGCGACGCTTTGTCCTACCACTGCCTGCTCATACTATCTTTCTTGTATTCTGTATATATTCTGCCCTTAAGTAACGTATTGTTGACTGTGTATATATCGTTTGTATATACTTTGCTATGTATGTATCCTGTAAATGTACCTAAGCCTTGCATATTCTGTACTGCTGTGCCCAGCTACCTTCAGATGTGGTGCACATTATAAGTGAATAAAACAAACAAACAAAGAAACAAACAACTCTATCAATTATATACCATCATATAAAGAGTTGGATGTTAACAACCTTGTTATGCATAAATGGGGAAAACACTGAGTTAAATTCGGTTCAACAGCCCTACGTGCCAAATTGGATATTGAGTACTCTAAATTTCGAACAGGTGCAAACTGCATACCTGCCTTCATGAAGTGAACACACTGGGCATACAATTTGAGTCTATTTTCGTCTTGGATGCATATATTAACCAGATGAATAAAGGTTGCAATTATTCCCTTAATCTTTTGAGAAACATCCAACCTTATATATCAAAGGATAATGCAGCAACCATCGTCTGAGCTACAGTACTATTCAAATTGGACTGCTGTAATTCCCTGCTGATCGGTGCCTCAAGTACCAATATGAGAAAGTGTCAGGTGATACAAAACAATGCCATTCGTATTGTGAACAAACATGCAAAACGCAAACACACCAAACAGCACAGGAATGACCTACACTGGCTATACGTCCAAGACAGTATTCATTTCGAAGCCAGATCAATTGTCCATAAATGTGTATACGGAACTGCCACACTCTATCTAAAAAAATGGATACACTACTACCTACCCACCAGAGCACTGCATTCAGCAGGAATAAAACTATTCAAATGCCCAAGATACAATCCAGAAAAGGGATTAGGATAATCTTTTACAGTCAAAGCAGCCAAACTCTGGAACGTCTTGCCCACTACGCTTACAGAGGATAACAATCTGAAAACCTTCAAAAAAGCCTTGAAAACTCATTTATTTAGGTAACTCTCTTGCTCCACCGGTTTTCTCCTCCACAGTTTCTGTTTTGTATCATCTTATATGGATTGTCTTTTGTGTTTTTGTTACAGCACCCAATGCCTGCAGGCACTCTGCGCTTTATAAATACATATAAAACAAAAACTTTAAAAGGAAAATGGCCCACAGATGATTATAACACAGACCTGCAAAAAGTGGCACCAAAAGCAGGGCACAAAATGTGGTGAGCAGGTCTAGAATTGAGCATAACACAACAATACTCCATCTACTTGGTGATAAACTGCTGCAAGGGGACTATGGTACCTGGACATGTTAAGATCGGTTAATTGCACCAGAGCAAATACATTTCGCAATGCATCTAGTACACTTTTGAAATGCACAATACAGTACTTTTGGGAATCAACATTTGTTTTAAATGTCCATATACAAAGTGAAGTATATTTATTCAATAGGATCCTGTTTGCTCTTAACTGTTGTTAGGCAACCACTTTCCAAATTCATGGTGCTATGTGCATTAAATTCATTCATCTTTACAACGAGCAATACAATGTTTTTGCTAAATGAACTACTTAGTAAGACAAAGTGCAGAGTGCTTCCTATTTAATCAAAAAATCATCCTACTCTGTCAACTATTGCATAGCATCTGCGGTTTCTAATTCCCATTTGCACCCAGGGAAGGTTGCTCAGCCAATCAGGTGACTGGAAACCCAGACGAGACCGCACAGTGTACCACCTGTGTTTCTACAGACACCCGAGAGCCTTTCCTTGGGTGCCGCCTTCTTGATTGCAGGGAGGGAGCAGGGAAAACCACTTTGTTGCATCCCCGCCCCTACCCTCCCCAACTCTCAAGACATCCTGCACCCTTTCCCCATCCCTTTTCCTCCCTCCCCCCTCAACAACTGGATTGGAGTTTTGTGCTTCAGTCCTGGCGCTCCATCTCACTCTTGGCACCCGCAATGGAAATAGAAAAGGAAATACAATAAAACAATTTGTTGCACTCTGGACAGAGCCCTGGGGTGCGAATAGTGATCACCACCATTTCTGGAGGGGCTTTACATAGCCAAAAATGGCTCAGAGTCCTCGGACTCAGACTGGTGGGCCGCTAGCGGCCGTGTAGACCCTGATGCAGGGTTTATAGCTACATTCATCTCATCAATGGCTAAATCCATTCAAGTTGTCAAAAGATACAAATCATATTTGCTTGCGTGGTCAGTAAAAATATTCAAGCCCTCTTGTGTCCTCCGGAATTGTTGATTTGTAAACAGTATGGGCTCAATATCCATAATTCTTTCCACCACATAAGAAATTCGGACAGGACATGCATCAGACTGTCAGCATCAACTACACAAAGACAGCAACTGTGTCAATGATGCAGGTGAATCATTGACACTAATTGCACACAAAAAATATGCCCTACCACTTAGGTCACAAACATACAAAACATCTTTATTGAGGAAAGTGCCATTAACTAACACTGCATGGTTAATAATCTTGTAAGGTTTTCTAGGTCCATTCTCAAAACTTTCATTGATAATTTTAGCACTAAATATAATTAGGTGGTGCTTGAGATAGGGGTCCCCTCAAACAGGTTTCCCATTGGAAATCAGATTTAAGATTTTAGTATGCCACCCGGAATGTTTGCATGTCTGTATGAACTATGTGTATGTATTGTAAATCTTCTATTGTTCATACTTTTTGTAAAGGTTTAAAAAAACCCATATACAAATAAAAATTAAAAAAAGAATGTTTGCATCATATTCATTCATGGCTTTAAATAGACAATATAACAATATATAATAGACATCTTTTAGTTGGGTCACTGCATTTGACGCCTTCTGGGATACTGGGCGTATCTCCAATTGTATTGCCTTGATTAGTGAAGCTCTTCACAAGCCACATTAACAATTACACAGTAGCCCGTTAATTCAACATCTGTTGGCATAACAGCCTTCAATTTCGAGGAGCAACATTGATGATATTATCCAATCAAATGCATTAATAGCCATTTCATCCGAGGTGGAGGCCAAGGCTTGATGTAACCGGATTAACCCCTAGTCTCATGCTAGACCCACAATAGTGTGATAATGGTACTTTGAGATTAAATTTGAATAAAATGTTAACTGAGTTACAGGAATGTATTCACACGGCCAAGTTTCTTACTGTCTACAAAGCAGCCGAAAGGAAGAAGAAACAGAAGAAACCAAACAGCACAAAAAATACGTGTTTTGCTTTTGTTCCTAAAATAATAGATATCCTCAATTCCTTGAATCTCTTCCCACAGATTGTTACAGAGTTTTGTGCCAAGGACCGAGCAGGATTTACCAAAAGCACTGGTTCTGCAAAAGCAAGGAACAGTCAATGCTTGTAGTTTGCAGTATTTTGGGGTGAAGGGACGCCAGTCATGACAAATGTTGTTTTAAGTAAACAGGTGTACAGTCAAAAAGCACATTATGTGCAAGTGTAAGTAGTATAAAGTATACCCTTGATTTAAAAGAAAGCCAATGCAGCTTTGTATGTGCCTTCGATATATGAGCTGGTTTGAGAGTGTTGGTCACAATGTGAGCTTCAGTGTTTTGGAGGACCTGTAACCACTGAAAAATATATTTGTAAATTCAGCATGCAAAACCATGCAGTAGTAAATTATTGCTCAGGCAATTGTGGTCCAGACAATAACGAGTCTATGTGTCAATCATTCCAATGGCCTACGCTGTTTAACATCGTAAGATAATATGAACCCTGAAAGACAATAAACTCTGATGACATGTGCAACTACCATGTCATCACCCACTTTTCCTTTCTAGGTAAAATCCTTGATAAAGCAGTAGCTATGCAACTTCTCCAACACATCAAAGACAACAACCTCATTCAGTCCTACTAATCTGACTACAGACCCAGAAGCAGTACAGAAACGGCTTCCATCAAGGTGATTTATTTATTTAGTACTTTATTAATTGTTTTGTAGGCTCCCGGAAACCCGCAGGTATCGGGGTGCCATAACATTAACAAAGGACAACAGAGTAGACAGCATGTTAAGAGGGCAGACGGCTAGTCAAAGTGGGGAAGATACTCAGTGGAATAGGAACGTTTTCCGGTGTCTGCGAAAACAGATTCAATCTTTTTGCGACCTCAGGTCCACAGGAAGGGAATTCTAAATGTTCGTTGCTTGGACAGGAAAGGTTCTAAAGACTGGTGTTCTGACCATAGGTAATGTAGAGGAATGCAGTGTTGTTGTAGGTTCGTAATTGGTCACAAGATTTTTAATCGTGCAGCGATGGATAGCCAGTGGAGGTCTTGCCGGCTATTTGGGATATGATCTCTTCTGGATTTCCCTTTGACAATCTTCACTCCATAATTTTATATTACTTGCAATGCCTGAGTGTTTTTTTATGGGCCCCTATTTGGACGGCATTTCCATAATCCATCATGGAGAGGATGGTCGTACAATCAACTGATGAGCAATTGGATTCAGAGAGAAAAGGGTGTAAGTACTTAAGTAATCACAGGTAGCAGGTGCCGCTTTCAACAGTCTGATTAACATGGGATTCAGAATCTAGAGCAGAATTACGATGGAAGCCTAGTGTTTTAACTTTCTTGGTTACTTGAATGTGATGTCATTGATGGAAAAAGACACATATCTATAGTCAAGTTTGGAAAAGGCACATGCAGTGTCGATTCATCCATGTTTTTTACATTGTGGTTGTTCATAGTTTATAAATAAAAGTAATTCAAGTCATAAACTCCTGACAATTCCAGAACCAACTGTGTGTCGTCGGCCGAATTTGTGAAAAACACATTAAGATCGACCAAAAGATCACACAGTGGTCTAATGTACAGATTGAAGATTAACAGGGAAATGCATGTCCCCTGGGGAACTCTGCATACTATGGGAGACAAGGGTGAGGTGGCATCGCTCCAGAAAACTTTGGAGGTCCTGTATGAGAGGAAGAACCAAACCCACTCGATGGCATTGTCACTGCATTGACCAAAATCACTGAGATTGTGAAGCAGACCATCATGATCTAAGAGGTCAAATGCTGCTGATAAGTCCAAAAGGACAAGTAAGACGACTTTCCCTTTATCTGAGATGTTGAGCATATGCGATTGAAGGTCTAAAGGTGCTGTCTCCATGCTGTAGAATGGGTGAAAATCTGATTGTCTGGTGTGAAGCATACCATTAGCCTCAATAAAAGATTGGAGTTGGGAGGTTGTACTTTTATCCAAGATTTTCATAAGGAAATTACATTTTGTAATAGGGTTTACATTATTTGGATCTTTAGGGTCAAGACCAGGTTTTTTAATTAAAGGTGTAACAGTGACCTTTTTGATTAAATCAGGGACCTGGTTGCAGAAAATGAGTTCACAAACTAAATCTAACACAGAACGGGGCAAACATTTCTTTGTTTTGTAAAATGAGATTCAGGGGAACCACATTTTCAGAGCATTGAGACGGACACAGAGAAGATAGCATGTTTAGCATATCTGTGATGGTATTAGGAGTAAAACAAAATATGGTAAATATCTCCTTTTGAGAAGGGACTAGCTTTACCAATTTTAGCTTTGAAAGCCTGTTGTATGTTAAGGCAGTCTTGGTCCGTCAGTGTCACCGGGCAGAAGAGGTGCCAGCTTTCACCAAAGATTTAAGAATTTCAAAGAGTTTCTTGGTGTTATTTTTAGATTCCTTTATTTGACTATTAAAAAAGGGTTTCTTTGGATCACAAATGGTATTTTTAGTCTTTGTCTAAGGCTTTGCAGACAGTTTTTCTAGACTCATTAGGGCATTTTAGCCATCTTGTCTCTGCTTGTCTTTTAAGTCTTTTCATGATGCATAGCTCTTGAGTGTACCAATTGTAATGGCCAACATGCTCTCTGATTAGTTTGTTTCTAATTGGGGCCACTATGTCCAGCATGGAGTTGAAAAAAGAGTAAAATGAGTCTACTAAGGTCGTATGGGTGTCTTGATCAGTGGTGGTGTTCATTATCAAGTTCAAGCATTCTTTTAGGTTCTCACCTCTATCCTTTTTAAAGTTACGCTTAAAAACCCATTTTGGCGGATTTTTCTTACTTAGAATCGGATGTAGAATTGTGAGATGGAAATGTGATTGAATAGTGGTCGGACCAAATAAATGGTTGAGTACTATCAATTTCAATACAGTGATTTTTGGCCACAATCCAGTCTAGAATATTACCTTTGTCCTGAGTCGAATAATAATTGAATAATGGTTATCAGAAATGTTTAGAGCAGCAATGGCCTCTATATCATAATTTCTTTAGCGCCATCGTTTAAAATCCTCAGCCAGTTGTTATACAGTTTCTACCCTGTAAATCGTGTAAAATACGAACAATGTCTTGGTTGAAGTTGGGCATATTAGTTGGAGGACGATATACTAGTTCAAAGTTGATACAACTTTGATTAGTAGGAGTCATTTTGACGTGGAGGATTTCACAGTCCATTACGGAGCTGGATGCCTGGAACAGCCCCAACTGTGTTATGGCAATGATAGCGACGCCACCACTGTGGCTTGGTGATTCACACAGTGGGTATTGTATCCATCTGGTTTAGCAAGGCTGACTAAGGGACCACTAGCTCCTGCTGTCCAGGTTTTTTTTAAGGAGTAAAATATCTAAGATGTGATCAACAATATAGTCAGGAACTTTAGGCACATGTTTAATGAGAGAACAGGTGTTTAATAAGGCACACTTCAGAGTGGTATTGGTTATTTCTTTATCGTGTAGAGGTTTGTTGATTAAACTGTTATTGGGGAAATCTATCGGGTCAATAGCCAGTGAAGTGTTTCCTCTTTGGTGACCAGTATTTGGATTGTTTGTGCAGCTTGTGTCATCTTCCTCTCAAGTCAGTGTAATAGGTTTGGAAGGCAATGGGTCATTTTTGCGAGTAGTAGGAAGGGAGGGTGTTGTGTCATGAGCTAGGCTCATAGGGGGTAGGATTGTGCATTGGTCAACTTCCTTTACTTGTGAGGGGGGCTGATAAAACAGCCTTGAATGAGGTACCTGGATAAGACAGGACTGAGTCTGGAAGGATAGTAGGTAAAGGATCTTGTCTCATTCTAGGATATCTGTAAATGATGGCAAGTTGACAGGCTTTTTGTGCAGCAAGAAGTCAAAATGATGCTCTCCAAGTGTCCCATCTTGTGTGTTGATGAAAAAATATAACCAAGAATGGCTTCGGGGATAGCATGCTGACTGGTTGCCAGGAAAGGGGCAAAGAGTCCAAGGGATGGTACGTACACGGGAGGTTTATCAGAAGAAATCCTCAAGGAAAGTGCCTTGCTTTTGCGCCCGGACGCGGACTGGCAAAGACCGGTTTGTTGCGGAAGCGCCGGTGCTGAAGCGATCTGATGTTTCCTTAAGGGGACACTAGGAACTCTGGGCATTGTAGTTTTAGTCTCGGAACATCGATTCCATGACAGACAGTGCTTTATCTCTCAGTGATACAGCAATACTGCAAAGAAAAGACAGGATTTATCCTGAATACAATCATGTAGTTAATGCAATTCTGCACTTACTATCTGCAGTACAACTAGCTAACAAACTGATTACCAAGTAAGGAGCCGTTCAAAGTCTAGCGTTGGTTTAAGATGAACAAAAACACTATATAAACACAGCGCACAGCAGCATAGTCAAATAGCCATTGATTGACGAAGCAGTGAAAATCCTTGATGATGTCCATCCTGGCCTCCTGGTTCTCCTTGACCTCTCAGCATCATTTGACAAAGTACAACATCAGACACTCACTGACAATCTACATGGCCACCTGGGTATCAGTGAGATCATCCTCAGCTGGATCAAATCGGAACTTGCTTATTGACACCAGTTTATACAAATTGAGTCCTCCAGATCACCATTTCTACCATCTACTGTGTAGTCCCGCAATACATCTTCCTCTCCCCTGTGATCTTCAGTCTTTACATGGAACCGCTTTGAACCCTCTTTGCTCCACACAGCATCCACATCCATCAACAATCAGATGAAATGGAGCTCTACTAATGGAAGATATCATCCATTGAAGACACTCACAGGCTCAATGACTGCCTCGCATTCATCCAGTTGCCAATGTTCAGTGCTTACCTGAATCCCAGCCCCTCCAAAACTGAATTCTTATTGCTGACCAACAACACCAAACACTCAGACATCCAGACCTAACTTGCTGCTATGCACCTCGAGGGCTTCACACTCCAGCAGGCCACCATTGCCAAGTCCCTTGGGTTTCACATCGACAGAACCTCTCCTTCAAACAGCATGTAGCATGGAACACACAAACGGCTTGGTACCAACTTTCTCTCCTGTGAAAAATCAAGCCTTTGTCTGAAACAACAACTTCAGATTTGCTGTGCAAGCATCGGTTCTCTCCCACCTGGATGGAGGCAATGGTCTCTTGGAAAGTCTTACGGTGACAACACTCGCTCCCCTGAGATGTGTCCTGCATGTTGTAGCACAACTCATCAAAGGACTCTGCAACTTAGACCACATCACCTGATCCTCATCGAACTGCACTTGCTCCCGCTGCAAGCCTGTATCATCTTCAAATCCTTCTGCATCATCTATAAGGCAGTCATGCTGAAGTCCCCAAGGTACCTCACTGAGACACTGAGAAGTTCAGCATCTCTGGAGGCCTACGATCCACCAGAACTAAGGACATGTGCTGACTTGAACTATGCTGCTGCAGTAAGGAAATAAACCAAAGACAAGCTTTCTCAATCTACACCCGAGACTCTGGAATAACCTCCTTATCAACATCTGACTCACCCCCTTGCTTCATCAGTTCAGGAGGAGCTCAAGACCCTCTTCTTCAAGGAATGGTGGCTCCCTAAAACCTGGGTCTATATACCATCCACTCCCCACCATACCTGAGACTGGGTAATCTGATCCCCACTGTCTCCTCCCCTGGTTGCTTGAAGACCATTACTAACAATTGTCCTTCCTCCCATGTTGTAATATCCCCACTGCCGTGTCTCTCTGCACACTAACCTTGTACATTCCCCATGAATGTAAAGTGCTCTGTTGCTTCCCAAAGCTAGGTCCAGGTTCAATATATACCCTAATAATAATAATAATAATAATAATAATAATAATAATAATAATAATAATAATAATAATAATAATAATAATAATAATAATAATAATAAAAGTTCTCTTTGTAAAATTATTGCTACCCACTGACACACTTGTATTAGGTACTCATGATCCTGATAAATGTGAGCGCATGAGAGTTTAAGCATCCACCAAAGTTTTCCTAAAATTGAAGCACACTTAAATATTAGTTGGAGTGTATGCCTAGCATTTTCTCAGGATGTTTTATGTATTATCACCTCACATGCTCTTCAAAGACATACATGTTGTTGCTACTTTATTCAGATAAGTTAATAATGACACTGAATTCCAGGCTGGAGAGATAGATTTTCTATAAGCCTCCACCCTGATTTATACACATTTTGGTTTTCATCAATAGTAGAAGATTGAGTAATGTAAGCGGTCAATATTTAGCTGGCAGCAATCGACATACTTTGGACTAAAACTGAAAATAAAAAAAGCCTGGAATGAACGCAAGTCAATACATGTCTGCCTTTAGAACATTTTATAACAGAATAGTAATCACAGCTTTGCAACTGTGTGCTTACATAGGGAAACATGTGGTCCATTTATTTAATTCAAATATATGTCCTTTAACTCTGATTAATTCCTTAACTCCTGTATTAACTCTTATTTATGGCCTTTTCAACTGTGCAGACAGTTGTGTATCTTCCAATTTAGAGTATGAACTTTTTTTGCACACAATGATATTCTGTGTGAGCTGCTTCTCAATTTCATTACGACCTCCTCACACATTTGCACAGTATGCATGAAGGTCAGCTCTACTTGGACGCTCTCAGAGGGCCGGGCGGATTGAAGACTGATTGTGTCAGTGTGTCTTGATTTCAACAAGTTTGACCTCCACTGGGAATCTACAGGCACTACCTTATAACCATGCCCATTGTTGAAGGCTGCTGTGGTTGAGGGATCACTTGAAGGGCACATTAGGAATAGCCAGACCATGTCTCTGTTTCATTTTCTGGTGCATTGACAAGGCTCATTCCTTGGTAGGCCCTACTTCACTGGCATCTTGCATTGATTGCATATCACAGTGCCCTTTTCATGCCTACAGTCTTTCTCACCAAATAAAGCTCTGCACTGTTCAGGATTGGGAGGCTTGTCCTGCTAGAAACTCGACTTGGGCTTTCCTGCCCACTTGTGCAAAAGCAAGTATAGGGCAGAGGCTTCAGTCTCTTTCTCACCCTCATCTGCTTGGGCACCCTCAGCCATCTGCTTGGACACCACAACTCCATCATTCCTCTGCAATGTTTAACCGTAAGGAATTTCCATCTGGCAATGGTGTAGAAACCTAGGCTTTTTTTGGTTTGTGGTAATTAATAAAATGACGCTGGTAAAGGCCCATGCCAAAAGTACAGTGATACATGCAGAACCTGGGTTCCAGTGGCACAGAGCACGTTTAGAAGACACAGGTGCTCTTTTGACAGCTGTAACAGCCAAGTCACTGCAGTGCAGAGGCTGCATTTAAATCTGCACCTCGTTCCAAAATCCAAATAATTAAGATAGTTGCTAACTAGGTGGCAGTTGTAAACCTCGAAATATAATAAACCAGGTTTATAGTTTATAGTGTATGGTGGCTAGTATTAACATAATTATTAGAGCCATGAATGATTGGCATAATACAAGAGTCCACTGTGAGCCAAGGCCAGCAGTGGGCAGCCTTTGTTTATCCACCCTCCCAAGACTGCTGTCTTTGCTGCACCCAGCCGGATGGTAGTGATGAGGTATGCCTCTCTTTTATCATTTGTGAGGTGGGGCAACACCTCTCTACACCAATACAGCCAATCAGCAGGAACTCTTCTGGGAAACAGGAATCAAAGGGCACACCATACAGAAAAGGACTAGTGCCACGCCATGGTATCAGATTTCAAAGGGTCTTTGAGGCTAGGGTTCTGATAAGGGGGCAGGCATGCAGGTTGAGCCGGTGGGAGCACAGAACAAGTGGGGATAGGTTTCACCATCTTATGTCTCTTCTTGTACCTCTCTTTCTTTTTTTCTCCAATTCCTTTAGCACAACATACTAGAGGTATAATGCAAGAAGACACTGACCAGTTGTCAAACAAAACAGGGATTGTAACCCTCAAATAGGGTGCATTTATGTCCAATCGCCTATGGACATTTTTAAAACAGGGTGTCTCCCACTAATTATTCCGTTCATCTTTGGACTTAAATAATTCAAGAAAAATGTGTTCTGATTCTGCTGGAAGAGCAGTCCTTTCCAGACTTCTCCAGTTATTAGGTGAATGGAGTTGTTCCAAGAGAGATGTAAGCTCTGCTCCCTAATCGCCCCCAGGAGACATTGGTGATGACTTACACTGGAGCAAGACTGTAGGATGTTGTAATTGAATCAATTTAAACATGCATTTATGAAATTCCAACTTCAATGAACAATGATCAATACACTGGTCACATCTCTTTTCTTTATTGCGTTTACGTCAATGTGGACTTTTGAAGCACATATATTACCATCTATACCTGTGATTCACCCTGAGTGGGCATTTAGCATGTGTTAAAATGAATGAGAATCCAAGAAGATGCTTTCATTTGTTGAAAACCAAATTAAATCACAACATCCATGCCTATCTAAATCTCTCTATTTGTGTGGAATAAAGATAAACATGGTCCCTCTACCCAATAGACATGTCAGCATCTCAAATAACATTCCAGAAATGGTATTTAACAGAAAAACTGCATATGAATCATTTGCAAAATGACAATATAAGTTTGCTAGATAGCCTTCAGTGGTGTTTCTATTGCATTAAACAGCAAGAAATAACCATTTTCCCTTTTCCTTCAATGATGTATCACTGGTAACAGCACTCTGCTTGGAGATATAACCAGGAAAGGACTTCAATCAACTTATTTGTTTAGGTATGCACGCAGTGAGATATTCCTCTGTGTCCCCAGAATACATCTTCTGTGTTTGCACTTTATCACAGAGAAGTCAGGCCATTGCCATCTATTCACACCTTCTGACCTGCTCTATCAATTTCATAACACCTGAAGAACATACATTTCTGAAATATTTATTATTTTCTCAGGATGTATAGTTATTTTATCCACCCCACACCCTCAGTACTTTCACTAATAAAAATGGCTGTGATTAAACCTATTCCCTTTGGAGTATTGCTCCACTCAGGATTATTCCCCTTAATAGTATACGTCCAAATACATTTGTTTTGCCTGTCTCTCAGACAGGTGGGAACCCTGTTAAGGACTGGATCAATTCTCACCCTCTGGGAACAGGTGGCTATCAATCAGCAATATGCGGTCTGCTTAACACTACAGTCTGGTTTCCTTCTTTCTGTATTTTGGACAGTCTGCTGTCTCGTCCACTGAAGAAGGACACAATCTTTAACTCCAGGAAGGCCTCTCTTACAGTGTGTTGTTCCTAATCCAGGAGATTCCCTTCTTCCCCTCCATCATTCATTGAGTAAGAGAGTCTATGAGTGTCTCCAGAATCTATGGGTTTGAAACGTTATTGAGCAAAAGCCTCTGCCCTTATGGGTGTGCATCATTTCACTAACCTAACAGGTCAGTGTATTTGATTGGACAATGTTATAAAAGCAGTCTAATGGGAATAGCTTCTAAACTCAGTTTCCCTAACATTCGATGTGTTCTCATCTTGTAGATTTCTACATTGAACAATTTTCACTTTCTAAAATGAACAGGTGGATTGGGAGTGCATCGGAATGTAGATGAAGTTGTGCAGATCCTCCATTTCATTTGTTCAAACATGTGGGACAAACTGCACACTCGTTAATTGGATATTGGCTAGCGTACCTGGGAGCACTCGGCTTGGCTCTACTAGCCTTGTCTAACTGGATCCCATTTAACCTCGTTCATAGCACATAGTGCACACAAACAGGAGTACATCAGAGTGTAGATGCAGTTGTACAATTTGGCACTGAGGCAGTGCTCCTTACTCTTGGGTAAATTCGTTTTTAATCTACTGTCGGTACTTAAACCCTCTCTTTGCACCCTCAGTTCAAGATATTATCGCTTGCTACAAATTGTATCTGGCTAAAGAATCTTACGCTCTTATAACATTTCTGCCTGCTGTGATCTGTACTGCTTGGAACATTTGCATCTAATTAAATAAGTGTGTGCATTTAATTTCTACACTCCTTTGGGTGGTCCGTGTACAACTTGCATAGTGGTAAAGGGATAACATTGTCACTGTCCATGAACTCTGCCCCACTCACAAATCAAGAGTTGCTACTGGTGGTCAATCTCCCATTGCCACCTTTTCTGGGCAAATACATCTCTACTTTAACCGATACTGTGAGCCCTGGCCAAGTCCCCCGTTCCTGTGGGCATCAATCTGACACCCCCTCCTCACAGGGCAGAATCACTGCCTTGTTTCCTGTTACTATGCATGGATCCCTACTGGATCATTCAGTCATTTATTCCTTGTGTAAACCGTCCACAAATTCATAATCACACCAACAAGACATCTCATGTGCTTCCGTTTAAAAGAGATCTCTGCAGGATTGTCAATCTAATCTCTACTGAATTTACTGTTAGAGCAATTTCATGCTTCTTTTATGTTGGACACTCCTCCCGATTTTTCTACTATACCACCTTCCAGCTCTGTAACATCAAATTCTTCTCTTATTTCTACTCCAGTTCATCCACCTCTGCAAAGACTTTCTGCAATGATACAACATATGGACAATAAGCTGTATGCTGGTCAAACTGATATTTTAACAGACATTAACCAAGTATTATATGTGTTAGTTTCTCGCTATGACGGCATACGGGTTGAGACTAAAACTAACTCATTTATGCTTGAATTGCTCCTTTTTAAATTTGACAATAGCAAGGCCCAGAGTAATTTGAAGGACTTTTTACTTAATCAACAGCAAAGCTTTCCTTCTAGGGTGAAAACTGATCTATTTAATAATATTGATCATGTTGCTAGGCTTCCACTTGTGCATGGTGGGCTCAGTGATGTAAATTTGAATGTTGGGCCACTGAATCCTAGCCTTAAGTCAACTAGTGATAATGCCGTCATACAAGGAAAAAGAGCCTGTGATCTGACTGATGACACTGATAAAATGTGTAATAGTGAGATCTTAATTGAAGACGACCCTGGCGGTATGGGGTTAACCGCCGTAAAAGGTGCCGGTGCGTTTACCCCGTACCGCCTCATTACGAGGTCCCCTCGTGGGACCCTGGAAGTAACGCCTGGTCAAACCAGGTGTGCTTACCGGGTCCCGCGAGGGGAAGAGGGAGCAAACAACGGGCCAACTCGTAATGGCCTGTTGTTTGCTCCCTTTCCCATTCAGCCCTATGGGGGCTGAAATGGGAATGGTGAAGGACCGGGTCCGGGTCCTTCGAGGGAGGAATTACCGGGCCTTCCTAACTTGGAATGGCCCGGTAATTCCTCATTCTGTGGACATGGACCCGGATGCGATTTCGGCGGCAGCCATGCCGCCAATAGCGGCATGGCTACCGCTGAGGTCGTAATGAGGGCCATTGTGTGGAGCTCCCTCATGCAGGTTCTTTTTCTTTGACTCCCTACCAACATTCTAAATGCGGGTGTTCAACTTTTTTCTGTTAACTGCCCTGCACCTCCATGCCAATTTCCCCCTCCCGAAGGTCACCTGACAGATGCTGAATGTTGTGAAGAGGGTGAATGTGTGGCTAATTTTTGCAGTGTATATTCGCCTAATACTCTGATTACTACGCAAACAAAAATCAAGAAGGTCGAACAGGCTGAGAAGCCTAAGAATATGTCACATATTAATCTGAATAAACAATCCAGAAGGAAATTTGTGAATTGCCTTCAACATTGGCCACTAATCAAAACTGCTTTGGTAAGGGATGCTGTCTGTACCCAAAATGTCACTGACAAAACCATTACAGTTGAGCAATCAGCATTGGAAGAGCATGATTATGTCATAGTCAATGTTGAATCTTCGACCAATGAAACTTCCATTTAAATTCAATCACCCCTGATTCTGATATCTGATTTGACTTCCCTAATATCTACTGCACATCTAAATGAGAAGACCCCTTCTCTGAACCCCCCAGCTGGTAAATTTAATCTGATGAAGCAGTCCACCAATCTTGTCTTCGATCAAACAGTTGTATGAAGAAATTGCTTCACCCAACCTTTCCCGGCACAACCACTGATTTTATTAAGCTGTTTCCCCCAGCTCAAGCTCACAATATGCAGAGTAACACCCATCATACTCATGAGGACACTCGACAGAGGGAAGAGGATTCATTGGGGAAACACATACTCAGATCTACAGTGTTCTGAAGGGTTTTAAGGGTAGTGATTGCAACAATGCTGACCTGTTTCCCTGACTTCCGATGGGTCCTGAAAATTTGTGTAATAAATTACCCTCGGTTTCTTCTAGTCGGGATAAAGGTAAATGCTGTGATCAGCCATTTACTAGAAAGTGTCCTGCTTGATAATAAGCATGTTGTACTGAATAATTCTAACATTCTGCGTCTCTTAAATGCAATCCCTAACCTTGTGGCCATCTCCTCGCGAGATATTGATAGTATTGAATTTGTGGATCATTATAGAACCGATCGGGTTGATATATACTTCCGATCCACGTTGATTCATGATATAGTGATGAGTGAATTACTCACTATATGCACCTTCGGATTCGATATAACACCTTATGTGGATAGGGGTTATACTGATATGGGCATGAATGTGAAGAATTTACCTCCTCCAAAAAGAGTTTGGTCCCTGATTGGGTGATTCAATTCTCTAGGAGCAATTTGAACACCATCAATCGTATAAAAGGTTGGATTTCTGGAGCCTTGTGTGGAAACAAAGAAGACAACTCACAGCACTCTTCCTAACATTGATTCTTTCTTGCGAACTGTCTTGTCATGGAATACCCAAATACATCTTCATTTGTTAACCAACTCTACTGCTAAGATCACAATTAATTATTTACCTCCAGGAGACATGTTTTTCTAAGATGCCACCTTTTGATGGATATGCCTCCAATGTTTAGCCTGCAGAAAAAAAGTACTCATGGGCATCCATTGGGTGGCCTGTTAACTCTAGTTAGGTCCTGCGGCACCTTGTGACCTATTACAAGTTTTCAGCCTGGCTGGCTTTGGAATATTGGCCACACATGTTCGGCTCTTGTTGGATCCCACCAACATTCTAATCATAAATGTGAATTGGCATATTGGTATTGGTAATATCAACACATGTATTGATTGTATCCTAAAATGTCGAAATTACTGGTCTGATACATCGGTAGACGGCCATATACTTTTTTCTGGTGATCAAAACACCTCATATGTGAATCAGTTTCTGTGCCTCTGGCTGCTCTGAAGCCGGACTGGTGGTCATGGAAATAACCAACAGATTCAGTGTGGTTGATATGTTGGGAGATGACCAGCTTCTCCAAGAGCATACCAAGGAAGGGGGAAATTGAGATAGAAAGGTAGTTAGCTGGGCAGGTAGGGATGGCAGAAGGCTTTTTGAGGACATTTTTGTATACATTTAACTATAGCCTGTTGTTCTGGGCTGTTGTTGGGCCTTCTCTCCTGTTAATATTATTCTAGATATAGCTTGTTTGCTATAATAGGGATCTTACCTCAGCACCGTCCTTTACTTCATTTAGTTACTTCCATTTAGGACCCTCTCTAGTTTTCTCACCCTATTGTTGGTCATCCCCATCTGCCCTTCAATACAACTGTAGTACTATTCTTTCTGTATTCAACTGTAGATCAGACTCTTAGCTTTACGGAAGAACAGATTCTAGAGATTATCCAAGGCCCCATGCTATTCAACATAGAGGGTGCACAACAAACTCTAGCATCTACAGCACCAGGAGATGATTTATTAAATCTTAAAAAACAATGTTTTAGAACTGAAGTACATGGGCACTTCCTAAGGGAATACCTTAGGGCTAACTTGGCACCAGTTGGATTGCTAGTGCGTAACAAACCAGCACTATTCCTTGATGATAAAGACTATATGCTTGCTTTCAGCAAAATTGCAAAAAAATGCAGCAGGGACCTCATGGTTCTCACGATTCACGATCACCACTGCTCAGAGAATTCACCAAGAACTCAAAGAACAAGAAAAAAATTCCTTAATGATGAAAGCTTGGAAAACGCTCGAAATAAACTGAAAGAAATAAATAAAACTATGGATGCATTTGAGCAGTACGCTAGAAAAAAAGCATAAACACTAGCTAAAGACATTAAACATTTCCAACTTGAACTAGTCTATCCATACCTATCAGCAGAATACAAGGATAAAAAAGAAAAAGAAAGATTGATGAATCAAACAGGACCTATTAGGAATAGACGCAAAACGGTATCATTTTGGAATACATCCAGTTCGGAATCATCAGATGATGACCAATCAAATACCAGTGGAAGACCAAGTAACCGTGGCAACCAACAGCAGCCACAGATGATCCTTTTTTAGGCCAAGGTGGACCCAGGGGAGGCTACTGGGGCCCTCCACAGTTTCAACCAATGCCTCTGTTCAATTACCCACAATGACAAGCTCCGAACTACAACATGAGACGGAGGAGGTACTAGAAACAATACCTATTTTTAATCTATCGGGTATTATGCTTACAAGAGAGGAGAATTCTCTATTATCGAAAGGGCTGTCATGTGTCCCAACAAACCATACTGATTGGTTTAGACTAGACCAAGAACTCACCAACTTTTATAGGACCATCAGAAGAAAAATATTCTTTCATGACAAAGAGAGCCCCCTTGAACTTGAAGACTCAGGTTTGAGGACTAAATCTGATTTCTTTCCTAGGGATAATGAGATGGCAGTGTCTGTTCTTGCATTTGAAAAATGCATCAAACAAGAAATGAAAAAAGTTCAGCACGCTGCATCACATAAACAACACAACCTCATTCAGGGTGAACAGAAAGCATTGAAGTCTCTGACAGAAAACACTTCAATTGTCATAAAAGCAGCCGACAAGGGAGGAGGAGTTGTTGTTCAGAGCAAATAACAATACAAGAAAATGGTGATGGCACTTTTAACTGAAGAGGATAAATACAAAAAACTGCGTAAAGATCCAACTGCAGAAATAAAAAGAAAAATCAAAGAGATAACTGAATTCGCCATGGGTAATAACTGGATTTCGGATAAAGAAGAAATCTTTTTGAACAATTCAGAGGGACGCACCCCAGCGTTTTATGCCTTACCTAAACTTCATAAGAACCGGACTACTCCACCAGGACGACCCATAGTGTCTGGCTGTGGTTCAGTCCTGGAACCCATCGGGAAGTTCATTGACCATTTTCTAAAGCCCTTGAGTCAGCTCACACCGACATACTTGCGGGATACCATGTCAACCATAAACAAATTTGAACACCAGCCCTTTAATCCATCTGAAGATATACTAGTCACCATGGACTTTATCAGCCTTTATACAAGCATTCCTCAAGATTCAGCGGTGGAATGTATCCAATATCATCTTACACATCATATGATACAAACAAGAGTCCCCACCAACTTTATAGTTGAACTGTTGGAATTAGCACTCACCAATAACTTTTTTCAATTTGAGGAGACCTTTTACTTACAGATCTGTGGCACAGCAATGGGGGCGGCATTTGCCCCAAGTATGGCCGTGATCTTCATGGCAGAATATGAATACAACCATGTACTCAACACATGTAATCCATTTCTTGATAATATTGTGATATGGCACAGATACATCAATGACATCATCTACATCTGGAAAGGAGAGAACCACACCCTCACTGATTTCTTCAACTGGATCAATAATCTCACAGAAGAGATTACATTTATGATCAACAGCAGTAACATGGGTATTAATTACCTGGGTCTGACCATCAGACCTAAAAACAACAAACTAGAATGCACCATGTTTAAAAAAGAGACCGACCGCAACACAGTGCTCATTTACAAAGGCAATCGCCCACGTAATCTGAGAAACAACCTCCCTTATGGGCAGTTTTTAAGAGTACGCCGGAACTGCACCGATATTTCAGAATTTAAAAAGAATGCATCAGCTCTGGAAGATAAGTTGAAAGCAAGAGGCTACCCCAAAAAACTGCTCATAGACACCCAGAAGAGGGCTAGATTTACACCAAGAGAAGCACTACTTTCACCCAAAACCCAGGATACCCAGAAAAAAAACATCATGGCGTGTGTGACTACATCTGGGCCCAGCACTACCAAACTTAAAGGGTTAACAAGAAAATTCTGGCCACTCATACAGCTTAGCTTGCCTCAGGAGCCCCTGCCCAGAATGGCATTGAAGAGATCTAAAAATCTGAAGGATATGCTCACCCATGCTAGGATGAGCAAAAATAATACCAGATCTACTCTGTGGAATCTTAGAGAAATCAATGGCCATCATGCCTGCGGGAATTGTACAGTATGCAGACTGACCAAAATAATGAACTACTTTTACATAGGCAGTAAGGAGTGGAAACTACGACATTTTTCAAATTGCATTCTATATTATAGAATGCCCTTGTGGATTGCGATATGTGGGACAAACATCAAGACCAGTACACAAAAGAATGGGTGAACACTGGTCCAGAATTCGTTGTAAAACCCTCTCGTCACCACTGGTACCACACTTTCTTGATTTCCAACATGGGCCAGTCAATTTCATCTGGTGGGTGGTAGATAAAGTGCACAACACCAGTAACATCACAAATTCCTTGAATTTTAAAGAATCATGGTGCATGTATAAACTCCAATCCACATACTCTGGTTTGAATGAGGCACAACCCCAGGGCCATTTTTACTGAGCCGCCCCCCACCTATCTACACCGGCATGTCCGGATGCACTGGGCCCCCGCAGATTATATCTGCCTCCTTATTAGCACAATCTAGGGCCTATATTTCTGCTCTGTACACATTTATAGTAAAACAGTGACTAATGATCTTACATTAGTGATGTCCGCATTGCACAGTCCTTCTGCTTCATGTGATGTTCTATTGACTCCCGATGTTCTCTCATTAGCCTTATACACACTGCAAACTCATTCTGCTGCATGATATGCTGACCCCCTCCATACGCGCCCAAATCAATCGCGCCTTCTCCTTCAGTAATTTGTGTTTTCCTCCACATTTATACTAGGTAAGCAGGGCCAGTGCCTGTGTAATTCAGATTCACATGGATGGCTTTTTTCACAGCGGCCTGCGGTTATTGCTGCTTTAGCCAGCTCTTTTGTGCTTTTCCCTCCTTGACACAGCCTCTGCAGTTATCGGGAGGCTTGAGTCATTGGTGACGTGAATGCCGTGTTAGCACTGCGTTGCCATGACTCCTTTCAATTGACGCATGCGCGCGTGTACAGCATTTCGTTTACTGCACATGCGCACTTGTCTTCTTGGCAAACAGCTCCAGTCTGCTTTGCTCTCTGCTCTCGGACGGCAACGCTCTCCCCCAGCTCGTAAACTCATTAGCCTGCAGGTAATCCATTCGCATTTGGCAGCCTGTGGCTGCCTTTCATATTTCTACTCAAATTTTCAATCGTATTAATCAATCGCACTGAGCGCCCAATACAGCACCTTACAAATGGTTTTGTATCATTTAGATTATTCTAACACCGCTCAGCTGTCCGATGCTTGTCATTACCAGCATGAAAATTCCTGCTCCCCCAGTATAAGGGACCCCCGGATTTCCACAAATGGATTCCTTCTCCCCCTTTTTTACTAAGATACATTTTGACTTTTCCACATATATGATGCCATTAATTCCAATATGTTTGTGACCTCTTTGAGCAAACTAGGAGAATTCCATTCATTTGAGCTTCTCTTTGCCTTCTATCCAGCTGCAGGCTTTGAGATGTATCCACCTGGACCCTGACACGGGTCTCACCAGATTTCAAACATATTCAGCCACCTGGCTACCACCTAGGACCCAGTCCAGTGAAAGGTCAGTACATGACCCTCAATATGAGAAAACTAGTGTGTTTCTTTTTTTTTTAATCCAACGTGTCCTTTCCCTTCTGTCTATACATATTTTTGTACATGGCATTTTAACCATTGTGCTCTACAACAGATTTTACTTTTCTAAACTTGGTTTAGCAACCATAGTTCCCCTCCATTCCTTACAGGGGACACATTACCTTGGCTCCATGAAGAAGGCTGTGACCCACTGAAAGCCGAAACGTCCTGGGACCAATTCACCCACCGGTGTTGTTTGGTCCTTATAATAATTTACCTTTGGATTTATTTCAGTGACGTTGATCCATTATTTTTGGTCAACCTTTAGCCTGGCTATGTCAGACCTATCCAAGGTCATCATTTTAGAGGAATAACAAGTTATGTTAGCTCCTTTTTGTTATAAAATATGCTCAAACTTGCTTTCATACCATGTTGAACAATGAGGAGAACAGTATGCATTAGAAGCACTTTTTGTTTTTGTGTGTATTTCTAGAATTGAGCATATCCATGTATTAATTGGTTTGATTTTGCTTTATGTTCGTCATACAGTTTCTATTCATTTATGATTGTCAATTGCGCAGAATGATTGCACCTTTGTATATTGAATTTGTATTTTCATAAAACAAAAGTTGAAGTGGATGAGGGCAGCAACTCAATAAAAGCTGTACCTCCCCTTAGCAAAAGGCAAGCACATGTGTAATATTATTTTCATGTACCCCTACCCATGGATACGCTAAAACATTGCCACCACTGAGTAGGCAATACACAACAGATTCTATTTGCATTAAATAAGTTGCAATTAGCTTAGACTATTACAGCCAGGACAACACCTCTCCTTTTGTATACATTTTTGAGGGCAGGGTGCACAAGTGAGTGCTTGGGGGATAGTGGGAAGAGCAGTGCCAAAGTAATGATTTCAGAAATCAGCCAGAGATGGAGCAAGGGAGGAAATGTTATCCTTGATAGCTCTGGATGAGCAGGGTAGCATCTGTTTGGAGGAGACTTTCATAGATAGGACTTGTTTAGAAACATCTTCCGGTGCTAAGGGTAAGAAGGAGAGTAGGAGGAAAGGGGAGAGAGGGGCCATCGGAGGCCTGAAAATGGATGAGGGAGGGAGGAGGGGGTGGAGGAGAGTGATGACAGGGTGGCCTGAGTTGTGGTTGGGAAGTATAAGGCCAGTGCAGCACAGAGGGCCAGGGATGGTAGAGGAGAAGTGGAGACTGCAGTGGGGTGGCGAGTTTCTTGCAGATTTTGAACAATTCATCTGTGTAGTTGGTGGCCCCAGAGATGCGGATTGGATATGAGCCCTCTTCTTTGAGCAAGTGCCAGGCCAGTCTGTCAGTGGATGTGATTGAAGCCTGACACTTCCATTCAGCAACTCTGCACTTGCCTTTCAGAGAGGCTAGATCAGAGTCATACCAGTTGTTGCACTTGGAGTCAGGATTCGCGCAGATCCTCATGACAGGGGCAATAATGTTTGCAGTGTCAGAGATGGAGAGGTGAAGATTAGAAAGGGCTGTGTTGGTGTGAGAGTCAGTGGCTGGAGTGGGAGGGGGAATGAACGTGGCAGCAAAAGCAGCAACTGACACTCGCTTCATCAGTCGAATGGCGGAGAAGGAGACTGGCAGTGTGGGGAGAAGTTTAGCTGGGGGACCCAAGAGATCCAGGTGAGAGGACAGGAGAGCATGGTCAGACCAGGAGAGAGGTGTGGTGACAGGGTTGGAGATGGGGATGACAGCTGAGATGAGAGCATACAAGGTGTGTCAAGGTGTGGCAGGAGAAAGGAAGACGTTAATGAGAGGTGGAAGACACCTATCAAGAACGAGGAGGTTGGGCTGAGAGCCCTGGGCCATTACAGTTCCATTCTGGTAGATATTAATGATGCATCTAGATGATGGGAAGTGTGCCAAGAGTACATCCCATCTGGTTCCACCATTAATGGGTGAAAAAGAGAGAGGGGAGAGGACTGAAACCATATGGGGAGTTCAGAGGTCTTGAGAGGGAGCGACAAAGATGATGTCAGTGACAGTCTGCCTGGAAGAAGCAATCAAGTAGGTTTCTGGTGATGGGCAGGCCTGGGTTTGGATTTCTCATTAACATTTTCCTTCCAGGCTTCAAAAGAGTGGTAGGATAGATGATAGAGTAGCAGTTAGAGTAAATAGGGCAGATGGAGAGAAACATTGGGAGAGAGGGCAGAGCGATGGAAGGGGGAGGGAGAGAGACCGAGAAACTGCACAATGCGAGATTAACTCACCAGGCAGCCTAGCAGAAAGACAGGCGCAGGCGGATCAGGTGCACAACGTCCCACAGGTCGCCAAAAACAGGGTATTGTGCTGCTCCAACAGCAGAGGAGGATGGAAGACGAGTTCAGAAGAACTTCAAACTCTTTTCACTGGATGTTCTGTGCTTCTCTCAGGTGGCGGTTTCAGCAACAATCTCTGATGGTAACCCTACTGTTACTCTGTCATGCTGTGAGTCTGAAAGGAAAGGTACTGCTGTTGTGGTCAGATCAATGCTTTTCTGGTGCGCTTGTTGCTAATGGGATATGGCAAGGCTCAAATTGGGTCTTGGTTGAAGTTTTCTTTGGTTCTCCATCAGTCATAGTCTAGAACATCTGGAGTGCCAGAGGTGACAGACCTCTGCCCCCTAGAGGATCTATCGTAGGCAAACACAGTCCAGGCAGATAGTTCAACAGTTAGGTGCTTATGTGAGTGGAAAACATTCACCCTCGCAAGTTTGAATTTCCACAAGGCTGGCTTGACCCTTTGGCCTTCCAAGATCGATAAACTGAGGCATGCTAAATTGGGGAGTAGTAGCTATTATCATTGCATCACCTGGAAGTTGGAGAAATTCAGCATGAGGCACTCTACTAAATGCATGCACTTTTGTATCTATAACGGGGTTGTTTCTGAGCTACTTTGCCACAGATTTAAGTGCAAAGAAATTCACAACCACGGAGAACACAACTCACTGTATATAAAAACATGCATGGCACATGGGTTATGAGCTCTCCTCAACCTCGGGCCAGCCCGCACTTCATAAAATTCGAATCCCATGAAGGATAACGGTGCCCATTACATCGTATACCATTTAATTGTTTGACCATAGCAGATATAGCTACAGTGCTTAGAGGCGGGTGTAATCCAACATGAGGCACTACATAAAACTGTGTTATTGTTATGGGCTCAAAACATGCTCCCACCGTAGTGAAGCTCAGAGCCATCATACAGCAACTCTACTAGCTAAGACAGTATGAAGCGCCAAGCGGCCATTTGTTTGGAAGACTCAGTGCTATATAAATGTTGCCCCACAGCACCTTTGTGCCACAGTAATGTCAGAAGCACAAGTCACCTTGCTGAAGGTCAGAACATGCAGGTCGTGGTGCCGGGTCTGGTGAACTAAAGTGTGATCACGACCACCTTCCAAGGACCAGCGCTTTATGTCCACAATCTGCCAGTAAACACACTGGCACAGTGGAAGCTTCGTGAAGGCTGTTTTCATGGTCATACCCAGTAGGCAGGGGCTGGAAGTTTGCACCCCAGGGTTTGATCTGCCTTATGGTCGGGCACTCAGCAGGACCAAGCACCAGCATGAGAGGGAGCAGGATTCCCTTTCACAGTGCTTACCTTGATGACGAGATGCTGGGGGGCCTGGCTTCAAATCATCCAAGTCTCAAGTCTGCAGGGCCCATACTTGCTGCAGGCAGACCTCACTCCTCATGGGCACCTCCAAGATCTGAACAGCTGCGTGGTCGGGCTCACAGCGGGGCCAGACACAAAGCGCAAGAGGGAGTGTGCTTATCTTTCACAGTGCTCACTTCAGTGGTTAGATGTTGGACCCCCGCCACAGAGCCCAAACCGACAGACCTCACTTCTCCTTGGCGCATCAATGGCGCAGGCTCCACAATCTTCTTGCTACACAGCCGCCATCTTAACTTCACAGACAGCTTCAATTTAGGAGTCCCATTCTCACCCGGAATCATCCCCACTCAACTTTCACTTCGATATATCGGAATATTGGTGGATCAAAACTTTACAGGCGTCTTGGTCGGTTAAAATCCTGAAGATGTAGCATTATAGTGCGAGTTTCACGGCAACGAAGATGCCTCTCCTCTGGAGCTCACGGGAGATTCACCATGCCCACCACAAGGCGAAGTTCTGTCCATTTAAAATCTGCTTTTTGCACTTGTTCAATAAAATGGTGTACTGGAGGTGCTGCCCATACCCTATTTCTTATACAACTTTTATGTTCTGTGATCCTTGTTTTTATTTTCCATTCCGTTTTACCTACGTACAGTTTCCTGCATGGATACCAAATTCCGTAAACAAACGTTTTAGAGATGCAATTGCTGAAGCTTTGCTGAATCCACAGTTTCTGTAGCCCTATGTCCACTTCTGTACTTCTGTAAATCTGTGTGCAGCAGATGCACATTTCACACTATCTATGTCCTTTTATTTGGGCTAAATTCCATGTCTCTTTTACAGTAGATTTATTTCAGATAGCAGGCCCACGGTATTACAGGTAACCTGGTCTATAAGGTTCTTACTTCTCTTAAATGCTATCAGAGGTTAGAGTGGACATTTCCCTTTTTCCAAAATCGCACAGTTTTTCATAATTATCTTCCTAATTTTGTTGGACAAATTGTTATAATTGTTCACAAACACTAGTCTTTATGTGATCTTTGTTTTTATTGTTTCATTGCACAGCAACAGCGAGTCTTGATGGTTGTTATTGGCCCTTTTCATTGCCCTCACATTGTGCTTCAATTTTAAAGACCCGGCATCTGATACTATTTCTTTTTAGTCTAAGAAATTCCCCCAAAGGCAAATTATCTCTCACATGCCATGGATGGAAACTTGAATAGTGCAGCAGAGAATTCCGATCATTTGTACCAGCTCACTCCTTCACCGTCCCCAGAAGTTTCATCAACGTTCTCTCGGTTTGGATAAATATTGATCTCGCAAATACCCTTCCGCAAAATGTTTTTGCATCAGAGTGCAAAATGTCCCTTTTAAGATACTCAGCTCTGAATCCTGGACAGACACCATAGAAGTCAGGCGTTAAGGGGTTTAACGGCACCATCGACACCGTTAACCCTTAACGCCTGATTCACACTTTAACGCCTGCGTTAAAGTCCAAGGCGCTAAGCGACCTCAGTGCTAATTACGGCACCGTAATTTACGGTGCCGTAATTAGCACCTTCCCCATCCCCATTATGCCCTATGGGGCAAAAATGGGAATGGGGAAGGGCAAATGGTGAATGGGGAATTACCGCCCCACTAACCTTGGAACGGGGCGGTAATTCCGCCATCCACCATGGCGGAATCCGGCATGGACCATGGTGCTAACAGCACCATGGTCCACCGCCTGAGTTGTAATGAGGGCCCATGGCTTGCAAAATGGAATGTACTGTCAGACCTTAAACACACTTTGACCTTAATACCCTCAGCAGACGTGCTCCTCCGCTGCCCCCATTTGTCTGTCTAGAGCGTTCTTCTTTCTGGGACCCAAGTTCTTTCCTATAAGATCTGACATTAGTCTTCTTGATCTCCTTATATTTCCCCACAGCAGAACAAGATTTGTTTGTGTTGTGATGAATCACAGGATTCAGTCACTTCTCTCCAGGGGGGGAACATTTCCTTGTGAGGCTAGGGAGGTGAACCCACTATGCAATGCAATTCCTCCACCAATGGTTGCAGCAAGCAAGACCTCGCCAGGAGAGACTCCCCCCATGGGGACAAGGAATCCCGCTCTGCTAAGGAACTCCCTGAGTTTCTTGCTCACAACCCAACAGTAACACCCAACCTTCAATGAAACCCATAAGAGCAAGCTACTGTTAGTTATTGTGCCATAAAACCAATGTTTCAATATGAGGAAACATCTTTCTGGATAGTGGTAGGGACAATATAAAATAGATTTGGATAGAGGACAGGTTTTCATTTTGTACTTACCAACAACTAACTGTAAAAGCAAAAGGAAATATTGAGGCTGAGTACCACAAAAGGAAATACACCAAACACAGGTTTACAAAGATACACAGATCTTTATTCTACAACTGAACAGTTTTCAAAGGAACAAAGTATCAGATAGCTATCAGGCCCTCAGTACATCACAGCGAATACCAGCCCGTTCGGTGTGAGAAGTGAGTGGGGCTGTACATCAGAACATTCACTCTTTTATACAATTTTGTAACATGATGTCCAGCCCATTTACAGGTTAACAATTCCTCGGGCTAGGGGTTCATGCCGAGCTTGCTTCTAATTTATTAATTTATAGGCATAGGCATATGGATTATTCCTAGTATATTCAAAAATAGGTCACAATGGCAACAGTGTATTCTTTGGATTTAACATTAAGCCTTCATACCTGTTGTATACAATGTAGTCAAACAAGTGTTCACATTCCATATTTAAACAGCATTGTGCTTAGTTTATGCTCGCGGATCAGTTTTGTTGGCACAGGTAATCCTTGATCTACAGGTCAATGAAGGACAAGGTCTCATTACATGACCCTAACATTTGGCCTGCGGGCAGTTTAAGTATTAACTTGCATGCAGAGGTCAAGACGGTCATGTTACAAACAAAACAACACTGTCTACCATTTTAGAACACAGGGTGACTTTGGAGTAAGAATCAAAATGGCGGATGAACCTAAAATGACAGCTAAATCAATCTAAGGTCAGAACCTTGCAACCTGGATTTCTTCGTAGAGTGACTGGGTTTAGGCCAATATGTACATAAAAGGAGGCACAACGTGATATCCCGTTCAACATAACGAGCACCCTAGTTAGTTTTGTGTTAGGTAGGTAAAACCCATAACTTAGAGAAATGTTTTCTTTATGTCAACTACATTAACAGAAATGGAAGATACTCATCTCTGTCTTTCTTTGACCTGCCCATATGTTGTCAGGGGTGGGATAATATTCCCTGTAGCAACTGGAAGTGATAAATTAGACGAGTTGCAGGATGCTAAATGTACTCCAGCATTAATCAAACTCACTTCCTGAACATCTGAACTACCCAATTATTCTGTAAGTGAAAAGGAAGTCAAAGAAATAGTAATAGACAGCAATAAATCATACAAGTGGAAAGATACCAAAGGGGAAGACTACCCAGATTCTCTTCCCTGTAAACAAATAAAATACAGCATGAGTACATTAAACAACCTACTAGATTTTTAACTAGATCACCAAATACAGGATGACCATAGATTCAAAGAATCAATTAAGTTTAGGTTCCCAGCATAGATTTTTACCACACGTGGTCTTACCATTGTACTAGGTAGGTGAAGATCTGGAAACTTTTTTCTTACATTTTGAAAGACTTGCAACTTAGTTCAACTGTAGAGAAGACTTACAATTGTTATCAAGCCCCATTAATAAAATGAGAATTGTAAGCCTCCTATCAGACCATAAATCCTCAGGGAACTACCTCCTTTGTAGAGATAAAAAGGCCTCTCTTAGAAAGAGTGGGATAGACCGAAGGATTCTTGCCAATGAAACACCCATCCAGTTAGGAGCAAGGGTACAAAATAAATTGCCCCAGTGGTTGGGTGCAAAACCTATCCTGGAAGTGTTAGAAATACTTGCCTTGCAGCAAAATATAAATGAGCTCCATCCACTTTTTCATCGGGCAGTCATTCAACAACATAAACCGATTTTCAACCCATCCATTCAGGTCACACAATCTCCCACTGAGGCCATCAAAAATGTAAGATCTATATATAAATCCAGTGAAGGTAGGAGGGGAAATAAAGTTGTAAATAAATCTAATAGTGCGAGAAACCACATAGAGAAGCCAAATCAATAGTTAAAGATCTCGGGAAAAGAGAAGAGCCTAGAAAGATGTTTTCTTCAAATGGGAACATCCACAACTTGGGATGAATCAGCCAAGGAAAAAACTTCACCACCCTTTTGCCCTTTCTGTTTTACTTGTGGAGAAAAAGGGCAGATTTTCAGGATTTGTTCTAAAAATAAAATTAAGGACCCTATGGAAATCAAGTGCTTGCTCACTCAAACAAATATCTGTTAATGGTCTAAAGACTGGAGCCTTAGTCGATTCAGGAAGCAAGCAAACAGCAGTCTGTGTTGACTTGGTTTATCCTAGAGATTCACAAAATGGACATCCAGTTTGAATCATGTGTACTGGGAGACGTGGAAACATACCCACAAGTACTGCTAGTTCTGGAAGTAAGGAATCAACCAATTGTAATTAAATCTTCTATCATGCCAGGGCTTCCAGAGAAGGTAATCACATTTTTGTGGCCTTCTAACCTTGTCTAAAAATCTAAAATCCAGATATTCACCTTTTTATTCATGGGCACCTTGAATTAAATCTATTGAACCACCCAGTTGGGATTGGGAACTGATAGATCAAATAAAACCAAATGAAGGATTGCTAATCAATCCTCAAAAAGAAGACAAATTAGAAGGACAGAACACGGGGAAACCAGCAGATTTCTCATCTTGGAATAAGGGGAAGCCAGTGATCAACTATAATTAAAGAGAAAGAGTATGTGATGAATCACAGGATTCAGTCACTTCTCTCTAGGTGGGAGCCTTTCCCTCTGAGGTTTAATAGGTGAGCCCATTACGCAATACCCTACCTAGGGATAGAGGCAAGCGGGACCTCATTGGGAGAGACTCCCTCCAATGTGGACAAGGACTCCTGCTCCCCTAAGGAGCTCCCTGTGTTTCTTGCTCACAACCCAACAGTAACAACCAAGCTTCAAAGAAACCAAGAATAACAAGCTACTGTTTGTTATTGTGCTATGAAACCAATGTTTCAATATGAGGAAACATATGTTGTTAATACTGGGACGAAGAAGAGTGATTGAGTGATACAGAACACTCAATTATCAGAGACTGGTAAAACTGCGAAGAAGACTGATCGAACAATACTGAATGGAAAGTGATAGAGGACTATACATCTCTGCTGGGGAAAGACCAGCTATGCATCATAAACAGTGTAAAGGATTTCAATCAGGTGATACACTGCACTCGGCCAAGTGTACAGTGCAATGGAAAAACTTATCTGATATATAGATTCAATTATTTGATGGATGTACCACTCGTATCACACCCCTTACTTAAAAATACCCTGTGTCGCGCTGGACCAGGAATCAGGCTGGTTCGTAAAAGGTGTTATTTATTTATTTATTTAAGATCAAAATCACAATGTATATTTCAATGGGTAAACAACAATCACCAATGGGGTGACAGAACACTGTATAATATCTTTAATACATTAGGACTAAGTAATGAGCAAAACAAATACAGCACAGAAAAAGATACGTTTGTGTTTGTTTCAGATCAGATAGCACTATGGTTAGAAATTCCCCCTGCAACACCCCCACCCACCAATAAGCACATTTAAATAAATGTGAGGAGATAGCAGGTATTCAGAAATAGTACAGATCAAACAGTGTCTTACCCCTTCCCCCCTTACACAGAAAGAGAAAAACAAAGTGGGCTTTTCAACTGTCAGCTTGACTTTTAAAGTGGCTGAGCAAGAACTCTAAATGTGTGGAAAAATGCTTAAATTATTAGAAATTCCTATGGGAGCTGCTTTGAACAGTTGCACACAATCACCAGCAATTATTTAGTCCAAAGAAAACATTTGAAATCCTAAAGTCCAGCTCGGAAACAAATGGAAGCTATTTCACATGTGCACAAATTTCTCAAAATGGGAATTTGCAGCAAACTTTTCTGTGCGCGATATTAGCAATAACGGGAGAATCGCACTGTTGTGGCTTCTATGGGTAGCTATGGATGTTAGGTACAAGTATGAGGTGAAATTCCGTTTCTATCACGGAAACTGAGGGAGTTATAGAGGTTTTAGTAAAGGTCGTTTTTGTGAGATAGGCGCGAGAATGGAAAGAGTCTTCCATTTTAAAATCACAAAAATATTGACTATGGACTAGAGCAGCCAAGCTAAGCCACCAGAACGGCACAACGTAAGAGTCAAGAGTGATTCGCGACTCAATCTGGTTCCTCAATGTCCACATTGGAGCGCTAGTCTGGTCACTCGAATGAAATTAATAGATCAAAATTGACAAAATGACTAGGAAAAGGATGCTTCTACAGATAGACAGAATACAATTTCATTACGGATTTATACAATGTTACTGATTATGGAAGTAAGGATAAGTCAGAGGTTAGGAGGGGACAAGATAATGCACAGTAATCAACAGTTTCTAGCTTTAATACTCGCAAAACAAATGGATTTAAGATTTTGGTCTGTCAGGATTCTGGACCATTGAATCGGATCTATCAGGGATGGACAGCTGGGCACATTGGACTGGACAGTGTTAGCAACGCTCTCTGGTCGCAGCACGGCACAGGACTGCACGGGATCTGCCCTTCTTGGTTCTGAGGATATTTCAATTCAGCAGTCAAGCATTAACAGCATTCCCGGCTGTATTATGATGCTTCCGCTAGGCTTTTGGGATTCTTTTCTAGAATTTGAGGGCTAGCTGAGAATGGTTCACCTATGCATAGGCCTTTGCTTTGCCAAGTTTCTGGAGTCTGGAACAAGGAAGATGTTGATTGCAGCAGCAGAGCGCTCCTCCAGCAGTCAGGAAATAGAAAAGTTGCAGAAGTCCCTATGTGTTGTCAGCTGTCTCTATTTATGCTATAGGATGACATCACGAAATGGTAGTATTGGGCCGGCTTAGCTAGGCTTGCCCCTGTGAAAGGTGATTGGGACAGAGCCTACTCTCTGCCTTGATAGGAGGAGAGAAAAAGAGTGTCATCTTTATGGTATAATTTTATGATGCTGAGAATCCACCCCTTGCCACTGGAACACAAAGTCTAACTTTGGCAAAATACATATTTACACACGTGCAACCTCTATAACAATCACCTACACAGATTGCATCTTTTATGGAGTATCTGCTCCTCAAAGTACCACAGCTCTGCAACTTTGTTTTGCCTTTCTGCAGAATTTTATCAATTTTGTAATAAGAAGAGGTTCCAATATTTCTGTACATTTCCACAAAAATGCATGTTTACCCTTGGAATGTGGGTATACAGTTTCACAATTCTAGCTGAAATACAGTCCTCATAAACCCACATTTATTGCCATTCCTGTTCAGAATAAGCTACACGGTTGTACTAAGTTTTCAAAGGTAGTGCTAAAATTTAGGTTAATTAATCTGCGATTTTCAGATTTTGCACCCCTTCTGATAATAAGTTATACACCTTCTAAAAATGTCCCTTATACATCCTGTTAACACCAAATGGTCAGTATGTGTCACTCCTTGAAGCATGTGGTCGCCCCCTCCTTTGGAATTTTCTTCTGTCAGCCAGGAGTTTCCTGGGCTGCAGCAGTTTTATGACCCTTCACACCTTCAATATCCTGGGTTGGAGGATGTCCATTGTTTAGTCCTGGGCCATCCAGCAATTATAACCTCCCTGTGAGTTTCAGCTGAGAGGAAGTCCCTCCTTCTGGCAGAAACCTGCCTTTTCAGTTCTTGCAGCTCAGCCAGGTTTAATTTAATTGTTAAATTATTTTGTTTTTTACTTTAGCACAAAATAAACTTGTTGCATCAACTAACAGATAGAATTCTCATTCAAGATTTTAAACCTATGGGAACAAAGACAACTACAATATGGGTTACTATCAGTAACAGGCCTCTTAGATTGCAAACATTTGACTTTCAGTTTATAACATGTTCAAGTTTAATCAGGAAGGCCCCTGACAGCTGTCATCACAGGTACCCCTCTGCTGCACAGAGATTCTTTTACAAATCCACAGGCAGGCCACTTTGGCCGTGGAGATCTCTTTTTGCTCTTAGCCTTTTAGGACTTTGTAAATTCACAGTGATTCCTTAAACTAAGTGAATTGTAGCACCCAGCAAGAATTTTGAATATTTGGAAGGTGTTCTTTACCGGCATTCTGAAGTTTAAGAAGCAATTAAAAGGCGATTTAAAGCAATATTTGGAGTTTCATTTAGCAAAGCACTGCTTTTTCCTTCTGTACTCTGCTTTCAATTGTTGTGGAGCCAGTGACACATTTCAATAGTGAGAGGTTTGATCCACCACTGACAACATGCGTGGCAGATTGGGCAGCCATCGTTTTATGCGTTGACAAGTGCGATTTTCAGGGGGTTTGGCACGCACAAGGGTTTTGCAACCATTTTCCTGTTTCTGGCACCGCCATGACATAGTGATGCAGCATAGCAGAGCAAAAGTGGGTCAATACATCCCACTGTAACGCTCACCTGGTATCCACAGTGATGTCACTCAGCCTGTTATGACCTCTTACGACCACAAACCCTTCCCTGGAGGCTATTTGACTGGAGACTGGGCCTTGTTTTCTTGGATAGTGTGCTCTCCGTCCTGCTTTCAGCGCAGGGGTGCGTTGGTTGATGTGGACTTGTTGCTGCCTAGTTACTTCACTGGCAAAAGTCTGACAGGTAAGTATAATGAGTCTTTTGAACAGTTCTCTAACTTTTTTCCTTTCCTTCCTTAGATGATGGCCGGCGTCCGGGGATGGTGGCGTGCTGCTGAGATGAGTAGCGCTGAAGGTGAGTGAGAGCACGATGTACGATGCACCCCTTTCATATTTGTATTGAACTGAGTTATTTTTCTGTGTCTTTCAGCGTGGATGCCGGTGATGAAGAACAAATGCGGTGGGTAAGCGCGGTATGTGGCGCCTTCAGATGTTTCCACGCTATCCTGGAGTGCCTTTTCGCTCTTGCAGATGGATGAGAAGTTCCGGAGACAAAGTTCCCCCAGAGCGGCTGGGATTCAGGTAAGCGTTTGAAGCTCGTACAGTATTTAAAAATAAGCGAAGATTTGCAGAATGCTTACTAATGCCTTTTTTCTGTTCTTTTCCCTTTTCCTTAGGAAGCGGCGTGTCGGGATGGGAAAGACACCGCCGAAGATGCCCGCAGAACAGAAGGAGTGATGAATGATGGGCAGAAGCGCCGCAAGCTAAGGCTGTTCCTAACGGTGTTCTTGTTCTTGCAGGAGCTGAGCGCAGAAGAAAGATGCAGGCCTATTGGAGACCGATCCGAACACGGTGAGTGTCACGCTGCAGTTGCAGATAACGCAAACCATGTTTCTCAGCCTGGTTGTTGCTTAAATAGTCTCTGGGTATCCCAGTTGTCTCTGGGCTGAACCACACCCAAAAGGCTAGACTGCACATGCAGTTCTGGGAACTGAAATATGTGGGGGCATCCATCTTGTCCCCATCAATGCACTACAAGTCCAATCCCCAATGTTATCCTATGGGAGTGAGTGAGTCTGGTGCCACAAGCGCCAAGTCTGACTCCAAGTAGGTCTTTGGAGGGATGGAGAGGCCCTTGACGGCCATGTAGGTGATCGTGGCCTGGCTCCAGCCTGACATCTTGGAGGGCTGGGGACATGAGGGGCAGGAATCATGACACCCACAAAAGGGAAAGAGGAGCATTATCCTTGAGAATAGCCCAGGAGTTTTAAGTCAGCATTGCAGAGGGAGCTGACAGAAACCGGCAAGTGTTGCGTGTAGAACTGGTAGACAGCTGGCATATGAAGTGGATGCAAGGAATTCTGGAAGCAGTGAAAGCTGGGAAAGGGAGCCCCTAGGAAGAAACCAAACCGTGAATGTTGATGTGACCAAGGCACAGTGGACTGTCCAGTCCAGCAAACGACACTGAGATCACTGAGATTTCTCAGAACGGATGTCGAGCGAGAAAGCAAACATGAGTGAAGACAGAAGCCAACCTGACAAAGAAAGAGGAGTCTCCCATCCTGCAGACAGGCCCAGTGACGCTAACCCCAAGTAAAGGAGGTAATGGGGACAGTGGAAGACCCCTCAGGGATTACAAACATAATGAGTCTATGAATCATACTAGTCACAGTAATACTGAATAGTGGAATTTAAGTGAGAATCATTACTGGCACTATTATACTTGTCCCAGTAATAGTGAAGAGTCAAGGTCAAGTGAGAATTATTACTGGCACAACCATACTCGTCTCAGTAATATTGAAGAGCGGAAGTCAAGTGAGAATCATTACTGGGACAATCACAGTTGTCCCAGTAATACTGAAGAGTGGGAGTCAAGTAAGGATCATTAATGGCACAATCATACTCGTGCCAGTAATAGTGCAGAGAGGAAGACAAGCAAGGACCATTACTGATACCTTCATACTTGTCCGAGTAATATTGGAGAGTGGAAGTCATCTGACAATCATTACTGGTACATTCATTTTTGTCCCAGTAAGACTGCATCGAGGAAGGTGTCCTTGGAAAGGCGGGACTCTCACCTTTGCAACAATAACTACCTTGAAGCTTTGCTGCGGGTGGATTGCTCGATCTGCGCCGAGCAAATGACACTAGACCACCAGGGATCCTTTTTTGAAATGGGGGGCTGAGGGGCCCGTGTAGTATATAAGCGGCCTTCTCTGCCTCCAATCCCTTAAGCATGGGGCATTTCATTTAGCCCACCATGGGGGCCGATGGGCACACTACTCTGCCCGTTCACCTCTAGGGAAGGGACAAATAAAAAAGGAAAAAAAAACCCTTTTAGTTGTTGGGGTTGCTTTTGGGGTGGGGGCTCACTAGAACACCAGGGATTTTTTTATATGAAGCGGGTGTGGCCCTATCCCCCTACCCCAAATGGATGGAGAGGGCAAGTCATGTACCCCTCCCTGGGGGCATATTGTCAGTGTAATCTGCCAATCTGTCCCTAAAAAGGGGTACATTCGTTTTTATGGGGGTGCCACTAGACCACCAGGGATGGCTTTTATGAAAGGGGTAAGTGGCCCTCTCTCCCTCCTGCCCCAAATGGGTCATGTCAGTTAGCCCTCCCTAAGGGCATATTCCTAGTGTAATCTGAAAATCTGCCCCTAGGAAGGGGCAAAAGTGTTTTTACTAGGTGTTGGGGGTCGGTAGACCACCAGGGATGGGCTTTATGAAAGTGGTGGGGGTGCAACTCTCCCCCTCCTGCCCCACATGGATAGGACATATAACTTAGCCCTCCCTGGGGGCAGATTGACAGAGTAATCTTCCAATTGGTCCCTTGGAAGGGACAAATGTGTTTTTACTGGCGGTGAGGGCCACTAGACCACCAGGGATTGCTTGAATGGGGGGCTGACAATACATACAAACAATGTTGTTTGTATTGTTTACAGATCTGATTTGTTATGTAAGTAGGTTTTTTTTTTTTATTCTTTGGTTAGGGCCAAGAGTCAGCTAGTGGTGTGGGCAGGAGTGGGCGTTCAGTGGACTTCTCCCATGTGACCTACATTTAGTCGGTGCTTTAGGCACACTGCGTTTTTGTAACCTGCACAAGTCACCTATACTTCAAAAGGTCTTCATGTGCTCTTTCAAAAAATGTATGCTTGCCATTCTTCACCACATTCATTTTCCTTATTTTCAAATGCTAAGAACGTATGTTTAGTCTGTCAGCATAACAATCTGTCAAGTGAATAGGAAAAGTGTAAACTTCTAAGTGTCCCTAAGCTGTGAGTTTTCGCTACCTAACACAACACTAACTAGGGTGTTTGTCAGTCGTCAGTGAGACCAAAAGGAAAAAATGCCCAAATCTAGTCTGCTCATTCCCTGCCACTATTCAGAAAGAACCAAGGCACAGGAGAATGTTTTGCACTTTCCACTATTACTGGATTGAGTATGAAGGTTCTAGTAATGGTCTTCACTTGGTTTCCTATCTGCACTTTAATTGGGACGAGTATGATTCTCCCTGTAAATGACAGTAATTTTAATTGTATATTTATAACGCGCTTAATAACCAGAGGTTTCTAAGCGCGGACCCGGGGATCAAATCTGTGTTGCTCTGTATCGTCTTGCCTCCAAGGCGAGCACGTTGCCCCTGAGCTATCTTCCCGAGACAAGTAATGATTCACGCCTAGCTTCCACTCTTTAATATTACTTGGACGAGTATGATTGATTGTGCCAGTAATGATTTTCACTTGAATAATAATAATAATAATAATAATAATAATAATAATAATAATAATAATAATAATAATAATAATAATAATAACAATAATAATATAGTTCATACATAGCACTTCCTGCCCGGTTTCTTCCACTTCTATGCCATGCAATAATGCAATAATAGTTCTAAAAGTATTATTATTATTATTATTATTATTATTATTATTATTATTATTATTATTATTATTAAGTATACAAATACAATACAACCCATATTGTTATTATTATCATCATCATATGTATTATAATAATAATAATAATAATAGTTATTATTATACTAATAATATTATACTGCTTGTCTGCAGATCACCAAATATATCTAAATCAGGGATACCTCAGCCTTCTGGTCAAGAGTGCATATTGTCTCATCCTGCATCAATTCAAAGCCATGGCTGAACAAAAATGTGTTCACCCAGTCGCCTATCTAAGCAGATCTTTGTGATCAACACGAATAGCTACATAGCTGTCCCATACACACAAAACGACACAATGCTGAATGATCATGCTACTAAATTCTAATTGATAAGGAATCTCCCAAACTGCTAGAGTGTGGGCTCCATTTCTAAAACTCTACTCTCACCACTGTTCAAAGAACCTTCTCCCACAAATCCATAGCACTGCCACACAACACCACTTCAGGACCCAAATGACACTTGCTGAACAGCATGCAAATAACACTTATGTCATGACATAGTCTAGCTGTAATTGGAGTTTGTGAGCCTCGATTATTTCCACCTGCGCTTAGATGCAGTTCGTTCTGTCAGTGGCGTGATACAAATGGATCACAATTCAACATTATTATTTAAGAGGGTGAACTTAGCACCACTGCAAAAGACAATGGCATCTACCAAGACTCTAGCAGAGCTCCCAAGCAGAAGCACTGAAGGCCAGATTCAACCTAGAAACATGCGCCAAGTTACTGTCACACTTCATTCATCTAAATCACACTCAACCCCCAGTCATCAACCACTCCAGGCCTGTCACTAGCCCATTCAACACATTAATGATCCTTGAAAAATGTTTACATGCACGCCTTCAGAACCATGACCTTCGTGATTGAATACAATCTGATTTTTACCCATGGCAGAGCAACAACACGTCCAATCTGAACTATTGGGGATGTTAACCTTGAAGCAGAGGATCAAGGCAAAACATGCTTCTTTATGAAAATAATAGGGGGTAATGAAGAAACAGGAAGACTTCAGCAGGGCTGATGAGTAGTTAGTGGAATACTTACAAATAACCACATGGGATGGACTGCAAACGCTGAGATTAAAATGATGGGTTACACTGGCCCCCTAAATCTAATGAGTGGGGAGGTCAGAGGTGCTGGTGCTGATGACAGCGTGGGGCAGGGCCCTCATAGGTGTTGACAAATGTCTTGCACCCTTTGGGTGACAGGATAATTAGCTCGTTTACATCTTCTTTCATCATTGAATTAACATGGCAATAAAGTGAACATCGCCCCTTCCTCCCCGTGTCCCTGAAATGCAGTTATCAAACTTGAACTGTCTACATGTCTCCCAGAGAGTGAATGTTGGAAAGAACTTAATGTCCTCTCTTTGCAAATAGAGAATCCAGTCTTGGCAGCTAGCGAACATGGATGTATGTTAAGGTAACCCCATAGAAAATCGGTGACATATTCATCAGAGAAACAATGCATTCTGTTCTGTGTAGTCTTTATTCATGTGCAATCCAGTGAGACTGGTTATAATGAACTGACTGCAACAGAAGGCTGTACAATATGAGCAAACAAAATGGAACATGTTATGTTGAAGCAGGGGCCTCCAGAGTGGATTTATGCGAGCAGGAGGAAACTAGAACAAACGCTTCACATTTGAACAAAACTCTCTTAAGAACTCCCCTGGGACAAGATATCTCGTTTAGTATTAGAGGACTGCAGCGCTACAATTTCCATTTCATAAACATACCTAGCAATCCACGTACATGGTTTTGCTGGAGTCTTTCGTTGAGTGTGCGAAGGGGTCAAATGTTGTATTGATAATTAATGGGTGAATACATGTCTAAATGAATACATTCAAGGAAAGCAAGATATCCACTTGATACTTTTCCCAATTGCCCATGATCGGCATTTGATGTAGGTGCCAACTGCAACCACGGACATCACACTACAAAGTCAAACATAATGTTTCCTTGGCATTTTCAATTATGTGTGCACAATCTGGGGCCAAATTGGACTCTTTGCACTAGGGCAAAGTTTTCCCTATTTCTGAAAACATTTGTACATTTTAGAAAACTATTGCACCATGTCAAGTGCAGTCTGGCATGGTGTATGCACCAAGGCAAACATTGCCCTAGTGCAAAAAAGATACCTGTTCGATGCATTCTTGCAACAGTAAAACGTTTGCCCTAGTGCAATACCATTCCGTATTAGCAATAGGGCAGACTTTGCCCTGGTGCACACATGCAGTGAAAACGAATCTTTGTGCACTAGGGCGATTATTGCCCTAGTGCTTATAACATGCCAAAATGCAATTGTCACAGTAATATGCTTTTCTGAGATTTGCAAGTGTGTTTAGGAATAGGGCAAACTTTGACCTAGTGCTAATACCGTGCAAACTTTGTCTTCATGCAGGCCTGCCTGGGCCTCCTACAAACTGATGTGTGAGGTACACCCCCCTCCATTTGGGGTGGGGCGGGGAGAGGGCCCCCAAAAGTTTTAGGACAGGCCCCCCAGTGGGTGGGGCAGTAAGGTTTGGGCTTCTGTAATCTGGCCCCTGGTATCAATGTCACTCGTATTCATCCCACTGTAAGGAGCTCACTGCTTCCTATCAAATCTGATATCTTATTTATTGTACGTTCTTTTGCTCTTCCCTGTTTATAAATATATGAATATATGTTTTTGGTTTTTGCAGTGAAAAGTGTGTTTGGTAGTAGAACTGTATACAGGCTCTGGCCTTTAACCAGGAGGCGTTTATACTGTGTACCACACTGTACACTCTTCATAGGATTTACCTGTGTGAATGCTGCAGTGGGAATCGGGCGCCAAATCACTGGTTAATGTTATTCTGAAATAGAAACAACTTGTATACATGAAAGACATGCACAGTGTATCAATTCATAGCTTCTTGAACAGTTAGAAAAACAATGCAGTTTTTACAATTGTGATAATATTTGGTCTCTTTGATCCTTCATCACACAGTACATGTTCTCATTTCATCCCAAGGACACATCATGAGACCGTGTAGGTATGGCACTGAGAGGGGTGGTCCAAACATCCAGTTCTCTTCTCATCTTGTGTCCACTGCATTCACCTGGCACACAGTCCATTCTAGTTTCCTCACTTCTGACAGTTGGCGTGGCATCTGGATGCCTGACAGGTTACATGAATACAGTAAATGCAGTTTTTCAATGCTATGCTGGGCACAGCTTAAGCCCTCATGCCACCAATTGCTGATGAATTTCCATGAACACATAAATTACTAGAAGCTGCCCTCATGGGTTGTCCACTCATTCTTCGGTGCATTATGGGCTAGATCTTTTCGATCTTTTCCTAGTCAGCAGTATGCTTTGATCGAACTTCAGACTACAGTCATGCAAACTATCATTATCTCCACCCTTACCTTCCTTCCCTTCACTTTCCTTGAACAATTGTGGCAGGTGCCTTTCTGCCCAGGTCGGACCTGGAGGCAGAAAGGCACCCACGAGCACAGCATGTCGGATGCCTGGCACCGTTTTTTGCGTGCCGGAGCATCCAACCTCCCCATTCCCATTGAGCCCTATAGGGCTCAATGGGAATGGGGATGCATTCCATTCGGCGCCCGTGAAAGGGCAATTACCGGGTCTGGCAGGGCCGCAATGACCCTGTAATTGCCCATTCGCGGGTGCTGGACATTTTCAGAAATTTGCCAGCAGCCTACCGGTTTTACTGGTAAGGCTACCACCAAACATCTAATGAGGCCCAAAGTCCTTTATCCCCTTCAACACTCTCCAGAACTTCCTCTTTTGTTGTCTGTGTCCAACATTAAGTCAACCTTGTGTCCCAACCGGTAAATGCTGTAAACCACAACCTTTTATTCCTCATGCTTCCAATGAACCATTTGGTTTGTTCTCCAACTTAGAACCTGAAACACAACCATATTTCAGACGAATGTCCCTAACCGACATGAGCACTTTTCCATATACCTTTTTGTCAACGATATCATTTTTTTATAACCTTTTCATCACAGAATGCAGTACATTTGCATTTAGAACATCGATTATTGGGTGGGATAATCCTTCGCTTCCGTGTCTTTAATAGAATTATGACTTTCTTTAACTTTCTTTAACAAATGTGTGGAAAATCTGAATTCTATGCCAAGACACAGAGGCTCGTAATAGGCTTGTTTAAAGCTTACTTACCACCAACGCGGCTATTTTTTCCACTGGCTTAAAATAAAAGGTTTTAAACATTGATACATTTGACTAGTCCGCTGCCTTCATGATGTCCTCTAGTCTGGCTCCTGATAGGAACACCTTAGAACCCATTGTTCCTCTCACTGAGTGAGCCCCATATGAATCTGTGTCTACTCCAGCCTGTGTCATCATCCATGTAATCCATCTTGCTAACATGGCTGTCACTACTGCCCCGAATGGTTTCTTTATGGCTATGAGCAACCAGTTTACCCCTGTGGGTCTCCTTCCCCTAGTCATGGACTCATATTCTACAATGCATCTCACTGGACATCATTTTGGTTGTCCTGGGAATGCCTGATAAGAAATTGATCTCAACCACGTCGTAGTTCTCTTCACTAAATCAAAAGATATGCCTTGAGGAGATAATGATTTCCTATTATTCTCTAAAGCCTTTACATCTGAGATCCTCTTGCATGACAGAAAACATAATAACATAGTCAACTTGGCTGATAAAGCCTTCCTAGATAGGTCTTCATTGTCTGGCTATGATAAGTACATCTTTAAGTCTTTGTCTACATCCCATACCTGATCATATTTATGTTTCGGAGGTCTAATTATTCTAACACCTTTCAACAGTTTGCAAACTAAAGGATGTTCACCCACAGCTAAACCCTTCAATTATTGGGTGTCCTGCAGAAATAGCTGATCAGGCTGTATTAATTGTCCTATACACCTCCCCACCGGGCTGCTAACTGAGCCAAATAATTCACTATATGTACTACATCTTTTCTAGAGGGATGTATGTCCCTTGCCACACAGGCTGTTCTATATCCCTTCTTGTCGTAAGTCATCTCTAGCAGGTCTGGGAACCATGCTTGACCCCTCCAATACGGCATAATCAGTATCATGGATACCCGCTGTCTCCTCGCCTGCACTAGCGTCCTCGCAATCATCGCGATCATCGCGTATTCTTTGCTTGGACGCCACTGTTGTAGAAAAGCATCTATCGCTTACGCCTCCGGGTCCGGTCTTCAGCTAAAAAACCAGGCAAGTTGCTTGTTCACCCTCGACGCAAAAAGTTCTGTCCTGCATGGACCGCCATCTCTGCATCAGCGCCTGGAACACACTCTCGTCCAGCTTCCAATCGCTGGTATCCTTGAGCAATCTGGAGTTCCAGTCTGCTACCTCGTTCTGAGGTCCAGGAAGATATTCTGCCGTGACTGATATCCCTCTCTGTAGACACAGATGCCAACATTATTTTGCTAGCATCACTAGCATTGCTAGCAATCTTGACTTTGTGCCTCCCAGTCTGTTTCTATAACGTACTGCTGACACATTGTCCCTCTTGAGGAGAACGCAACATCGTCCCCTCTCCTGAGTCCAGCATTTCACTGCAAAGGATCCTGCTAGAAGCTGTAGGCAATTTATGTGGAGATTTAATTCTTCTCCTGACCATCTGCCCCCTGTCGACAGATATCTACATCTAGCTCCCCACCTGCTTGCATCCGGGGAGGAGCCAAATATTGCCCTCCCATTACAGGCATCCATGTGCTACAACCACAATTGCAGTTCCTCTTTCGCCTCCATAGACAGGGATATCCTTTGTTCGTAGGATGCTCCCTTCCTGAGGTGTTGTATTTTCAGTCTCTGAAGGGCCCTGTAATGTAGGGGTCCTGGGAAGATCGCTTGTATTGATGAAACTAGGTGTCCCACTATTCTCGCTAACTCTCTCAGGGATATCGTCTCTGAAGTTAGCCTGCTCTGTAGCTCCTTCTTTATGTTGTTCACCTTGCTCAGAGGGAGGTTTAATGTTCTCTGCACTATCTCTAATCTGAAACCCAGAAATTCCATGTTCTGGTCTGCCTGTAGGTTCGACTTCTCCCAGTTTATTAGGCATCCCAGTTGTTGTAACAGATCTATTGTACTTTCTATCTGTTCTTTGATCAGCTCCTTGTCCTGGCACATTATGCAAATGTCATCCAGATAAATGATTAGTCTGATCCCTCTCTCTCTCTGAGGAAAGTCACAACCGGTTTCATCACCTTCGTGAAGCACCAAGGGGCTGATGCTAGGCTAAATGGTAAACAGGTTAATTCCCACACTTGCCCTTGCCAGCGAAATATCAGAATCCTCTGTTGTTCCGCTGCCATAGGCATGGTCAGATAAGTGTCTTTGAGATCTATTCTCGCAAGCCAATCCCCTTGTCGCAACATGTCTCTCAGCAAGTGTATGCCTTCCATTTTGAAATATCTGTAGAACGTGTTTAGTTCCCTTAAGTTTGTTATCAGCCTTGTCTTGTGCAGCCTCTCACTATAAACATGTTGCTTATGAAGCTGTCTCCTATGTTTGCTCCCTGTTTTTTAGCATCTTTCTGTGCTAACTCTCTTATATCTGTATCTAGTGACTCTTCATCTGCTGTGCTGAGCCTTAGCAACTTTGGCCATTTCTCATGTTTCGGTAAACTTATCCAATCTCTGTGGAAACCCTGTACGATGTCTGGAACCCAAGCATCTGAAGAGATTCATCTCAATTTCTCTACACATTTTGCTACTCTTCCCCTTTGTGTTTGTGTTTCTTGCGCCTGTGCAATTCTTCTCTCCTGTGTTATGCTGGTGTTGGTTTCTGGGGTGTCTCCAACCTCGCCCTCTTCCTCTTCCTCTTGACGGGGAGAAAGTGTTAGGTTTTCCTTTGTCCTGTTTCCAGTGATCCATGTCCCTTTGTAACCTGTTACTGTAGAAACGACTGGAGGGGTGTGTCCTACCTCTTCCAGCCCTGTCAAAAACCCATCTGCTGAAAACCCTCTTCAGGGAGGTTTGAGACTTGTCTATCACGACATAATAGTTGACAAATTTTGTTAGCTCTTTAATACATGTGTCTCCAAAGAGCTTCCCTTTCGCTGAGGCTGCTGCCTCAGATGTGGCCAACTCACTGAATTTGGGGTCAATCTTAACTAGAATTGACCTTCGCCTTTCCGCCATGATTGCGCTGTTGGAGTTCCACAGTAGGCATATAGCCCTCTGGGTCAAGCAAATGGTTGGGTCGATAGGTTCACTTTTATCTTTTGCCTCTTCTGCCATCTCCATTATCTTAGCAAGTGGTCCAACCACATCCAACATTCTATCTTGACATGATTTCCAGGATCTGTCTAATCCTTTCTTTATATCTTTTGCATATCTCCCCATGAATGTGACCATGCGGTCATCGATGTCGGGGGTTTCCGCGATTCCTTCCGTCAGGTGTGGCCTTGCGCACTCGGCCCTCAGTTTATTCCTGGCTTCTCTTGCCAGCGGTGTTCTGATCCTCTTTTTTATATATGCCGCTATCTTGGATGGCGGTTCCCATTCTGAGGACCTTGGGTGAATGAGTGCGTCCGGATCAAATTCGTCTCTGTCCCCCCCTTTGTCCTCTGTTCTCTTTTTCTTAGGAGCTCTCTCTTTTTCTTCTTCTGAAGATCTCACTTCTAGCTCCTCTGATGATGGACTATCCCAATCATCTTCGTCATACCCCTCTGTTGTATCAGAAGTGCCATCACAGCATTTTTGATGTTTTCTTTTTCGGCTTGTATCCTTGATCTTGCCCTTACTCTTTCGTGACGAGCCCAGGGGGGTCTTGCCTTTCTTGGCCTTGCAAGCTTTTTTCCTTCCCCTTCTTTCCTGTACCCATTATCCTCACCATGTCCTCCATTCCTCTGGAGAACTTAAGACAGTCCTCCATGACCGCTGTATGTTGGGAAATGTGCCCCATGGATTGACTCAGTGCTTGATGCAGTAAGTCTCCCATGCCAGGCTACAGTCTTTTCTGGCTCACTTGAGCCCTGCCTTCCTTGCATGAGCTGGACATGATAGGCACAGGGGACAGTAATGCCATTGTATGTAATTCCAGGAGTCTTGGGCCTGTACCTGTCTTAATATGCTTTTAGGGCAGATATTCTCTGTTATTTGCGTGGTGTAAGCTCCTTCCCAGCTTAAAAGGGCTGGTCTGCCTTATTTGCCACAAGCTGGCACTGGCGTAGCGTTTATAGGCTTTGTCCATGGTCTGACAAGAGCTACTTGGCTCCCCGCAATCTCTGTTGCTTTCGCTTTGAAATGCTCCTTTGATCTATTTCACTCGTAGAAAAAGAACACACTTTTCGCTCTTCGCCCTGGTCCAAAACTATTACGGCTAACTGTCACTCTGAAGGAAGTAAATGACCAGGAGCACCAGAACCCTGATAGAGCCACTGTGCTCCTCGAACTTCCGTGACAGTAGTGCCCTCTATCAATCATGCCTTCAACTCCTTTCTTCTTGCTACCCCTGCAATATGCTCTGCCAATCTTTATAACGCTGTGCTCACACTCGTATAACCCGTTATAATAAACACTATATAAATAAGCCACTTCATACATCAATCGTAATTACGTTATTCTAGGTACTTAACTGGCTTCTCGAGTTTGAGTAAAGATAGAGAAGCATAATACAAGCCTCTGTGTTTTGACATGGAATTGCTGCTCCATAGCATCAGCACTTTACCCATTAAACGTTTCTGCTCTGACATACTGAACATTAACACCATGGCGAGGGGAGCCAGCCAATCAGATGCCTTGGATCATGGGCTTGTATCAGGCTTTGCTTAGGCCGTTTTCTTGGGCTGCCGGACCGTTACTCCCCGTTCTAGCCCATGGAACGGGGGCTTAACGCCACATTAGTGACAACTTTCCACTGTTGAATACACCCACACTGGACCCAGTTGACCAAGACACTATTGCCCACCTCACAACAATCCTTCTTCATCAGATCCATGTAAATCCCAACACCTCCAAACTAAGTGATGAAAGCATCCATTGTAATCTCCTGTGAAACTGCCAGTCCAGATTCAGCTCGATCCTCCAGTAACGATCCACAGGAAAATGCATGTCACATTGTCAGGGATACTGTTTTACAGAACTGCTATAGCCCTTGTCCACCTTCAAACAGAAAGCCTTCCCAAAAAGAGGAAATTCAATGAGTCAGACAGTAAGAAAAGTAGGGTTTCATCCAGATGGGCACACACAGATCCCATCTCCTCTGTTTCACCTGTGGCATACTTCTGAAGCTTCACACTTTCCTCATGCTCAAGCGCTAAAAGGAATGCTTGTGAAAACCCCTCGTACACCTCAACATCAAGATCAACACTACACAGGCAACACAGTGTTCTATACCCAAGGACCAAATGTATGAATGACATATACCAATGTACACCCTCAAGACGGGATATTGAAAATCTCACTAAAACTGGATCTGCCAAAGACGCAGTTGATTCTCATCCCTCTAAAGTTTGGATCTGACCGTGGAAAATGAGCATTGACACATTCTGACCCAAACTTGAACTGCAGTTAATGTCCCTCAAACTGCTAACTCCTGAGACTTATGTTACATTGAAAACAGAGACAGCTGTTAATTCTTTGCAGAGTCAGAACCTTGCTCTTATCTATCATGGCTTTTCTGAAAATCCATCCTCGATGGTGCTAACAACACATCAAAGTGCAATGAGCTTAGTATCCTGGCCTCTCATAACTGTACTGACTGCTGCTCCAGGACAGCATGCCTTTACAGACACGGACAACAATGTGTCCCTCCTAACCGTGACATCCAAGATCTTGGGAAGGCCAAACAATAATAGAATCAAAATGTTCATCAGATTGAAGTAGAAAACATGACACATGCTTTTAAGGCACCTGGAATTAGAAGCAGCCTCCCAGCTTATTTCAAGCACTATTCCTAGTTCTTGTAATCCAGACAGGATCTGAAGACTCTGTCCTTACAAAGGAACCTCTCTCTGAATACTAAGATTACCTCTGCACTACCTGATTTATAAACCCAACCCATGTATATTTACCATGTATAACTTTTTAACCACTCCCTTTCCTGACCTGGATATACCTTTTCTATTACCTGGTATAGCACTCAGTTGCCTGCCAGCTAGAATCAGGCTTGTTGATCTGCCTTGGAGACATACACAGTGTTAACCTGTTGGGGGAAGAGACTTAGTGGTGGCATGCCTTCCAAAACACCACCCACATAGGACCTACTTAAGGAAGATCTTAATCTTGTGTTGATGTTTGCCTTCCCCTAATAGCAGTATAATCCTGAAAGGCATCAAGTATTGGCAGTGAGACAAGGCTTTTCAAGAAACAGATGTGCTATTAAATGGACACACTTCATCATAGTTACTAGTGAGATTGAATGTCTTAAATGATGTCACTGTTAATTAATTTGAATTCCTGATGTGTTTAATATATTTTTCCCCAACCTGTCCTTTATACTTTTGAGTGTGAATATCATAGTAATGTTCCCATGTACAGGACTGCGTTCTGCCTGCTTCAGAATAGCAGGGGCTACAGAGCCAGGGCTACAGAGCCAGGACCTGTGTTGGCGAAATACTTGAATGATATCTGGATTCCTCTGAATCTCTACTTCTGGGTTAATTCCTGGGAAACTTTACATATTGGGACAACAGCGATTGGGTGGCTAACAAACATATAAATGTGAACATCACGCCTCCCGATTGGGGATGAAATTATAGCTGGCACCTGATTCCCAAAATAACAGGAGTGTCTGATGTCATATTTTGTTGAACAATAGTATCTGAGCTGAGGGATGAGTCCATGGAGTGATCAAAACACAACACCATGGAAAAGCTGTGTTTAACTGCACCTTCAAAGATGGATCAGACAAAGGGGCTCTGCCATGGACGCTGGGCTTCTCAACATCCTGGGGAGTAAAGCAACTGGTCACAACTGGGTTCTATGTGTCATGGTAACACTGCCCCCACATTGTTTTGCATCCTTGTGTTGATTCGAAGTAAAGAGCTGCAACACCAGGCAAATGTAGCATTGGTACCAGATAAAGACAAAGTCCTGTCATTGAAAAAAGGAATAAACAAGCAGTCAATAAATTGTAAGAGCTCCAGAAATCCTTGTTTATTATTGAAGTGTGACCTCTGCACCACCTGACAAATCCTTCTACTTCTAAGGAAACCAACACTGGACCCCAATGCCACCTCAGCAATACAGCTCCATCACCCATCTTCCCTCCCTAGGTGTGATCCTTGAGAAATAGTAGCTTCACAACTCCTCCAACACAATGATGCTGTAAAGATGCCAAATCAGCATCCCAAAGGGGGGCGCAAGTACAGATTGCAGAAAATATTTTAGCAAGTCCTTAGGCCCGGGTAGTTAGTGATGTGGTGATCATGTAATTTGGTGATGCCACTGGGTAATTATAATATGCATAAAGTTGTGCCACACACATTGGAGTTGTCAGGTTAGTGGCTGTGCAGAAGAACACACGTGCAGAGGGGTAGTGTTTAGAGGGAACTTGGGTTAGCACTTTCATATTGTTAGGTAAAAGGGCATGTAGGTGGGGCTTGTTTTTATTATGTAGGATCAAATGTATTAAGTACAATTTAAAGTTACTGAGTATCATGGTTTGGCTCCGTTTAATTGAATTTCATTTCCACACACATTTTTTCATGCAGCTGTTCATCATGAGAAGATAACTAGAAGGTTGGCTCCAGAGTTGGCAACATGCATCGAAACAGGAGGTGGGAGTGAGCAGGTGCAGGGGACGAGGGGCTAAGGGATCCAATCAGGGCTATGGGATTGTGATGTTCTGGGGAAAGCAACAAACTTTTGCCCTTGCTAATTCCCACTCATAAGGTCATTGGTCCTTCTCGGTGGGAAGATGTTGTCTGAAGCTGTCGCAAACATAACTGCCAAATCAGCATCTAGCTTCTATGAACATCTGCTACGAACAATTCCAGCCAATCAGGGTGTTATGTTTTGTGCTGACTATTGCATTAGGTAATGTTCAAGGGGTGATATGTTTATTCTCCACTAGGAAAGAAACTAACAGTTACATTTGTCAATGTATGGTGTCCTTTAGGAGCCTGATTCTGAACGACCAATCAACATGTTAGAATTATACTATTGGTTGCCATTCTCTAAGGACGATAGCTCAGGGGCAACATGCTTGCATTGAAAGCTAGATGACATGAAGCAACACAGGTTCGATCCCCGTTATAAATAATAAATCATACATGTATATCATTCCTCTGCTTTAAAAGATGTAGCCCAAAAGTATAATGTTGGGAAAATGGTTTTCCAGTCTGGTTCCACAGAGTTGTTTGTTTTTCTCCCAGCAGTTTTTTTTGTAATAAAGCCTGCTTTTTCTTGCAACAGGTACACTCCTTTTTTTACTACTTTTTGATTACTTGCTGGATTACTTGGGAGACCGCACTTTTACATCCCACAACCTCAATCATGCCAACAAATCTGGATTCAGACTCAGATGCTCCACATACAGGGCTATGACCAAGGTGAAAGAGAATGCTGTTAATATCCTCAACGATTGCCATCCTTGCCTCCTGGTTACCCTCATTCTCTCAGCAGCTTTCGCCAAAGTAGACCAGCGTACACTTACCAACATTCTACATCACTGGATGAGGATCAGTGAAACTATCCACAGTTGGTTCAAATCCTACCTCTCTAACCTCCACCAATTTGTCTAATTGATTTCCTCTAGAACATCAAGTATACTCATAACTTGCAGAGCCCTGCAGTGATTGAAGATATCCAAAGGCTGGGGCAAGGCCTGTCTCACATTGTTCCATTCCTGGATGTCCAGTGCTTACCTGAAGAGCAACCCCTCCAAGACTGAATTCCTACTGGTGAGTAACAACATCAAACATCCTGACATCCAAGCCTGGCTCCTTGGTATAAAACTCAAGCGCTTCACCCCCCAGCTGACCACCTACACCAAGTCCCTTCAATTATATATCAACAGACACCTCTCCAATGAGCACATGGCAAATAAGACACACATTTCAGATCTGCTGTCCATGCCTTGGTACTCTCCCACATGGATGGTGGCAATACCCTTCTGGAAGGCTCTCTGACTACCACCCAAGCACCACTGATACATGTCCTATTTACAGCAGCATGTTTTATACAAGGACTCTGCAAATTGAACCACAGATCCCTGACACATATCAATCAGCACTGGGTCCTGCTGAATGCATGTTTTACCTTGGTTGTTATCCTGAAGTCCTCACACTACCTCGCTGAGGTCCTCAGCATCTATAGAGGCCTACAATCCAACTGAAGCCAGGACATGTGCAGACTTGATTTCTACTGGTGTACGAGGGAAAGAACCAAGTAACAGTCCTTCTTTTTCTCTGTCTCTACCTCCAGAATCTGGAAGCGCATTCCCATGAATACTAGACTTGACTCCTTCCTTCTCTATTTGAGAAAGTAGCTCAGGGCCCTCCTCTTCTATAAATGGCTCCTCTTTAGCAGCTAAGTCCACACCCCTTCCACTCCCCGCTTAAGATGATGCTGGCTCATCTGTTCCCCGCTGAGTTCTCCCCATTTAGCTTGCATATGCCTTGCTGCCTAAGTGCCCATCCTCCCTCAACCCTCTTAGCTCCCTGTTCCCAAGTAAGTTTTCCTTGCATTTTCCTTCCCTCTCCATTACTTCCCCATGACATACAAAGTGTGTCATTGCTTCATGAGGCTAGGAGTGGACTTAACAATAATACTAATACTACTACTAATAACAACAATAATAATAATAATAATAATAATAATAATAATAATACTAGACAACCTGCACCACGACCCAGTTGTATCTGTTCCTAGCCACTGTGATCCAACACATCCTCCAGTAGCTGTAGATTATCCTCATCATTACAGAGCTGTTGCTACAACATTAGAGACTAGAAACCACCTCTGTTGACTTGTGCCCTTGCAAGGTCTAGTTGACAGCTATCTGCCAGAACACGCCAAACACTCTAACGACTACATGAATTCCCCTTAAAAATGCACATTCTTGTAAAGGAATAAAGATGGACTGTTAAAATACTTGAACAAGAGGATCTGATAAGACAATATGGCATAATGTTTTTCACCATCTCAAAACCTATGAGAAAAAATAGAATTAGCCTCCTTCTAGGATGATGCATATGAGTAGCCATTAACATGGAGTTTATCTTCAACATATTTCCTTGTAGACTCTAATCAACTACAGTTGATATTCTTATTAATGAACACATTCATCATTGCCACCATCGAAAATATGTATAATGTGGCCACAACAATAAATAATTATTCTAAACAGATTACTGGGATAGGAAATAAGAAGTACCAAAATAATCTCATTCTCATAGGTGATCTTAATTTCAAGCATGGAAATGGCTTCTGTGAAGTCTTTCTGGATTAAGAAAATAATTGTTGCTGCAGTATCCTTGAGATGCAAATGATTGACTATTTTACAGATACAAAAGGTCTTCAGTACCATTGCCTTTTCTTGGAGTGGGGTCTGTTCAGTGTGAGGTGAAGAGAAAACTGTGATAACCTTCTGAAATTGACATTTACGGGCCCGGAACGATCAAACAACATTGATTTTGTTATAAACCAGGTGAAGCATTGTCAATATTTGGCCATTTTATTGTTAACTCTGACCTTACCCTTGAAGAACAATGATGTCAGAACAGCTGTTAATATAGCCCGGAATAATGTTTAAAAGAACACTCAGCTGGGAAGCTGGTATCTACCAAAAAAACAGGAAATCTCTTTAAAAATGCCTTTAAAGAAATTAAGAACCTTAAGTAAAATTGTTTAAGAAACACCTCACAAAACTTAAACATCTGTTTATGACACAAAAGGTCACAACTTGAAAAAGAACAAATATTTGGATAGGCTGATATAATAAGGGGGTTATAAATATGGGCTGTTTTTAACAATCAATAATAAGGATGGTCAACTATGCCAGATATATACAAAGTCATTAGGAAGTTACAGAGGGAAGTATGTGAGCAAGCTAAAAAAACATGTCATTAAAGAAGGCTTGGGATAACTGAGAATAGGAAGAAAAAGTAAATTGTAGCCATCATTTCTAAACAGAGAATTAACTTAGTCAAATGACCTGTTTTATGGGATGTTTCACACCTAAGCAGGTGTTAGCTCAATGAACCTTTAAAAGGGCAAAACGATCAATTTGCATATCAGTTTGCTCACACCCATAAGGACAGTCTAACTCCGAAATGCTAAGCAATTCTCCTTTGAGCAGGCCTACCAGGAGCAACCTCAGACATGTATTTCTGCTTCGCTGGACATTATTAGTTAGGTGGAGCTGCATCTAAGGACAATATATGACTTCATAACTGTCCTTTCTAATGTCGTAAAACCTATTAAACTCTTATAATTGGAAGAAATCCCCATAGTTGAGTAAATAAAGCTTTACTGTCCCAATTGAACAACAAAGGTACAGGGCTTGGTGGCATTCCACTGGTCATCTTCTGTTATACTACACGCAATCAGGAGTGAACCACTATCTTACTCTCCCTATCTCACTGCTTTCAGTTCATCCAAACTATTTGGGTCCATGATGTATAGCAGAGTAGCGCAATTGGAAGTTAAGACTAGTATAATAATTGAGATGCAAGCTGGATTTAGATCTGGCATTGGAAGCAAGGCAAAAGCAACATTGTAATTATCTTTTAAAGAAAGGTCTTCTTTATGTAGCATTTATGGACCACACCCTGGCCACAGATTGCTTACCCCAGCAAAGTTAAGGATTTCTTTCAGAGAATTTGGTGTGCCAACACCTCTTCTTCATACAATTGTACATCCGTCATAAAGACCATGCCACTGTAGTTAGTTCTAGAAGAGAGCGAGCATGCATCCTTGTTCAATCTATTTACCAACTCATTAAACATCAGTCATCTGGACGAAATATCAGATGTGCCTATGATATGAGGGATCCCAACAAAACTGCTAACTTAAGCAGATGATGCAGTTCTCTCTTATCACCCTGAAGCATGTGGCAGAGACATATGCTGCATAACGGAGAGAGACCTATTGGTGCATAGAGTGTATCAAAATCTGAAGTGCCAGTTCTTGGTGCAAAGGAAGAACTTGCCAATGTAAATGTGTGTTGTTTCAGTGCTTGGGTGGCAAAGTGTATTGTAGTTAGCAGTGGCATGTACAGAGTGTGGAATAAGAGGAATATATTTATGTGAACCAGGTTTTCCACCTATGCCGGTGGTAAAGCTGTAGTGTGGTTGGTGGATGCCAGTATGTCCTACTCTCTATTCATGTTCACTGTATCAGGAGTAACATGGTCCTTTCCTCCAACTTACGTTGGAGTACTTTTGGACACAATGCCTCCCCTTAATAGCTAATAGCTGTGATGGTCGGATGATGTAGTGTTCACTGTGGGATGCATCAGCCCACTCATCCGAGCCCAGCAACATCACTGGGCATTGCTGGCAGCAGAAACATCAGAATGGCCACTTGAAAGCATGCTGCTCGCCAGAAATCACCATAAAATGCACAGTGAAAACCTGAAAAACAGGCAACCATCCACTTTTGCCTATCCTAGTGAGCACAGGAGATCACTGCCTAAAACCACCATTGGGCTACCCACAAAGCAGCCTGAAACCACTTGGAAATAGCAATTTTGAGTGCAAAAGAAATAGAGCTAGCTTCCAAAAAAAAGTATTTTCTTGATTGTCAAAAAATTGCAAAAATCATGTCTCACAAACCACCTAAAAATATCCAATCTCCATGTTGGGTGATCAACATCATTCTCCCGCAAGAATCTACATAAATATAAGGTCCACAGAAGTGTATCTATATCTGGATAAAGTATACTTTTGAGGATTGCTTGCGGGAAGAAAGCGGTCAAAATGGGTGCAATACCGGTACTCACCACTACCAGAAGCCAGCGTTTTAAAACCAATATTTTGTAAAGTTGAACATGGAACCCCAAACTATGCCAAAGAAGAGAATTCCATCAAAATGCCACAGAGAGTGCCACACAGTGATTTCATTGTTGAAAAGAAAAAGACTTGATTTAAAGATATGTTGCTTATTGTGAGTTTATAAATGTATTTTTTTTAAAAGGAACTATGTTGCAATTGACTCGAAGGTAATCTGATTTAGTTAAAACTTCAAGAGGCCCTCTGTTCATGGGAACACTTCACACCTTATCCCTACACAAAGAAGCTTCCTTCTGCCCTTGGCCAAGAGATTGACAGACTGTTGTGAACAGGAACTAGCCAAGGCACCCTGGCATGTTGCTCTCAGTCAAGACAATGGGGGATTTGGGATGAATATAATATGCTGATTTGGGTGTGACTGGTCAACAACTGCTCTGGGAGAAACAAGACATGTGACCCTCTGAGTCAGCCAGCACTGGGGGCGGGGACAAACCATTGTGGATGCAGGTAGCCCAGCAAATATATGTTTTATGAAATTGCGTATAACAAATTTTACCAAGCTGACAAAAAAATGAAACTTTGGGATTCTTAAAATGAAAAATTCACCCACAATTCAAGACTAAGCTGGACGCTGTGTGATGTTCTGAGACCAAACCCCGGAATTTATTCATATTGTAGCTGCAGTGTTGTTGCTATGAACATAAGAACTTACAGTCACATGCACAGAGAGGATCTGCATGCATGTATCAAATTTGGTGCAAAACCAATATTGGGAAACCCAACAAAAGTGTGAATAAGTTGTCATTTCTGAACTAAAGCTCTTAGGAAGATTAGAGTTGGACAAGAATGTACCTTAAGTAATCTGTGATGTGTATATGTATTATGAACAAGGTGTGTATGTGGGAAATATGTTTTTTGGGAAAAATTGATTTTCTAAGTAAAAGCAAAGGGGAATTCCTTCCCTACATGGTAAACACAGCATCATGATGACACCTCATGACACGCTGATCCTTTCTCCAGTCATAGGACAAGAAATCATTTAACTTATCAAATCCTTAGAGGGATGGGCATAGAGAATCAGCCTACCCACCCACTTTGGAAACACATAAAAAGAGACTGTTTAGGACAGATAAGGGACACTCTCTTTTTCCACTACTCACCGATTCCTGCAGAGCACTCTGCCAGACCAGATCCAGACAATATCCAGACAGAGACTCCAGACTCCAGATCTAGATCCAGAGACCAGAACTCTAGAACCCAAACTCTAGAACCTTGAAGCAGAGAGGCCTAAACCAAAAGCTGAATCCTTTTCAGCAGGCTTCAGAATCTTTTGCAAACCTGATTCTCACATTCAACAGCCGGGCTTAGCTGTCTGCTTCTAGCTAAGAACCGTGTGCTAGAACCGAGGTCCAGACCCAGAAAGCAGTGCTGTAATCCAAGACCCATCAGATCTAGTTCAAGAGGCCGTAGACCGCTGTGCAGTGCTGAACGCAGAACCCAGAGGGCCTGAGACTTGCCCGCTGGCAAGAGTGAAGCCAAACCCCTTGACCAGATCTTTGACGAGGCCCATTCCATTCCAAAGCTAGGAGTGAGTATCTAGTCTAGAACTGTCCTTAACCAAGCTCTTAGTTTAAAGTAATCCTCTTCCATCCATTGCAACCAGTTCAGAACTGCATTATAGAATCTTGTGTTCATCCTGTTGATTCCAAATCTGTAAAGCGCAATCTGTCATTTAGAAATCTTGACCTTATTTTTGAAAATCTACCTTCACAAAAACCTCTGTAACTTTCGAACCACGCGTCCTAGAAGCAGAGGCTAACTGTCACTTTAAAGCTAAGATCCTAAGATTTCCAACAAACCCAAAATGACATTCCAATTCATTATAGTTTTTCCGTAATCGTGATTTACACACGCGGAAAAATTGCTGCGAATTGCAATTTAGCTCCATTTCACCACTTGCAACTGCTGAATGTAATTTCCAATTTGATAATCATTCATGAATCATTGCTAGTGTTGACCTGAACCAATCTCAAGTAACTATCACTCATCCTGAATCTCTTGGTTCATCATCCAGATTTAAATCAATTTAGCAGATTTTCCCTTCCATTCCAATCACTTTCAAAAGCATTTTGACCTGTGTTTTAAAATCATACCTGTTTTCTCTAAGCTTGCTGGGGGAACTGGAATTGAACTGCATTCTTGATTGTAATCCTGAAACCTGTGTGCCCCTATTTCCATCTCTTCATATTGCATAGGGGTGGAGTGAGTAGTCACAGCGGAAAAAGTGACCATATTATATTTTGATTGAAATCATCTCAAGTTTATTTCTGTGTTGCATTCTTTCCCATCTTGCATTTCCTTGAATCATATAAAGTATTCTCTGCTACAATATCCTTCATATTCATATTCCTAAGTGATTAAAGAGAGTGTTAATTTTGTAATATTACCCATTGTTGATATCGTCCATATTCATAAGTGTGCTATTCAAATATTATTGTGTTCATAAAAGTGTGATTATATATATTTATATAGTTTAATTCTTCAAATACATCTTTTAATTTGCAAAACAAACCTACTTCTTGCCTCAGTGAGGTCTGGGGGATTCAAAGAGAGGGGCGTTATATAAGGGTTTATCATCCAGATTTAAAGAACTTTGACATAAAAATATATAAATAAGGGCTTCCATTGGGCATCCCATCCTAAGCATTGACTTAGTGGGATAGCTGGATTGAAGTCACTTACATCACACAGTTTGTGTGTAATAGGCACATAGAGTGGCATCGCTGTGTCCATTGGCACACGTGCGTGAATTGGAGGAAAGGGCTGTGCTATGCTTTGTGTGGCAGTTGTTCAGTACAATGTTAGATTGTGTACCACATTGTTCCAACACCAGGATGGAAGAGTTGCTAATGACATAGCTGTTCAGAAGGGTGACAGAAAAGTTGTCCTTGGTAGAATGTCTCAAAAATGGTATAGTCTAAGGGAATGTATGCAGGGTTGGAACTGCTTGGATTACGGTTGTAGTCAGCATCACAGTATTAAGCAGAGTGTCTCGCTGGCGCTGCATACTTGTTTTTCCTGAAGATGGAGGTTTTGACAACAGGCTGTCAGGACTGGAAGTTTAGATGTTAATGTGGCGTGAGAAGCTTACCCAAAACTCCACTGAGTCTAATGAGGGAACTCTGAATAGGCTCCCCATGCCACGGTATGGTTCTTCACAGATTTCAGCATAGTAGAGACAGTGCAAGCACAAAACTGGGAAGGCCAGGCTGTGAGATCCTGTCCAAAGGTTGCTTGGAGTCTCCAATAGTTGTGTCTGATGGAAAAGGTCAAGGGTGAGGAAGGCTGACCAGAGACGAAAAGCAGGTACAGGTGAATACTGCTGGAGATGGGAGACCACACGTTTGGAGGACGCACAGGGTAATGGTAATAGAATGTGTATAGTCAGCAAGACAGAAGGGGGATGCCAGGACTAGAATGAAGGAGAATCCCCCAGGGACAGAGAATGAAGGAAGAACCCAGATGGAAATCAGAATTAAAAACCAATGCGTTGCTGAGTTGGATAATCCAGATTTTTAAAATAGAATGTCAGGAAGGTGCATGATAAAAATTACAGTTGGTCAGACAACCATATACCACAATTTGTGGATAGTGAGTGGAACACAAAGTGATTTTTATTTGGGAAATTACATTTTGCACAGAATGTGTTTGGTGTTGGATTTTCTTCATCAAAAAATGTGGTCCCGGCTAGGGGGACCTGCCCCTGAATTTGAAGATAAAAGACAGGCTTATCATTGTGCGCAGTTGGTGCCATATGCAATTGAGCTACAGGTGAAGAAGGATATTACCATTCCTGCATTCACTAGTCAGGTTGCTATAACATTAAAGCGCAAAAGTGGACAACAGATGAAGGATTCTGATGCCTTTGTATGCATAATTGAATCCTTGAAGCAGAAAGGGCTGGACTGTGAATATACCACATTGGTAGATATTGGGGAAGGGCTATTTCGAATAATGCTGGATAACAAAGTGTGTCAAGACATTTATTTAGAGGAGAATTCTACATTAGGAATGGCAATACAAAAATCATATCATACAACAATATGATGATTGGGAATATCCATGAGAGGTATGTAGATCCACGGGGTATGTTACCAGAGTCTCTGGATTCTCAACCCAAAGGGATATTCAAAATTCAGTCTGTGTATCCTTATGATGCCAATGAGACTGCATGCTGCCATCAAGAGAATTGTATATTATTTGATTCAGATGAAAATGAAACAGAAAATCTACCTATTAAAGTTTAGGCTGATATTCCAAAATATTTTAAAGTCGCAACTCTGCAAAGAGATACAGCCACACAGTTAGAAGAAAGCAATGAGGTTCCTCCATTTTAGGATTTCCCAGAATTTTCAAAAATGGCAGAGGAGCAGATTATGTTAGCAGATGCCTGTGATAGTGAAGAGGACAGGAATGAATAGAGGAACATATTTATGGAATTTAAGGAGGTGTTTGCCAAGGATGCATATGATTGCAGCCTAACTGATCTACATGTTTCCACATTACCAGAGGGATGTGGTAGAAATCCAATATTTGTGTACCAATATCTGTTGCCATTGGCATGCTCAGAGTCACTAGCAGAGATAATTAAGAATCTAGAATCCAGAGGAATTATTCGACCCATTCATAGCATCTCCAACAATCCCATTTTGGGTGTATTAAAGCCAAATGGTCAATGGCGCCTGTGTTCGGACCTGAGGGAGCTAAATAAAAGGGTATCAGTGTCTAGATGGCCACTCCTATTCATTGATAAAGGTCTTGCTCAGGTGCATGGGTCAAAGGTATTTACCACATTAGATCTTACATCTGGGTACGGGTGTGTGTCATTGGTAGAAGACATCCAGAATGTGTTCACATTTTAATTTGATAAAACGCAATCCGCTTGTTCCCGAATGCCATTTGGGTATGTCAATAATGCAAGCGAGTTTGGCATATTTCTGAGAAAAGCACTGCCAGATGTGGCAGAAAGAGGGATTATAGTTTATGTAGATGATGAACTGATAAAAAATGAAAGCATAAAAAGTAATTTTGATGAGATTAGACATGTGCTTGGCCAATTGCAAAAGGCGGGTGCCAAAGTATCTCTTCAAAAAGCACAATGGTTCAAAAAGAGAGTACATTTCTTAGGCCATGAAGTAACTGAACACTGGTTAAATCCACCAAAGAAATAGTTGGAGGCGATGCAGAAAATGATTTAAAAAGTCTATTAGTGATGACAGGATATAACAGGAAATGTATTAAAAATTACGCTGAAATCACTCAACCCTTGACTAAATTGTTGAAGCTGAATGTGCCCTGGAGATGGGAAAAAGAACAGGTTGAGGCAGTTGCTAAATTGAAGGAATGTCTCATAAAGGCTCCATGCTTGGCCTATCCCATAAAGAATAAAGATTTATTTGTAGAAATAGGATTCACTGAGCAGTGTATGTCAGCAGGGTTATCTCAAAAACATGATTTGAATCTTAAAGCTATCGCCTATGCACATAAGGCATTTTCTCAGGTTGAAACTAAATTCAGTGAATGCAAAAAGGCCAATCTGATCACTGTGTGGGCATTACAACATTTACGTCCCATTATTCAAGGAGAAACGACAATTATTGAGAGAAATCATCAACTGCTGCAATTCTTACAGAGTAAAAGAATTAGATCAGGTAACCTAGCACAGTCAATGATTAATTCCTGGACTTTGGCGTTGCAGCGATTCCCTGTAGAAGTAAGATATGGACAGAACAAAAAGAGCCTGATTGCTCAAGGGATAGCAAATCTGCATGACTGTGCAGCTGAGTGTGCCTCAGATGAGACGGAGGTGGAGCCCAGTTGCAGGATTTTAAGCAATCACCACACAAAGCTTTCAATGAAAATACGTGGACGGACGTACCAATTGTGTATGTAGATGGGTGTGCTTATCACATTGAAAACGATAGCAATAAGCAGCTGGTATCAGGGATAGGAAATGTCTGGAGAAAGTGTGAAGGCATTCCTGACATGGGGATGAGAATTTGCGCCAGGAGTAGCCAAGTAGCAGATTTAGCTGCCATTTATAAAGCAATTAATACTGCAATTAAGTTCAAGGAAATTGTTTTGGTACTGTTTCTGATTATGGACGAAATAGCTTTGTAGAATATTTGCCTGACTGGAAAGCAAGAGGCGTGCTCACATATAACAAAAATCCCCTAAAACATGGGAGAATGATTCAGGCTATAGACAAGTTGGTGTCAGAAAATGATTTAACAATTCACTGGAGGAAAATGTGTGGACATTTAAAGACACCAGGAGAGGATAAGGAGGGACATGATAAAGCAGATCAATTGGACAAGATAGGGGCTGTTATGGGGGAATTATTGCCCATTGAACACCTAATCAGTGAAATACAGGTGGATGCTGTCACACAAGCCAAATCTCAGAGGATCTGGTTAAGATACAAAAAGAGGACCCAGTATTGGGTGTTTTTTATAATCACTTAATAGACCCCAAACAGAATTCCTTAACTGAAAATGATTGTACAGGAAAAGAAGAGCTGAGAGTGTTGTTAAAGAACAAGAAGAGAATTAGACTACAGGATGGTCTGATGATTAGGGAGTCTGTAACAGGGCAGATACAGTGGGTAGTGCCTCTTTCATTCAGAGGACTAATGTTACACCATGCGCATGATGCAATAACTGCCAGACACAGGGGTTCCCAAAAAACTTTTGAAATACTGAAGGATTATGCTTACTGGCCACGTATGTCCCAGGATGTGGAATTATACACTAGGGGATGTCTAGTATGTGCACAATTTAAACCTGCTTCACCAATGCACAGGGCTTCATTAATGAAAAGAGGTTTAACTCTTCCATGGTGAGATTTGCAAATTGACTATGTTGGGCCTGTAAAGAGATCAGCCAGGGTAAATAAATATTTATTGACAGTGGTATGTTTAATGTTGAAAATGGGTGGAGTGCATTCCTGCACCGGACTGTAGTGCACAAACAGCAGCCACATTGTTGGTAAATCACATATTTTCAAGGTTCGGGTTACCTCAAAGCATAGAGTCAGACAGAGGAAGTCATTTCACAAATACCTTGATGAGCAAGGTGTGGCAGATATTGGGGGTAAAAAGGAAATTGCATATCGCATATCAGCCTGCCTCTTCTGGGACTGTTGAACGATGCAATATTCTGTCGTGGAGATACTAAAGAAGTCTGTAGCAGAGGCAGGTTCCAGTTGGGATCTACGCTTACCTTTAGTGTTAATGGGCATAAGGTAGACTCCTGCTAAAGCCTCAGGCATCAGTCCTCATGAGGTGTTGACAGGAAGAAAAATGGTGCTGCCACAACATTTATTGTACAGGATACATGAACAGACACTTGTGAGTGCATCCACAGTTCACAGGTATGTGGAAGAATTGAGGGAGCACTTACAACATGCATTTGCATTTGCACAGCGAAATTTAGAAAGAGCGGCTGAAAGTGCAAAGACATATTATGATAAAAAGACATCTATGAGAATGAGAGAATATAAAATAGGTGATCGGGTATACAAATTCCATTTTGGGAAGAATAGACATAGGTCATTTGAGATTGTAGATAAAATATCTCTTGTAATGTATAAAATATTGAGGACAGAGTGTGAGATGGTGACAGAGCAATTTGTCCATGTTAACCAGATTAAACCCTGCCATCCAAAGCATGATATCAAGAGACTTGAGCAGGTAGAGACGGGTTAAGTGTACTGATTGCATGGAGAAGAAAGCTGCCACTACAGTGAATGATGAAGGCAGAGTAAGCTTGTATATTGATGGATACATTGAATAACTGTTGACTGTTTCATAATGGTCATATTTAGACCTACAAAAACAAAAACAACAAACAAAAAAAATGGTGTTATGCATTCATAGAAGGTGCTGAATCAGACTGACCTATTATAGTACAGTGTGGTGAAGTTATTCTGCATGAAAATGGTTGTGATGTATAATAATACAAGATGTCAGAGGTTGTTGTTCTCTAGAATGTGTGTTTAATTGCATATTTCTAAAATTGACAAGTCCGAAGAGTCATGGGGCCTCATTACGAGTATGGAGGCAGCCATGCCCTTGATAAGGGCATGGCTGCCTCCATACCGGGTTCCAGGTCTGGGTTCCTTCAATGAGGAATTACCGGGCCATTCCAACTTTGGAGGACCCGGTAATTCCTCATTGAAAAACCCAATCCTTATTCCCATTTGAGCCCCCATAGGGCTCAATGTGAATGGGGAGGGAGCTAATGACGGGCCGTTAATAACCCGTTATTAGCTCTCTGGTCCCCTCTGACCAGACGTTCCGAGTGGGTCCCGCAAAGGGACCTCGTAATAGGGCATCCCGTAGTGAATGGTGTCAGTCCTGTACCAGCACCGTTCATTACGGGAGCGCCAGGGTCGTAATGAGGCCCATGTTTTGGGCCAGCTTTTCTTTTAGGCCAAGTAGTGAAAGGGATAGAAAATTGTTTTGTGCTATGTACTTAACCTGTTTTTTTCTATTCAATGCAGATGATATTAACCTGTTGTCCTGGCAGGGCCGGTTCCTGGAGATTGGAGTCCCCAGGATGAAACCCAAAAAAAGCCTCTGGGCTGAAATATGAAAGTAAAGACAAAGTCTAAAGAAGAAAAGGCAATGATGATCAAGTCTGAGACATGGATACTTGCTGCGCTACTTATAGTGGGTGTGGTAGGAATTGAAGGCGCAGGCGCACACGTGATTGTTGAACCCGGACAAGCATCTGGAATTGTAATGGAGGAGGCAACTGGATTTATTCAGAGAAATAGACGATTGATTTATGTTGTATATCAACATAAACCCTGACAGTTTAGTTGAAAAATGTATTAATGAGACTGTGATTATATCTGACCAAACCAAAGAATGGTTGGAGCTGCGGAAGGAGGATGCTAGGCTAGGCAAGCAATCAGAGACATTGCCATGCAGCTGGAGAAAACTTTTGTAAATGAATCTGATATAAAGAAAAGAAGGGGGAAAGGGGGGGGTAGTAATACTTGTGGCATCTGTGGTAATGACTATTATTGGGGCTATAGTGGGCACTACAATGTCTACAGCCAACGCAATCTCGGTGGGGACATTAAGTGCTAAGGCTCAGCAGTTGACTCACGACCTGGACATAATCCAAAGGACCTTAGATGCGGACTGGATGAGCAAATACAATTCATAAATGAGACTGCTGTTCCATTAAATAAGCAGAATGAAATTATGCAGCACAGCACAAATGTTGTGGTTAAACATGAACGGGTGTTAAGTGACATTATAAACATAGTTAATCCTATTGATTGGTTTTGGACAAAATATATGGGAGAGGTGCAAACTGCAATTTCACAACTGATTTTGGTGCCTATACCATTGTATTTTGTATCATCTGATATTATTAACTAAATTATGGCAAGGATTACTCAAATAGAGGTAGAAGTGATGCAGGTTAAAATTGCATTTGAAATGGGGAGCGTGATGCCCCTATATGTGAATCTGGATAGAATGGTGATTGGGTTTGTGTTATGTGTTCCATACATTTTTCCTGAACTCATATACCAGACAAAATTGGTACACAATGTGGGATTTTGGCAAAAAGATAAATATGTTAAGATAAAAACTCCAGAGATGGCGGCATTTCAGTCTTGGGAACCTGATGTTTACTTGATCCCAAATTTGGACACATGCATAAAGTTTAAGAAACAAAACTACGTGTGTGCAGGTAAACCGTTTACTCCCGATGCTATAGATGCCATTTGTGGGTTGAAACCTGACCAGGGGTATCGGGAGGATGTGAAGTGGTCATTAGCAATTCGGGTAGTGAGGAACTGTCACAGGCTAAGCTGATTAAGAACAGATGGTTGGTCTGTACTTCTTTGAAAAACTACACCGTCACCCATTTAAATCATGGAACATTTGTTGTTAAGCAGTTGAAACACAATGTATTTTACATAAATATTCCAAAGGACACAATTGGGGGTTTAACTCTGTTCCATGTTGTTAATGATATATGGGAAAGCCAAGGGGAGAATATTGAATTTTTACAAAGGGACTTATTCCCAATTGACCCAGATGTGGAATTTTTGTTGAGCCATAAGGAAAGGCACACGATTAACATGAACTTGAGAAAAAATTACATCACTGTGAATAGCTTAGGCATAATGGAAATAAGTACCTTCAAGTGCAGAACCTGGGTGGAATGGAGTGTGATGTGTCTTGTCAATTTTGGTGTTGTTATTGGACGTATGGCTGATTGCTTTAACTATAAAAATGAGAATGTTGGTCACGCTATTAGCGACAATAGGGAAGGAGAGATATCCTGTGATACATACATTTTAGACATGTATGTGTTTCCTCCCATTATGAGTTTCTTGGTCCGAAAAAGGAGGAGTATGTAGGGATATATACATTCATGATATATTTGTGCAAATAACAGCACATGTGTACAGATTCTAAGTGAAGCAAAAACGGGCATTTTACTGGCAGCGTTTAGAAGCAGCTATTTTGAAATGGGCGCAAGGGACAGCTTTTGTCAGCAACAAGCCAGTAAAATGAGTGTTGTTTGAAAAGCATTCAAGCCAACAAAGGAATGGTTATTTCAAAAATACCCAGCAGAATGTGCAGACATTTTAAAATGCAGAAACGTGCATATTTACAAATTGAATGCTTTTCGATCTGTGTGGAACTGCATTGGAAATATATAACCAACTAACCTTACTAATAAAAACCCAGTAACCAATGAACTGTCCCAATTAACTTTATAATGAAGTTTGGTAGGCACAGTTTGAAATTCATTTAATTTTGTGTTTTTTCTTGGGGAGATGCACAGTAGGCTGTCTTTGTGCAGGCTGAAAACTTCCATTGTCCTCGCAGGAAATAACGTGTTACATGTAAGTCATTTGATAATGTGGTCGGCAGTTCTGGAGGTGTCAGAACCACGTCAGGGGAGGCTGATCTAATGTTGATGGCCAGCCAGAGGAAATTTAAGCAGCTGAGACAGGGGTGTAGTCAGTGCTTCCTGAGATTTGAGTGTGATCGTTGCCTCCCGGGGATGTGAGCTCCGTGGCTGCTGTCTTGAAGACAGGGCAGAGGGTATGGCGCCTGAGTTTTAAGCATTCTCGAGGAAGTGTAAGGCTGTGGACTCCCACGCAGATAGTGACTACAGCAAGAGATAAACCAGGCGAAAGATAGGAGCCTCGCATATTATTGAAAGTGCTGTTTCCAAGTGAGGAGCGTGTAGGATGGGTGACATGGTATCAGTCAGCATAGCGTTATAGGTTTGAAAACAAAGTGTTTTATTTTGGTCTCTTTCTTTTTGCACTTTTTTAAGAAAAAGAATTGCATACCACGTTTATTATCTCTTCCAAGTTGTCATGTGTTGCTTTCTTTTTTATTTCTCAGAGAGTCAGAGCTGGGCTCGCCGTTGGTAAGAACATGTTACTGTGATATCATGTAATGTATTGTTTGATTTTTCTGTCAGTGCAACATAACAGTGTTAAACAATAACAGCATAAAAAAAACAGAACAAAGCTATCGCTTGGTTTTTGTATTTTATTTTCTGCCTCTGATGATCGCTGTGTTAGGGGGAAAAGTCAGTGGCTGATCCTAGCGTTATACGGTGTGGTACACATTTGCTGCCTCATTTACCACCTGGGACAATGTTAGTTAAAAGAGTAAATACATACAGATGAGCCAGGTAGAGTGTATGTATGTGGATGGGCTTCACTCTGCTGAAGTGGAAGCGGTGCCCTATAAGGCACGTAGGTTACTGATGTAAATAAATCAGTAACATGAGCTACATGCAATAAATGACATTCTATACAATGTTACTGCGTTCCCTAAACGTGTGCTAAATCCAGGGTTTGTTTATTGTTAGCCCAAGGTCTATCATAATTATAAAGAGGTAAAGTTTGCCTTATTATGGGGCAGTATTGTAGAAAATCAGATACCACTGAAATGACCATTGTGCCGCAAAAATAAGATACCACTAAACATTATCACCAAAGTAGGCTAACACTAAATTACTATCAGATTAAAATAGTCATCCAAGATAGGATAGTACTGAATTACCACTAAATTGGGTAAGACCAATTTATCGCCAAAGTACCACTGTGATTAAATACTGCCAAATCCAGAATTTGCCCCAAAGACAAAATATCCAACAGAGACCACAAGTTTGGTGGACGTACTGGGTAATGGTAATAGAATTTGTATAGTCAGCAAGACAGAAGTGGGATGCGAGGACTAAAATGAAGGAAAATCCACCAGGGACAGAGAATGAAGGAAGATCCCAGATGGACAAGGAGGCAGGAGGAGGAAGAGGGTAGGCCATGCAAGGAAACAGAAGAGGAACAAGGAAGGACAACAGTAAGCCGGGCCGGAGCGCAGCACAGTTTGTGAACAACCACGTTACGACGTGGCAAACTGGGAAAAGGAGGAAGCAGATAAGGGACTATGGCAAGAACGGGACTTGAACAGCAAGCCGTTGTTGCCATAGAACCCTAAAAGCTGCACACGCATGGAGCGTGGGACTGGCAAGTCCATGCATGAGTGGGCTGGGAAATCCTGAGACAAGTGCCGGATCAGTGTGGACCCACAGGAAGGGCGATCGCGGGTACAATCGCCACACTTGGTGGAAGGCTAGAAAAAAACACGAAAGGTAGGTGAGAGCCGGCGGGGACGCCCCTAAGGGGAAGAGGTGTTATACACAGGGTAGTCTATGTAATGCTGGTAGTGCTTAACAATATGAACACTTTTAGGATTTGAAGCTAAGGTATTAAATATGCACAACAAGCACTTCCAGTTCAAGACCAATTGTATTTTATGGGGGGATTGTGGCATGTTTGCTGTGAGAAAATACAGGGAGGAACCTATTGTGTGCATATCAGTGAATAGGAGTGCAGGCATTGTTAATGTGAAGTGTTGTGGCTTTGCTGGGTGTGGCACCTCGGTAATAAGTGCCGCAGGTTAAGGAATTATATCAACATTAAGGTGCAACTTTATGTGTGCCAGGTGTAATTGTTTGTTTGTTTGTTTGTTTATATTATTTATAAAGCGCTCCTCACCCAAGGGTATCTTAGCACAACAAGACAATACAATTTTTTTTATATACAGACAAAATTATACAGTATTATATACAGTACAGAATAAGTTGCAAGTAAGGGCACTCTATTTACAGTACATGGAGATTTCATGAAATATACAATACAATAAAGAACAGAATGAGCTTACAAGTACGACATGTTTTCATTAGATGTCCTTTGAGACCAGCCACGTTTGTGTGTTTTTCCTGAAGCTAAGGAAAGTTTGGTCTGTTCGGAGATGCAGAGGAAGGGCGTTCCATTATTGGGCGGCTTGGACAGGGAAACTGTTCCCACCAGCACTTTTCAGGTAAAATCTAAGAACTGTGATGCAGTAAAACTGGGCTGCCCTAGTGGCGTGGATGATACTTTTCTAATGATCTTTTCTTGTAAGTAGTGTGGGGCAGCATTGTTTAGGCATTTAAAGGTGATGGAAACTAATTTGAATTGAATCCTATCCTTAATGGATAGCCATTTTGATTCTCTCCTCGCCTCCAAGATGTGTTCTCTCTATGGAATACTTAGGGCGGCTCTCAGAGTATTGTTTTGTAAAATGTGAAGTTTATTAGTGATCTGCATAGAGGGTGTTGCAGTAGTTGATTTTCGACAATATTACTGCTGTAGCTAAAATTATGCAACTCTTATTGGTGAGATGTGGTTTGCAGGCGTGAATCAACTTGCAAGTGTAAGCTGTTGCGGAAGACGTGGCATTGCCTTGCTTTCTCATGTTCAGGTTAGAGTCCAAGTAAAAGCCAAGCATTTTAGGGGTCGATTCATGGAGCAAACGTGCGCCGAAAATCCCAGCGCAAGCAGTCACAAGGTGGCGCAAGCGTGAGAAACCCAGTGCACGCGCACGCGTGCTATTCAAGGAAGCCGCTGTGCGTGTTTCCCGCTGTCTGTGCACCAAATCCTGCCATGGCGCACGCGGGCACACACGGCGTGCGCTACGCACACAGCAAAAGCGCACATAGCGCGGCGCACACAACCAAAGTGTGCGGAACAGTGGGCGTAACACGCAGAATGGGGAATAACGCGTGAAAAAGAAGGTGTAACTGGGGAAGTACTGCAGGGAACTACACAGAACGCCCACACGCACACGAACAACCCGTATTCATGGATTCGAATACGGGAAACCGCGCACGGCAAAAGATGCACACAGGCGTCAACGCGTCCGCCACACGAAGGCAGGCGGAAGCGTCCCCGCACACAGTATAAAAGTGTGCGCAAACAACAAACACGTATATACAGCTACGATGAATGCCCCATTTGTCGCAGCACTGATCGTGGGACACCACAGGAGGAGGAGTATAGCCAGGGCACGCATTTTCGCACCACGGACAAGCCTTTTTGGGATGTCTGACGACCAGTTCTACAGCAGGTATAGGTTTCTACCCCATATCATCCTAGACCTGGTCCGGGAGTGGGAAGATGACCTTACATTCCCCACCCTTTGCTCCCAAGCATTGAGCCCCTTGGAGAAGGTGCTCAATGTCCTGCATTTTTTGGCCACTGGGTCATTTCAGCGGGCTACTGCCATAGTCGGGGGGTCTCACAGGCCACGCAGTCACGCTGCCTACACCAGGTACTGGCAATCATGACAGCGCGCCCCTCAGTCCGCAGGCACATATACACGCCCAAAACACCCTCAGAAAGGCAGGCCGTTGTCCTGGATTTTTTCAGGGTGGCACACTTCCCCAAAGTGCTCGGTGCCAGAGATTGTACCCATGTGGCCCTACGTACACCTAGGGCCACTGAGCACATCTACCGAAACCGCAAGCACTGTCATTCCATCAATGTACAGGTGGTATGCGATGCAAAGGGAATCATCACCTCTGTCTATGCAAACTACCCTGGCTCCACCCATGACAGTTTCATATATTGAATGTCCACCCTGAGCCGGTCCCTGGAAGCTGGGCAGCATGGCGACACATGGCTCCTAGGTGAGTACAAATGCCCTTGCACATGCATGCATGTCACACACAGACACACACACACACACAAATACACAAACCCCAATAATCACAACCATTTACACCTCCCCAGGGGACAGTGCCTACCCTCTGAGCCACCACATGATGACGCCAATCCAGAACCCCACCACACCACCCCAGGTAAGATACAACACTGCCCATATTGCAACCAGGGCCATAGTGGAGCGCACATTCGGAGTGCTCAAGTCACGTTTCCGCTCCCTTGACCGCTCTGGCGGGTAGCTACTCTATGCACCCCCAGTAGTGTGCAGGATAATTGTGGCAGCATGTTTCCTGCACAATGTTGCAACACGGCAGGGTGTAACGGTGGACATTGTGGTGCCCCCACATCCCCAACCACAGGCACAGGTGCTGCCCATGGGAGGGGACAGGGCACGTGGTGAGGAAGCCCGGACCCAGCTTGTGGCCACATTTTTCACCTAAACTCCCACCCCTGTGGAGTGCACACAGGCCTGGCACATACCAGGTGACAATTGATGATGACAAAGAGACAGTCACTGGGCCTCATTACGACCCTGGCGCTAAGTGAAAAACGATGGCGGTAAATGGTTACCGCCATTGTTTTCCGCCAGGTCCGATCATGACCCGTGACCGTTAACTACGATGCCAATAGCGGCATCGTAGTTAACGCTGCCGCTAACTTCGATAAGGGTGCGCGCACGTGACCGCCCACACCGTACTTAGCGCCATGGCGGAAAGGTACGCAAATGCCGACCCAAGCGGACATGCACCTAACGCCATCACCCAGGCCGTTAAGTACCTTACCGCCATGGTGCAAATAACGCCATCGCGAACCAACCGTAAAGGGACACGTTAAGTGAATGCAGCTGCCACAGGTGCACAGAAACAGCACAGGTGAAGGCAATACAGACTCAGGGGAGTACAAAAAGAGCACACCCCACCCCTTCCCACACCCAGTCACACTCCACAATGATACCAATACGACTAGCAATGATGGGGCTGGAGGACCTGATAGCAATGCATGTGCTACAACAGCAACAACAACAACAGGCAGCACAGAGGAGACGCAGGAGGAGAAGGAGGGCAAGGCAGGCCCAGCAAGCCCCACCAGCACAGCCAGTGCCACCACGCAGGCAGCCCCCAATCCCACGCATCAGAGCCAATCCATACAACCTCACTGCTGAGCAGATCCACACCCTGTACCGTTTGGACCGGGACACCATCACCGCCATCGTAGACATGACACACAACGACATCGTCAGCATGATAGAAAGTCCAACCGCCATCCCCCCCCTACTGAAGGTAGTGGCCGTACTCCACTTCCTGGCCACAGGCACACAGTGGGGCACCTGCGTGGCATCTCACAACCATTATTCTCACGAACACTCATCCAAGTGCTCGATGCCCTCCTCAAGCACACAGACGACCACATCTCATTACCACGGACTGCCCAGGAGATTGCAAACACCAAAGTGGATTTCCATGCACTAGCCAGCATACCCGGTTGTATTGGTGCCATCGACTGCACCCATGTGGAATTGGTGGTTCCACGTGCCATGGAGGTACCGTACCGCAACCGGAAACAGTTCCACTCAATCAACGTGCAAATGGTCTGTGACTCCAACAAGATCATCACACATTGTTGTGCCCGATTACCCGGATCAACCCATGATTCCATGGTCCTGAGGAACTCCACAATACCACGCTACATGGAGCGACATGCAGGGCCAAGATCCTGGCTACTCGGTGAGTGCAATGTCATGGAAGTGGGCAGGTGAATGACGTACCAATGCATACTCCACCTGGCAGAAAGGGGGGGGGATGATGCATACTCCACCTGGCAGAAAGGGGGGGGGATGATGCATACTCCACCTGGCAGAAAGGGGGGGGGTGATGCATACTCCACCTGGCAGAAAGGGGGGGGATGATGCATACTCCACCTGGCAGAAAGGGGGGGGATGATGCATACTCCACCAGGCAGAAAGAGGGGGGGGATGATGCATACTCCACCTGGCAGAAAGGGGGGGGGGTGATGCATACTCCACCTGGCAGAAAGGGGGGGAGATGATGCATACTCCACCTGGCAGAAAGGGGGGGGGGATGATGCATACTCCACCTGGCAGAAAGGGGGGGGGGATAATGCATACTCCACCTGCAGAAAGGGGGGGGGTGATGCATACTCCACCTGGCAGAAAAGGGGGGGGATGATGCATACTCCACCGGCAGAAAGGGGGGGGGATGATGCATACTCCACCTGGCAGAAAGGGGAGGGATGATGCATACTCCACCTGGCTGTGAGTAAAACAGAGAACGGAGACAGAGGAAGGGCACTCACAATGCACACAACCCTTCTGCATACATTGAGTGATGGCATGCAAAACAGGCCATGGGAGCCTTGAGCACATACTGGTTGCATTGTGTGAATCAATTAGTGCATGTAGAAGTGAGCCAAAGTAACAGTTGGATGCGAGCCATGGTGGAACATCATGTTCCTGATCAGACAACATGACTGACACATACATTCTCGCCTACATACAGGTGATGCAGCCTATCCCCTGAAGAGGTGGCTCCTCACACCAGTCCGGAACCCGCAGAACCAGCACGAGGAGGACTTCAACCGTGCACATACACGTACTCGTGTGGTCATAGAGCAGACATTCGGCCTCTTGAAGGCACGGTTCCGAAGCCTCAGCAGGTCTGGTGGGGCACTCCTGTATGGCCATGAGAAGGTGGCAAAGATCGTCATGGCATGTGTCATGCTACACAATATGTGCATCAGGCGGAATGTGCCCCTGCCCCCTGACGCAGAACTGCAACCACCTGACGATGAGGATGAGGAGGGTGCAGATGGGGCGGCACCCCACGGAGGAGGCGAAGCACAGGAGGGGCGTGCCATGCGCCAAAGTATCATCGACCACTGCTTCTAGCACACACGGCTGGTGTTTATCGCATGGAGACTGCACTTGGGGCACTGTGTGTCCCTGGGACATGCACACTGTGGACTGTACACCAATAAAGCACACATACGCAATGAAAATGTCCACACATTTCTTTTTTGGAAAGAAAAAAGTGTATTGAAACTATGAACTGTCGTGTCACACCCCCTCCCACCTCCCCCCTGCACACCCCAACACACCCCCTCCCACCTCCCCCCTGCACACCCCAACACACCCCCTCCCACCTCCCCCCTGCACACCCCAACACACCCCCTCCCACCTCCCCCCTGCACACCCCAACACACCCCATGCAGGTGTCAACAGATGCCTGTGACAGTGGCCATAGGCCGTCACAAGCCCCCTCTCCCGGCCCCCGGGGCACCCCTGGCTGTGGAGCGCAGGTTACGACCGGAACGTCGCACGGGGCTGCTCTGCGCAGAACTGGCAGTGGAGGATGTCCCTGGCTGCCCCTGTGCATGCACATCCTGTCGTGTGTGGGTGAGGCCAGTGACCGCACGACGCAAGGCCGCAAGTTCTGCACAGATGTCCCTGGACATGGCCTGCATGGCATCTCTCAGGGTGGCAGTGCTCTGCGCCACTTCGGCCCTTAGGGTCTCCGTGGCCTGTTCAATGCTAGACCTAGCCCCCACACATTCCGCGGCATGCTCATCCAGCATTGCGGACAGTTGATGCTGCCGTTGAGTGATGTCCTGGAGGGACTGCTGGCCCTGCTGGGCCATGGCCAGTGCTGGTGGAGTGATGGAGGGGCTGCTCCCCTCCTGTGGAGTGTGGACAGGGCATGGGGTGGATGGCCACTCCTCTACCTCTGTGTGCCCCTGTGTGTGACCCTCATGGGGGCTGGCGTCTGAGAAACAGGGGGAATGTAGTAGGTCAGTGGGGCTTCTGACCTCGTGCTCCATGTCCGAGTCTGAACATGCAGCTGTTGCAGCTGTCTCCCCGATGTTGCTGCTGGCCGCTGACCCCCTGCCTCCTGTGGCAGGCAATGTCGGTGGAGGTGGAGCAGCTGCTGCTGGCCTGCTGCCAACAGGGGTGCTTGCCGGTGGGACCTCCGGTATGCCTGCAGTGGGACCTGCTTGTTGTGGGGTCTGCCTCACTGCAGCTGAGGTTGAGGGTGCAGGGACGTTGTTGATGGCCTTCTTGGCTCTCTTTGGCGCAGGGGTGTCCTGGTCCTCTGGGTGTGAATCTGTGCCTGTGGTGGAGCAAAGGAGGGAGGGCGTTATTGATGGGTCTGCGGACTTTGGAATGAAATGTTTGACATTATTGTGGTCAGTGGATGAGGAAGATTTCAGGCAGTGCCATGCAGGTTGTCTCCTTTTAGTGTGGAATGTGGATGCAGGTATGCGGGTGCCAGCAGTGTATGCAGGGTGGTGCTCGCATGTGGCTATGGGCAGTGTTGATATGTGTTGCATTTACACTCTAGGGCAACCTTGTGCTACACATGATTGGACTGCTGTGACTATGGCATGTCTTGTTTGAGGCACCTACCTTCATCGCCTGATGTCGGAGCTCCCCTTTCCATCCCTCCGACGCCTTCAATGGATTCCATGCCAATCGTGGTTGCACAGATCTCCTCCCACGGTTGGAGTTTCAGGGGGGATTCCGACCCTCCACTGGTACCCAGGGCAAGGTTGCGGTTTGCTGAGATGACGGCTCTGACCCGTATGCGTAGGTCATCCCAGCGCTTCCTGCACTGCTGTGGGGTGCGGGGTACGGTCCCCACCGCGCTGACGCGCTCAGCCACCAGGGCCCAGATGGCCTTCTTTTTCCCGATCGCTGTCCTGGTCATGTCCGGGGAGAAAACGACACCTGCGTTGTCTTGCAGGGTCTCCGCAAGCATGCAGAGTTCCTCCCGGCTGAATCTCTCCTGGCGGTCACATGCCTTTTTCACACATTTGGGCATTTTCGGGTACTTGGATGGGTGGGTGATTGGTTGGGACAGGTGTCAGGGTTGGGTCTGGTGTTGTTTGGTAGGATGGCGATGGATTGTGTTTTTCAAGATGGCCGGCGGGCTGTTTCCCGTTCTGGCGCGATGACGCTATTTCCGGTTCGACTTTTTACGGCCGCCGCTAATTACGGTGGCCGCTAATTACGGTGGGCGCTACTTACGGTGGGCGCTACTTACGGTGGGCGCTAATTACGGTGGCGGAAGTGCACCTTGCTCGCTTAACGATGCCGGTAGGGGCCTTTTCCGCCATGGCGTTAATTGCATTACCGCCATGGCGTAATGCTCGTGCGCGATGGGTCGTAATGTGGCGCTCTTTACGCCATCGTCCCACGGCGTAAACGCTCATTACGCCATGGCGGTAATGACGGGCGATTACCGCCAGGGTCGTAATGAGGCCCACTGTCACAACCCTACTACCCTGAGATAGTTGCCATGGAAGTGCCACATTGTCTGCATCCCTAGCTACTTAAACACAAGCTATCCTGTGTGACCAAAAGGCACACATATGACATGACATGATATGGCATTTGTAACGTGCCTATACACAAGTATTTCAAGGTGCGATGAGGCAGGGAGGGGGGAACAAGGGAAGACAGACAGCGATACTACTAGGCCAGGTGTCATTTAGATTGTGCAAGTGAAGGGGTAAGGGGAAGGGAAAAGTGCAAGGGGAAGGGGAGGGGGGGAGTGGAGTACAGGGTAAGTAGTCTAAAAAACAAATAAATAGGCCAGCTGGTGGCAACTGCAAAGGTAAGTGCAGACAAGTGCTGGGAAGGGGGGGCTGTAGGGATAGAGAGATTTTCCCGCAGTGCAGGGGTTGCCAGGGAGGCATTGCAAGTGGAGAGTGGCTGTGCCAGGGACCGAGGTCGGTGAGAGTGGCCCAGTTGCAGATCCAGTGCAGTTCCAGTGAAATATTTTGCAAGGGAGAGGCAGAGAGAAAGCAGAAGCAAAGAGGAAGATCTTCCGGAACCGGAGATTGTTCTCCTCAAGTTCCAGTGAGGCAGGAAGGCTGTTCCACAGGGAGGCCCCTGCCGCGGAGAGAGATCTACCCCCAGCTAGTTGCTTTGAGAAGCAGATGACCCTGACATGCAAGGTGTGAATCACACACACCTGCAAAACAGGCCATGGCCATCACTGTTATGTCACTCAAACCCTCCCAAACCACAACATGACATGGCAGGCAATACCCATACACCAACACAGTAACAATAAGGTACACATTGCCATGTCAAAAATGTACAGTGGCATCAGACAATGATGCCTGACATGGAATCAGATGAAATGACTGACCAACAACCTCCCACCCAAAATAAGTCATTTCCAAATGCATTACAAGAGTTGTAGACGTAACATAACAATGAATGCCTGTCTACATGCACATTGTGCATTGCAAAATCAACACTGCAGCTTCTTTGTGTTGTGTCCAACTCCTGCAACACACTGCTCAGCGCACAGCACAGTGAACAGCCATTGTGTGTGATGCACACCCTGAGCATCACATCTAAGTGACAGACCACATCAAAAAGCAAATTAGGCATGTACAGGATCCATAATTGGTCACAGAACATGTGCAGCAGGGACACAGTGGGCACCAGAAGGCAAACAGAGTGTACACGTGGATATGCAAGGGTGGTTGTACATGTAGTGCATCATAGTGCAAGTGTGTGGGTCAGTAAGGACATGCACTCAACATATGCATGTGCAATCAAGTGACCATCAGTGTGTGTCCTCTACACATCACATGTGAACATTCACCATGTGTACACCCCAGCATGTCAAACCACAACTATCCCCTCACACCTGAAAGCTAAACACAACACATGAACAGGCATTGATCTGCACAACACAACATGTACATAGGATACCACCATTACAATGTCAGGGTTCCCATCACACTGCAGGGCAAGGCAACTATCAACAACCCCCCCCTCACAAATGACCATGACCCACTGAACAAATGCACCTGGGTCATGGAGCCTTCAACCCTCAATTTCACCTGGCCACAGGATCACCCTTCCGCTTCGTCACCATCTCCCACCTTGTGTGTAAAAAGGTGCCTGCACCCTCAGAGTCCAACCTCATTTCCAAAATCACAAAATCCAAGCCAGAAAAACGACCCAGAACACCCTCCAGTTGATGACTTGACATAGCAGTACCTCACAAAGGCCAAGTACTACCGCAATGATGTAACAACCAAGGTAGCACAGTAAAACAATGTCACAACAGGATGTGAACCATGTGTGGTACATAACATAGAATGATGCACCATGAACGGATGTGTACTGTCACAGTTCCCGTGTACAGGCGCGGGAGTGTCACGAAACAACCACCCCCACCGTGTCCCGGGTGCCTGCGAGGTCAAACTCACACAGGCCCCTGAGACCCTGGTGGGGAAGGAGGTTCAGGGACATGCAGTCGGGACAGGTGTTGGTACACTGGATAACTGGAATGAGTGGCAGGAGAGGGGAGGAGGAATGACACATGAAAGTAGGGAATGCACGAAAATGTACTGCCTGCATGAACACATACACAATCCGAACAAACTTGGACATCATTGTCATGGCCTTCTGTAGTCCAGGCTTAGGAGTGGCACGAACCAACCACCCCCTCTAGGGTTTTGGCGCCTGCAGGTTTGGGGCTTACACAGGCATCCGCAACCCCAGCGGGGAAAGAGGGTTAGGGAACGTTGCTTGGATAGGTACGGGAAGCAGGAACTCCGGGTAGAGGGTACAGGGTTTAAAATTGGATAGGACTCCGGGTGATTAGGGGAAAAAAAAACATACCAAATTGAATTACACATTCATCCATGCATTAGTGCACCCCCCAGCAAGCCTATGCAGAGCAGTTTGAAAGAAAAACAACAAGACACTTAGCTCTGGTTTTGAGTGCTGGCCTCCTGCCTGCGCACTCTCAGGTTTTGTTACAGGAGCACTGCAATGCTGCAAAGAGAGCCACAGTCAATAATGTGTACGTGCCCATCACACAAAAACACACCACCAAACATGCCCCATAGCAACAAACTACTCTACAAACAGACAATCTGGTGTAAATGCTTCGTACCCATATATAACATTACCCCTGTGATGGGTCATACACAGTCAATGCAGTAAGTCAGCCGCCGGTGGGTGCGTGGCAAATGGAACACCAATGTGTCACAATTCACACAACATGCAATGTTCCCTGTGTAAGCAGACAGACCCCTATAGTAAGGCATAACTTCAGAACAAGTCGTGTTCCACCATGACCGAATCAAAGTTGGCAGTGCATGTATGAAAATGTACATGGAAATGAAATGCACTGCACCGGAGTATGTCCCTTGCTGTATGTCCCTGTGAGCTGCCCCTTTCCATGTCTCGGAAGACTACATGGTTGATACAAGTGCCTCAATGGACCTTGGTGTACCGGAGGGTATGTGCCACTGCCCCTGTAGGTGTCCCAGACAACCTTGCAATCAATAGCCATCAGTCAACCAACACATCTGAGCTGCATTGTGTGCTTCAACACCAATATTCGTCCAAGCTCACCCTCAGTGCTGTGACTAAGCTTGCATGTGCAACTCGCCTGGTGCAAGCTTTGCTGTGTTGTGGCCCCCCTGTGCTGCTCACCTTGCCTGGAGTTCCTTGGAACACGTCAGCAGTTCTAGGATTTAGGTCTGCAATCCCTGTATCTCTGCTTGTGCACACATGTGCATGTGGGCACCAACAAACGTGCCCAGAAATCAGACATCCAATGGGCCATGTCTGCTGGCAAAGGTGCTCTGGAGGCTCATCCCCCTGCAGAAAGGGCATGAAACACATGATTAATGCTTTAAAGACATCTGTGTGTGTCTCTTCAGGCATCTCATTACTGGACCATGTCAGAGACTTACATCAGAAATCACACCATCAGTCCGTCTTTCACATCCAAAGTATGGCACACACTATCTACGGCATGAATTGCAACAAGCACGTGAACAGTAAAGATAAGAAACATACTACACAATGCATAGCAATGAATGTACACATTAATCATGAAACACCCCATCTAGCAAAAGCTGAACAGTGGACAATAACACGGCAATCATCCCCACTAGGGGTGTCAACTCAAGTCACACAGCACCAGACATGCCACAGATATGACAGTCCAAAGCCCTTGTGTAATAGGTTGTCACACCGAACACCCTTGCGAGCCCATGGATAAGGGAGGCAGGAGTGGCATATGTGAGTCAAGGACCCCAAGCAGCAAACACATACACAAGACAAGCCTGAAGGGCCCAGCTGGAACAGACAGTGGATGCCTTCAAAAGCCACAAAGCACCGCACCGTCACATGAAAGCACAATAGACAAGCAATTTTAAACTATATTAACTTATTACACTAACTATGAAAACCTTCATTACCTAATTAAACTAACTATCAAACAGAAACTTAACTAACTAAACTAAAAGAAAAATCAAAAATGGCCACATACGACCCGGGGGGGAGGGAAGGCACCCATGAGGGGGGAGGTACAGGGTGCTGCTCAACACCCACATGCGATGATGCTGAGCCAAAAAAAAAACCTCCACGGGCTCAACGCCTGCACACCCCGACCTATGTGGGAGATAGATGGTCGTCTGAGTCTGGCTCATCCTGGAAAGGAGGACGTGGCACAGTAGCCTGGCCATGCCTAGCCGCAGCTTGCCCCTCGTCGATAGCAAGTCTGCCGGATGGTGAGCCTGGTTCTGTGTGGCGATGTGACGTAGGTCTGCATGCAGAACCTCACGTGATACACGTGCTTCCTCTTGCAAGGTAGCACATGTAACACGGAGTTCCTCCTGCAAGGCCTGTCTGGACAACCGCTGCACCTCCCGGCAAGCCTGTAGCTCAGCCGAGATGGTACGCTTAAGCTGTGCAAACCTCTCCTCTGCCTCAGGGGACATCATAAGGACAGCCAGAGTGGATTTGAGGGAAGCATATTCCTCCCTCAGGGCATCCATGTGCGCCTCTGTGTGAGCAGCAATTGCTTGACGCAGAGATGACATTTCAGCCTTGCGTGCCCTGTCTGAGGCCGCCATGCCCAGCCTGAGCGAGCAGGCCGTGGACCGTGCCGACTGCTGCTGGAGAAGCACCTGCCTAGCAGGGGGGAGCACAGATCAGGCCACACGCTCCATGCTCTCAGCGATGTTCTCCATTGCTGCCCCCTGCCATTCTGAATTGGCAGTCATGTCTTGCTCCCACTCAGTATACTGCGGTTGCGTGCGGTGACCACGTTGCTGGGCTTGACCCCTGTGGGACCCAAGGACCGGGGGTCCTCGCTGTGTTGGCACCGCCCGCGGCTGCACGACTACATGCCCCCATCAACGTGATGTCCCAGGCACATCAGTGACTGGTGTGGAGGGTGACCCTGTGCCCCGATCCACCACGGGCGGAGGAACCAAGACTGTCTGATCCCTCAGTGCAGGTGTCGCAGACAGAGGAGTGTCCACATCAGAATCACTCCCCCCTGACACATGGACTTGATGCTCATCCAACTCAACATGGACGTCAGAGTCGTCATCAAGGCTGGACTCATAGGCAGCCAGAGACAAGATGGACTGTAGCACTTGGGGGTTTTCGTGGCCTACCACCCCATAACACCCACTTGTGACAGGTTGATGTAGTGGTAACAACCCTGTGTCTGGCATGACAACACCATCCTCCGCCTCCATTGCGTCATCACCTGAAAAATAGAGAGATAAAAGGTCACTACACATGTCAGAAGCACACAACACATACACACACCGACAACAAACGCATCAGGCAGACATGTGACACACAACATATAACCTGGCATGCATGCTGGGTCAACTTTGAATTTCTTCTTTGATCAGACCTTTTGAAAGGTGGCAGTTTCCATGGAAGAGGGTCTATGCAGTGCAGAAAATGTGTACGCCACACTACCTACATGTACAAGGACTCCATCGTGTGTGCCAGGAAATGTGAAGGCAGTGCAAGGTCAAATTCAGGCATCACGTGCATTGTGCATTCAATGTGTACCATATCTAGAAGCCAAGCACCCCTCCACCCCAGTACAAAAGCAGGGATGCCTAGCATGGTATCAAAAGGCTGACCATACACCTGTGTATTGACAGGCAGTGTTGACTGGCATCAACAGCTTAATGTGATTCAAGTGACAACACTGCAAATGATGATGGGACAGTAAGCAGGACACATGATGAAAACTTTGGAGGCTGCCCACGTGTGAGGAAGACACAACAACAGTTGGACAGAGTCATTGGCCATTGAACAGGCTGAGGCCTGTGAGCCACACAGATTGTCAGACCCTAAACATGTGTGCAACGCAGTACTGAGCCACAGTTGACATGGGAAGGCTGATGAGATGCCATGCAATGTATGTCACCCAGGACTTGTATTACAGTGATCATCCAGTCTAGGACACATAGGGGCATGCGTGCAATGCACATGGAGCATGAATGGGCACTCATGTCCCTGTGGGACATCTGACCTATGCACAGTACAAGTGAGATACCCTGCATCAAGTACTAAGGCTGTATCACATGGCATATGTCTGGCAGATTGTACGCTGGAAGTTAGCATCTACACAGGACAGATGAACAGGAAACTACACATTGGCAAGATTGAAACAGACCAGTGCAAAGGTGGAACGGGGTGCAGAGTGGCGGAGGAGGGGCAAAGGAGCATGCCTACATGGAGTATCCGCATGCAGGCAGAGGAGACATGCACGTCAGTCATGCAATGACATTGTGCCTGGGCTGAGAGGAAGGTCACCCCACGCCACATGCAGAGGGGCCAGTGAGCTGGAACATGGACCGGAGGGGCATACTTGTTACCAGCATGTCAGTAGGGTGCAACAGTGGTGATGCGGACAGTCCCCATCTGTTCCACATGTCCACCATCCAGCAGAGCAGACATGCATCACGGAAGCATTGCATTACTTACACATCAGAACCATGTACACGTCACATGTAGTGGCAATCATTCACAACACATTCCACAAGTGAAACACACACGTCCTCAACAAACACGCATCAACACTCACTGGACTGGGCATCAAAGTCCAGCATCTCTCCCACTCCTTCGATCAATTCAGGTGGTATGAACTCAGCAACGAGTGTCTCATGCGGAGTGAGCTCTTCCTCCTCTGGTGCAGGCCCACCGCCAGTCACCAGAGTCAAGTTGTAATTAGAGGCACGCTTAGCCTTAATGCTGCGTTTGATGTCATTCCAACGCTTTTTGCATTCTTGTGCCGTGCACACCTCATGGCCGAATGAACTGACATGTTCCACAACATGCTTATAGTGGGTGTCACGTTGGGCAGCCGTAGTCTGACTATTGGCACCCACTAGCATGTCATGGCTGTGGCCCCGCACGTAGCCCATGAGGAAGTCCAGTTCCTGCTTGCAGAAAGGCTTCTTCCTCGACGTGCAGGAGGTTGTGGCTGTGTGTGGGGTCCCAGCCTGTGCTGCAGGTGCAACCTTCCTCCTCTTGGACTGTGGCGCAGACCCTGGCTGGCTAATGCCGCTCTGACCAGTATGGCCAGTGGGTTTGGTGGATTGAGCCAAGGGAGTGGCAGGTGGAGAGACAACCAAAGGGCTGACTTATGTCAGTGGCATCTGGGTGCCCTCTAATGGACCCTGCGCAGCAACATCAGCTGTGGCAGGGTCATTGACCGCAACGGTCCTGGTTGGCAGACTCACAACTGGGGTGCTGTTGGGTGCATCTGCCCCTGCACTTGCCAACACTCGGCTGTTCGGGGCAGCCGATGACATAACTGCCCCAGGGACACGTGTCTTGGTCTGAGCAGCCCGGCCTGCCCCTATGGTTTCCCTCCTGGCCTGTTGGAAATCTACCAAGGGCTCTTCAAGTGCCAACGCAGCCTGTACTGGCAGACTCTGAGCCTGGGTTGCGGCGTCCACAGCTGCACCTGCAGCTACCACTACCCTTGGGCCAGTGGCAGTCGATGGAATGGACTGCCGGGTCACACGGGCACTAGTGCCAGATGCAGAAGCTGCATCCCCCGGAACCACAGGGGGTGGTGGCATGACTGCACCGACACATGGCACAACATTGTGCTCAAGTGGCGCACCCCTGCCTCTTCCCCCTCTGTGGCTGCCCTGGACACCCTGGAGTCCCACTACTCCCTGGTCACCACGGCCATGTCCCTGGTCACACCCGCCACGAGGAGTACGCCCAGCTGAGGCGCCACTCACCTTTGGTGTCCTCCCAACCATGGCACAGATGTAGTAGTGCCGGCACAGATGGAGTAGTGCCAATGGGAGGTGTACACCACAATTGACCTGGGCAATTGGGGTGAAGGGGGTGGGAAACAAGATATTAACAGCCCCCCTGCACCTTCAAGGCTGTATGTGACCCCGGTGATGTAGTGACGGGTCACGGAATGCTCAGGCACCCCAAAACTGCATTAAAACCGCGCACGCAACCCTGCAGCCTACGTGCGTGGATTCAACCTCCCACAGTACGCGGTGGCAACCAGTAACATGAATAACGCGTACGCATGGGACACGCAGGCTACTATGACATCGAAAATGGGTGCGATACACAGGGGCACCCGCAGTGGGAAAAATAGCGTGTGCGACTCACCTGCGCGTCTGACTAGCGCGATGCAGAAAAACACGTGTAGCCAATACCCCCGCCAAAAGAAGAGATACGTCCTTGATAGCTGTGAAGTTGTGATGGCGCGCGAAACAACAGGAAGCAGCAACACATGTCGGTCTCCACGAAAGGCACGTACAGCGAACTGCTGGCCCCGTTTCCCTTTAACCCGTGCTGAGGGAAACGGACACGCGCGTCACGTCACTTACGCGCATGGGCCCTTTCCTCAGATTACACGCAGACGTGCAGTTTTTCACGCATGCTGAAATGCCCATGCAAGCCTGCGCGCGTCACGTCACAGAGGTGCTTGCGCTTGAAGGGCCTTCTGACCAATGAAATTGCGTATGCGTGCAGAAGCGCATACCCGCTAAGGGCCTTTCCTGGAATTACACGCTGACGTGCAGAATTTTCACGTGCCAAATCACTCCGTATCAAGCTGGCCACGCGTAAGCACACGGAAGACCACGCTCCTGCCCAGAAGGCCGAATTACTGCCCCCCAGAGCCCCAAGCACGCTCCCACCTGCCATCTGCTGCTGCCTGACTGCCTGCTGCCCACGTGCCCTGCCATTTGCTGCCTGCACATCAGCCAGGGGTGCTGTTGCTGTGACCACCCCTGTTGGAACCGAAGACTCCCGACTGGGCTTCCATCGCTCCACAGCCCAGCCCCAGGACCTAGTTGCCCACCCACTCCTGCCACTGGGGTTGTCATGTCGGGCACTGCAACATCTGGCACCACTGACAACCCCCGACCAGAGAGGCAGAGGGGCACCAGCTTCAGTGCCAGGGAGGTTTGTGTCCTGGTGGAGCAAGTCCTGGGGCAGTATGATGCACTCTTCGGAAGTTCCTGCTCCGACAAGGAAGGACGGACTAAGATCTGGACGGACATCGTGACTGCCATCAACGTGGAAGGGGTGGCAGTCCGCGACTTCCAACAGAAGCGCTGTGAGGACTTCAGGTCCAGGTCCCTGAACAAGGCCCGGCGCCTCTTGAAGGCAGCGGATGCGAAGGAGTGCCGGGGCCACTTGTTGGAAGAATAGTTGAGGGTCCTGGAACGCATATCCCCAGCGCTCCACGTCCTTGAGAGGCAGACCCGTCTGGAGTCGAGCGGTAAGTGTACATGCATCCTGATTGTAAGCTGTGCGTGTGGTGATGTGCCAGTAGTGTGCAGGTTGCATATCTGTTTGTATGGGGCCGAGTATGCGTGGGGGTGTACAGGGCCGTGAGGCTAACACATGCGAGGGATGTCATGTGTGAGACATGGATGGTGCTTGTGTGTGTAGGCTTGCATGCCAAATGCAGTTGTGTGGGCACACATGTTTGGATGAATGTGTATATAAGTAGGCATGTTCGTAATGTCACGCATATATGTTGTTTTCAGCTGCATGTATCAGCACTGTGTACATGTGCATGTGTGTGTATTTGACAAGGGTGCAACTGTGATGCAACATGGATGCATGTGACAGCGGTATGTGGAAGCCTGATTGGCATATGTGACATGGAGGCCCATCTGAACACTACGAAAGTTGGCAGAGGTGTACACATGCATGCAAGTGTGGTGGTGTGTGTACATATGTAGTGCACTCCCTGTGTTGCATGTGATGTCTGGCTCACCTTTGCCTGATCATGCTGTTGTATGTGTATGGATGGTGCTGGCAGTTGCGATATGGCTGTGGTATGGCTCATGTGTGCAAGTTGAAATGACATGTGTGTTGGGGATTGTGATGGCATGTCTGAGGTTTGCCAATGCCACTCATGTACAACTGTCATGTGTGTATGTGTCCATTGTACAGTGCCCTGATGCCTGTGTTTTATTTCTCCCTGTCTGCAGCGTCAACTGATGAAGAGGTCGGAGAAGGTGCTGTGGAGCACAGCGGCGGGGATCGCACCGCCAGCCGGAGACGCAAGGCCCGGCTCCCCTCCCAGGTTGTGATCTCGTCGTGGAGTGAGGAGTCCGGTGCTGCATCCCAGGCCGCAGCTGCCGGGGGGAGGTCCAAGAGGCAGAGGTTGGAGTTGGACTCCTCGGAAGCAGAAGGGGCAGCTGGGACCCCACAGGGCCCAACGGGGGAAGATGGCATGGAGTCATCCAGGTTGGTGGGGGGTTTGGTGGAGGAGGAGGCTGTGCAAGCAACAGAGACGGGGTCTAGAGGTGGGGATTCCACTGGTGCTAGTGGCGCAGTGCAGGACCAGGGACAGGAGGCAGCACAGGCCGCCACGGAGGTGCCTGTGTGCAATCCTGTCCCTGATCCTGTCACTGCATCATCTTGCGCCAGCAGGGATGCCTACGTCTAGACCCGTTTTCAGGCAGGGGATGAGCTCACGACAACTGGCCTTCCTCTGCCTGCGGACGTGGCTATCCGGGTCCGGGTTGAGCCTGTCCTGACTGGTGTGGCGTTGCGTCAACGGGCCATGCGAGGTGACCTGCAGTCTTTTCATGAGGAGACTGCATGTCATCTCGAATGGCTCGTTGACCACGTCGGCCTACTGGGACAGGTCACCCAGGCCGGATTCCTCCATTTGATGGAGCTTGCTACGACCCCCTCCTCAACTGAACCCCCTATGCGCCAGTCGTCCTCCGTGCCATCTTCCCACCCATCAGTCACCTGGGTGCCCTGTGGAGCTGCCTCTGACGGTGCGGCCAGGCTGGTGGAGGAGGCATCCCTGCCGCAGTCGGGAGTCAGACATCCAGCAGATGTGGCCACAACATCAACGACTGCACCCCAGCCAGCGGAGGATGTGCAGGCAGCAGGAGGCAGTGCACGGGCAGAGGCACAGCAGCATCAGCAACGTGGTGGGAGCCATGATGGCTCGGGGCCTTTGACATCGGAGGGGCAGGCATCGGCCGGAGGGCAGGAGGACCCAGGATGGGAAGTGTCTTCCGTGTGGCAGCGGTTGGGCCACGCCATAGATGCGGAGCGGCAGCGGGCAGAAGAGGCACGGCTCACGATTGGTCAGGGCGGAGAACTCCATGCGGAGGGCCCTGAGGCGGGCCGAGTGCCTCGAGGCAATCCGCAGGGGGTTGGAGGTGGACACATCGACGGCCCTGCGGACCCTCAGGGCCATGGAGGAGGACCGCCTCCGGGACATTGAGCAGGAGTTCGATGATGCCCTGGTCTGGGACATCCAAAAGTGAGCCGTCGGACTAGCCCGCTGCCCTTGTAAATAGTTCTGTAGTTAGTGTTAGGTTTCCTTTGGTTTTGCATTTTTTTTGGAACTTTTGAACAATGGGCCACATTTTTGTATATAGTTTTTTTTTATTAGGTAGTGTTATTAGATAGGTTTCATTTCTTTTGTTGGGATCATGGACCCTGGGTTGTTTATCTGTATATAGTTGACTGTTGGATTCTCATTTTTTTTTAAGATTTACTCATGGAGCAATGATTTTCGATTTTAATTTTCTATTGGATTTACTTTTGTGGACTGTGACTTTGGACACCTTTCCTTTGGATTATGATTTGTGGTTTTGCATTATTTCACTGACATACTGGTTTTAATTTTTTTAAATTCCCATTTTTGTTTGTTTATTTTTGATTCAATTTATGTTGCTTTTAATACATATTTTTTGTTCAAACTTCAATGTGTAGTATCATCTCATTGGTTTCATGCATATCATGATATGGGTTTTGAGATTCACTGACACCCATTGGGTGTATGTGAGGGACATGTGTTTATTTCCAAACTTTCAATTGGGGTTCTATCATGTTATTGCCATTTCTAAGTGGGTGGATGCAATACTCGGGTGGGTGTTTGGCATTTGGAGGCTGACCATAAGGGCCAGGGATCTAGATTGTGATGACATGTTGGCTGGGGGACATGTGTGGGGGCCTGGTGGAGGGTGCCCTGCACTGCTGGGGCTGGGGGTGCAGGGGGACATGAGTTGGACATGAGTGGGGGCCTGTTGGCAGGTGCCCCACAGTGCTGGGGGTTGGGGGTGCAGGGGGACATGTGTGGGGGCCTGGTGGAGGGTGCCCCACAGTGCTGGAGGGTGGGGGTGCAGGGGGACATGTGTGGGGGCCTGGTGGAGGGTGCCCCACAGTGCTGGGGGGTGGGGGTGCAGGGGGACATGAGTTGGACATGAGTGGGGGCCTGCTGGCAGATGCCCCACAGTGCTGGGGGGTGGGGGTGCAGGAGGACATGAGTTGGGGCCCTGGTGGAGGGTGCCCTGCTGTGCTGGGGGTGGGGGTTCAGGGGGACATGAGTTTGACATGAGTGGGGGCCTGCTGGTAGGTGCCCCACAGTGCTGGGGGGTGGGGGTGCAGGGGGACATGTGTGGGGGCCTGGTGGAGGGTGCCCCACAGTGCTAGAGGGGAGTGGTGCAGGGGGACATGTGTGGGGGCCTGGTGGAGGGTGCCCCTTAGTGCTGGGGGGTGGGGGTGCAGGGGGACATGAGTTGAACATGAATGGGGGCCTGCTGACAGGTGCTCCACAGTGCTGGGGGGTGGGGATGCAGGGGGACATGGGAGGGGGCCTGGTGGAGGGTGCCCCACAGTGCTAGGGGGTGGGGGTGCAGGGGGACATGAGTTGGGGGCCTGGTGGAGGGTGCCCTGCACTGCTGGGGGTGGGGGTGCAGGGGGAAATGAGTTGGACATGAGTGGGGGCCTGCTGGCAGGTACCCCACAGTGCTGGGGGGTGGGGTGCAGGGGGACATGAGTTTGGGGCCTGGTGGAGGGTGCCCTGCACTGCTGGGGGGTGGGGGTGCAGGGGGACATGAGTTGGACATGATTGGGGGCCTGCTGGCACGTGCCCCACAGTGCTGGGGGGTGGGGTGCAGGGGGACATGAGTTGGGGGCCTGGTGGAGGGTGCCCTGCACTGCTGGGGCGTGGGGGTGCAGGGGGACATGAGTTGGACATGAGTGGGGGCCTGCTGGCAGGTGCCCCACAGTGCTGGGGGGTGGGGGTACAGGGGGACATGTTTGGGGGCATGGTGGAGGGTGCCCCACAGTGCTGGGGGGTGGGGGTCCAGGGGACATGTGTGGGGCCCTGGTGGAGGGTGCCCTGCACTGCTGGGGGGTGGGGGTGCAGGGGGACATGTGTGGGGGCCTGGTGGAGGGTGCCCCACAGTGCTGGGGGGTGGGGGTGCAGGGGGACATGAGTGAGGGTGCAGGGTAGTCCCCCGTGGTGTGGGCTGCCTGCAGGGGCCGTGGAGGTTGTGGAGCGAACACCTGGGAGGACCCACACGGCCAATTCGCGTCTAGTACTCCATGGAACCCCTGAAATACACCTGAAGTACCCTGCTGATATCGCGTGTGAAACTTCCCACGCACCCCAAAATACACGTACCCAGGACATTCGCGTGTGGAACTTCCAGCGCACCCCTGGAATACACGTACCCAGCTGAAATCGCGAGTGAAACTTCCCGCGCACCCCTGAAATACACGTACCATGATGAATTTGCATGTGAAACTTCCCGCGCACCCCAGTAATACATGTACCACGCTCGCACAGGGCCAATCGCGTGTGAAACTTCCCGCGCACCCCTGAAATACACGTATTCTGCTGAATTCACGTGTGTAACTTTCCGCGCACCCCAAAATACACGTACCCAGTACATTCGTGTGTGGAACTTCCAGCGCACCCCTGATATACACGTACCCTGATGGAATCGCGTGTAGAACGTCCCGTGCACCCCTGAAATACACGTACCCTGCTGAATTCACGTGTGCAACTTTCCGCGCACCCCGAAATACACGTACCCAGGACATTCACGTGTGGAACTTCCAGCGCATCCCTGATATACACGTACCCTGATGAAATTGCGTGTAGAACTTTCTGCGCACCCCTGAAATACACGTACCATGCTGAATTCACGTCTGGAACTTCCCGCCCACCCCGTAATACACGTACCCAGGACATTCGCGTGTGGAACTTCCGGCGCACCCCTGATATACACGTACCCAGCTCAAATCGCATGTGAAACTTCCCCCGCACCCCTGAAATACACTTACCCTGCTGAATTCACGTGTGAAACTTCCCGCGCACCCCTGATGTACACGTACCCTGATGGAATCGCGTGGGGAACTTCCCGCGCGCCCCTGAAATACACGTACCCAGCTGAAATAACGTGAGGAACTTCTCGCGCATCCCAGTGATACACGTACCCCGCTTGCCGTGCTGGTACAGGGTTAGCGCAGCCCTTTGCGCTGGATTGGGGATTTTGATGGCTTTTCCCTGCGCAAGGGGCGTTCTTGGGGGCGTAACTGGCGCTGCTGCAGGGTTGCTGTGCCACTGTGCGCCACGGCTGGTTTTGGTGGCTGGAATCCAATAATATGCTGTGCGCGGAAATGTATTTTGGCGCACGCGGCTGGCGCAGGGATTCGCACGCGCACACTGTGCACCAGCCGTGTGCGCCACTTGTGAGCTGAATTCTATGAATTACCCCCTTAGTCTCTTTAGTCACTTTGATTGTAATACCATCAATCATTAACAGAGTATATTGAACATTGAGTTTGTTAATTTGTAATGGAGGCCAAGGGTAAGGAGTTCTGTCTTATCGTCATTCAGGCAGAGGCTGTGGGCCACCATCCATGCCTGAATGACTAGGTATATTTTGTTCAAGAGAGCTAGGTCTGAGTCATAGTCTCCAGAGAGGGTCAGGAGTATCTGGCTGTCATCTGCGTAGTTGGTGTAGATGACACCCAGGTGATCTAGCCTGTCAAATAGAGGCTTAGTGAATATAGTGTACATAATTGGAGACACGGAGGGTCCCTGAGGTAATCCACATGTAATTGGGATGGATCAGCGGCTGTCGATTGAGAGAAGACCCTCATTGACCTATTGTTGAGGAAGGAGCAAATCCAATCGGGAGGTTCTTGAGAGAAGTTAGCAGCAAAGGGAAGGTGCTTGCAGAGAATTGTATGGTCCACCAGATCGAAGGCGGCCAATAGATCTACAAGTAGAAGCAGGGCACATTGCCTTTTGTCCCTGAGTGAGCCAATTTGTGTTTTCAAGTCTATCAGAGCTGTTTCGGTACCATGAAGTGGTCTGAAGCCTGATTGTCTTAGTCCTAGGAGGTTGTTAGTCTCGAGATATTGTTGGATTTGGAAGTATGCCACCTTATCTAGTATTTTAAGGAGGAAAGGGACCGTTGTAATAGGACGGTAGTTGGTTGGGATAGTTGGGTCTAGTGATGCTTTCTTTAGTGGCGGTAGGACCCAGGTGTCGTTTAAGTTTGTTGGGACACTGCAGGAACGAAATTAGGCATTTATTAGTTTGGTAATGAAAGGAGCCAGGTCTTTGGCGCCTCCTTTAATTATTTAGGCAGGACATATATCCCCTTGGCAGCTTGAAGGCTTGAGTGATGTGATCATTTGTTCCACCTCTGCGGTGGAAACTAGCAAGAAACAGAATTTTGGGAGGTGTTTCCTGGGAATTTCTTCTGGTTCAAAGTTAGAATCTGGTTTCGATATGGTGAGTCTTTTGGCTTTGATTTTATTTTGAAGGGTGACAATTTTGTTTTGACAGGGCATTTTGAATGTCCTTACACCATGCTTTGTCCTTCGTGCAGGGATCTTCAGCAGCTATGGGGGATTCTAATTATCTTAGGATCACAAAGAGTTTCATTTGACAGATTATATTGTTCATTTGGCATCACTAATGTGTGCCAGGGGTAATGGATATTTGGTGTACTGAGTGAAAGGCATCCCCCATGTGTGCCAGTTGTTATGGATGTATTGTTTATGATATATTCGGGATCACGATTAGGTGCCAGATGTATGGTTGCTGTGTGTATAATTGTTTTGGCCATCACTGGATTGTATGGATGTATGGCGTGCTGTTTATTGGACAACACTGATGTGTGCCAGATATTTGGATGCGTTGATGAAGTTTATAATGGATGTATTGTCAAAGTTGTTGATCACCAAAGTTGTTTGTGTGTGTACGTTCATGGATGTATGGTGTGTTGTTTATTGGGAATCACTGATGTGTGCCAGATGTCAATTACCTAGTCAGTGCATTTACTGAAAATGTTAGAGCCATACCAACCCCATACCAATAATCATGCCACTGAAATGAAACAAACTATTGGTGTCATGGAAAATGGTTCTCCGGGACTATCTGTGACATACACACCACAAAGATATTTTCCAACATTAAATGTGAGAGATTGGCATGGAAATAAACTTTTAGGGGACCAATCCAGTGGCAATGTTCAGGTTAATGAAGACCTAGGAGTCCAGTGTCAACACCATCAGATGCCAAAAGCACCCTATACTACTGGCATAATGAAAAGCAGGCTCCTGTAGTTTTGGCAATTTGGTCAAATGAACGAGAAAAACTGACACATAAAATCATGAATGATTTCTGTTAGTGACTATGTGGTCAGAATTCCTTCGATGAAGTATATTAATGTGGAATTTAGGATTGGTTTAAGCCACTCAGAGTAATACCCAACCAATATAATTAAGAGATAGCGGTTGCGCTCTAAGGTCAGTTACAGTTGGTGTCATCGAGATTTATAATTTCAGCCAATGGTTTGCGGCCAGATTGACACGGAATGAGAGACATTGAATCATCAAGTTGCCAAAGGCACCTCTCCACTCTCTCCATAGCGTAGTACCTGAAGCGATTGATATATGTGTGTGTTCTATATCTAGACAAGACAGTAGATTGTGCTTTGCAGAGCTGTCCTTCAACATGTATACAGTACCCCTTTGCACAGGTGAGAGGTGATGTTTGAGTTTTGCTGGACTGTGGTACAGACAGTGAAAAATGGGATATGTGTTGCAGCTCTGTAGCTCCATTCAGTATACAAAAGAATACCGTAAACACAGGGATGTAATTTCTCCAAAATGCCAGGTGTAGCGCAAGTGTCATCACATGACCCTTGAACTCTGATGACATCACGTGAAGTGATGTCATTTGACCCAGCCCTCAAGTGAAATCTTGGAAGTGATGGCACATGCCCTTCAGATGCGTCTAACACACGTGTTTCCACCCAGAACATTCAAACAAACACTATCACAATCATACTCATTCACCCACCAGTCACTCACTCATACACCTTCTCTTACATTCACTCTCACTGCATTCCCCATACAGACACAAACCCACCCAGAAATTCAAACACACACTATCACATTTCTTCTCGTTCACCCACCACTCACTGACCCGTAGCACATACATACATCTGATATACACTTCACAAATGCAAAATACACATCTATTTATTTTTTTAAAGCCTTCTTACCTTTTTACCAGCTTCGGTACGTCACTCCAGGCCACTCGGCTCTTCCGTGCTAATCACAAACAGGAACCAGGAAGCTGGGAGAGCTTGAATTGATTGATCGGCTTTGAATTCTGATTTTGAGAAATGTCCCTGCCAAGCGCTAAACAGTTTACTTTTAATATATCAACTGTCAGTGCTTTATTGAACATGCACTCACACACAAGCAGCTGCACTGAATTTATTTTCCATGTCATTTGTGGGAACACAAACAAAATTTGGCAGGTGCTGCAAACATTGTTGGACCTGGTGATCACAGGTGGTCAGCATTAGATTGCAGATTGATTAGCTGTGTGACACAACACGCCACCTGCATGATCTCACTGAACAGAAGGCTGGGGGAGGAATTTGCACTGGGACAGCTTGTTTGAAAGGGTGCCATCACACACTAAACAAGCAATTGAATTTGGGTGGAAGAGAAGAGGAGGTGAATTGGTGATAGAGGAGGTGAATGGTGGCAGGTTGATTGGCCGTGTGATGCATCACACTACCTGCTTGAGAACACTCAGCAGTATGTCGTTTGACTGATTGTGCTGGGCCGGTATTACCCAAATTGATCGGACACAATTGTTCAAATTACCGAATTGACCGAAAGTCAAGGGTCCGAATTGACGTTTGTACAATTGGCCGCATATATATATATATATATTGTTGTGATCAAGCGGCGAGTAGAGCCGCGAAACGTGTTAAAACGTTCCCAACGCGCACTTTTATTATGCACTTTGGGAGTGCCACTTTTTGATGGCCTTTTAACTTTTGTGCCATCTTGCAAGGCACTAATAAAGACATGTATTTTACCACTATTTTGGTGTCTGGATCCCTTTACTCTATGGATGTGAAGAGTGCTACTCACCCTGCCTGACGTTCATCAGTGCCCAGAAGATATATAGTGGCCATGTGGTTATGGTTAAGTTGCTGTTTCCATAGGAAGAGCACTTTTTGGGCAGCTTATAACTTTGCTCCCCCTGGACGAATCCTCACCAAACTGTGCAAAAAAGTATATGTCCCACTCTGAATTTTTTAGCAAAGTTTGGTGAGGATTCGTCCAGGGGGGCCAAGTTATAGGGGGGGGGGTCCCATTTTTTTTCCATAGACTGAATGGGGAAAAAACTTTGCTCGGCCTACAGCCCAAACCGCTGGACGGATTTTCACCAAATTTGGACCAGGAGTAGCTTGGTCCCGAAAGCGTGCTTTTGCAGATTAGGTGAAAATCTGTCCAGTAGTTTTTTTAAAAATGACCAAAAAGTAGGTCATAAAAAATTTGTGATATCTGTGTTCGGTCTGCGGACACACTTCCCTGTTCGCTCTACGGACAGTGTCCTGATTGGCCAATCAGTTTGTGTGATGTCCACGGACAGGCGCCGTGTTCACTGATTGGACGGTGTAGATGGTGAAGCGCATTAGATTTTCAGTAGCGCCCGCCATCTTGGATTCGCGGACGTCTGCGGACAGCGCGGTGAAACTTGGTTCAAAATTTGTATTTAGTAGAGTGTCTTGGTGTGTAGGAGTGTTTGGGAAGGGTGGGAGAGTATGAGATAGGTTGAAAGTTGTGTTTTTTTATGTGGTAGACGTTCTTGTTGTGTTTGATTTGTCTGCGGACATCACGGGTGTTCTGAAATGTTCTAAATAAACTAAATGGGGGGTGTTCTGAGGACTCAATATGTGTCTGTTTTGTTCGCAAGCAAGCTGAAACTGTTCTAAGAACACTTGCGGTGTCCGGAAATGTTCGTAAATAAACAAAATGGGGTGTCCTGAGGACGCTGCCCGTATTGTTCTCTGGTCAGTTGAATGTGTTCTAAGATCACTTGCGGTGTCCTGAAATGTTCGTAAATAAACAAAATGGGGGTGTCCTGAGGACGCGGTCCGTATTGTTCTCTGGCAAGTTGAATGTGCTCTAAGAACACTCGCGGTGTCTTGAAATGTTCGCAAATAAACAAAATGGGGGTGTTATGAGGACGCTGTCCGTATTGTTCGTTGTCAAGTTGAAAGTGTTCTAAGAACTCTTGCGTGGTCCTGAAATGTTCGCAAATAAACAAAATGGGGGAGTTCTGAAGACGCTGTCTGTATTGTTCATTGTCAAGTTGAAAGTGTTCTAAGAACTCTGGCGTTGTCCTGAAATGTTTGTAGGGGGTGTCCTGAAGACGCTGTCCATATTGTTCGATGGCAAGTTGAATGTGTTCTAAGAACACTCGCGGTGTCCTGAAATGTTTGTAAATAAACAAAATGGGGGTGTACTGAGGACGCTGTCTGTATTGTTCAATGGCAAGTTGAAAGTGTTCTAAGAACTCTCACGTTGTCCTGAAATTTTCATAGGGGGTGTTCTGAAGAAGTTGTCCGTATTGTTCTCTGGCAAGTTGAATGTGTTCTAAGAACACTCGCGGTGTCCTGAAATGTTCGTAGGGGGTGTCCTGAAGACGCTGTGCGTATTGTTCGATGGCAAGTTGAATGTGTTTTAAGAACACTTGTGGTGTCCTGAAATGTTCGCAAATAAACAAAATGGGAGTGTTCTGAGGACGCTGTCTGTATTGTTCGATGGCAAGTTGAAAGTGTTCTAAGAACTCTCGCGTTGTCCTGAAATGTTCGTAAATAAACACAATGGGGGTGTCCTGAGGAGGCTGTCCGTATTGTTCTCTAGCAAGTTGAATGTGTTCTAAGAACACTCTTGGTGTCCTGAAATGTTCGCAAATAAACAAAATGGGGGTGGTCTGAGGACACTCTCCGTATTGTTCGTTGTCAAATTGAAAGTGTTCTAAGAACTCTTGCGGTGTCCTGAAATGTTCGTAAATAAACAAAACAAATGTTCTGAGGATGCTGTCTGTATTGTTCATTGTCAAGTTGAAAGTGTTCTAAGAACTCTTGCGGTGTCCTGAAATGTTCGTAAATAAACGAAATGGGGGTGTTCTGAGGATGCTGTCTGTATTGTTCGTTGTCAAGTTAAAAGTGTTCTTAGAACTCTTGCGTTGTCCTGAAATGTTCGTAGGGGGTGTCCTGAAGACTCTGTCCGTATTGTTCGCTGGCAAGTTCAAAGTATTTCTAAGAACACTCATAATGTCCGCGGACATTAAAAGTTTCCATAGGCCATAGTTGAAATGTTTGACTCTATGGGTGTGTTATGCTGCGGTGGTTGTGGCCAGGGCATAGAGTGCTGGGTGCATGGCCATTTGGCCATGCACCCAGCACTCTATGCCCTGGCCTCAACCACCACAGCATATCACACTTATAGTTGCTTATAACTTTGGGTCAAAAACAAACTTATAAGGAACAAAGTTATAAGATACTATGGGTGTGATATGCTGCAATGGTTGTGGCCAGGGCATAGAGTGTATAATATACTTACTGTTTGGTTTAGTAACTGGAGTACATGTATTTCTTGTTCATTTCTGTGATAAAAGAAAATAGCATGTTAGTATTTTGTAAAGACTTATTACATTTTATAATCAACATTTTTTTTTTTACTCTCATATTTAGTAGATTACAAACCAGAGTACTGTGCAATTTGCTCAGTTTCTGTGTTCGTTGATAAAATAATTGGGTCTGTGGGAGAAAAAAAAAGTCCATGTTGGATTAAAAAAAACTTTTTCTGTTATGCTACAGTTTATTTGTGTGTTTGTTTTCAGTGTTCACTTGTTGTTTCTGGCTAAGGCTTTATACATTGGCTTGTCGCATTTTTTTGGAGCAGTAACATATTATTTATTTGTTTGGATATTGTAAAATTTTGGAGCAGTTAGATACCAGTAGGCGTATTCTAACTGTCTATTTTTTTTTATATATTTTAGTGGTATTGATTTATCTGTTTGAATATTGTTAAATTTTGGGACAGTTAGGTACCAATTGGCGTATTCTAACTGTCTATTTTTTGCTCTAATTTAGTGGTATTCATTTATCTGATTAGTTGTTGTCGAATCTTTGGGCAGTTAGATAGCTTTTGGAATATTCTAACAGTTTATATTTTTTTACTACAAGTTTACTTAAGGTTTAAGTACAGTTTAGTTATCAAATTTTGGTTTTAAGAACATTAAATAAGCGTTTGTAAGATTTGCTGGTAATCTCTGCTTTAGAGTAATGGTACTATCATTACATTCAAACCATCCACATTTCTTTTTTATATATGCAGTGTAGTACCCTGAATTGGTTGTGGCTCCTGCGTGATAGATTATACCTATTGTTGTAAAGGTTTTCTTACCAAGTTGATATTTGACCATGTGTGAATCCAGTCAGCTTGCAGTTATTTTGGTACCATCTGCATTGTAACGTAGAAGCATTAGTATTACGTATTTACAATGTGTTTGTATTACTAACGTGGAGCAATTATCTGAATTGCAGGTAGAACATAATCTACCATAGTTTGCATTTTGTACAAGTTGCTGAAATGGAATGGATTCACAATTAGCTATTGATATATATACGAAGCGTTCATTGGGGATTTGTTCTTGTGTCACATTGTTGCAGAGAGTGCATTTATGTTTCCACATGTATGAAATCTGCAAGATTTCATTTATATGTATGTTTTTGTTTTCCAGTACTTGTAGTAAGTACATTAGAAATTCTTGAGTTTATAGTGAATTTCACCATTCCAGCACAGTAGTCCAATTGTTGTCTTATTCCATAAACACTATACGTGTTGTCAGGATTATTTGTTGCATTTCTATGAAGTACTAACATTTGCAAACACAATGGGTCTGTACTGTGTAAGTAAATGTTGTCAACAATTGGTGGTAATTGAAATAGAATATTCATTGCTACATTTGCGTAGCAACTTACACCAACTATATTTGAGAGTTTAAATGGACCAGGTAGTTCTGTAGCTGACTGCTTTTTTTGGAGTTTGTCTTCCTTCATTGAAGAAGTACCTGGTTTACTTTCCCTAATTGATTCTTTTTTGCTTGTGGTACTTGATGAAGTATTGGTTTCTTTTACTCTCTTTGGAGGATTTGCAGTGACATCCTGTTGCATTTCTGTTTGATTTATTTGTCTTTTATAACTTTTTACTTTTTGTGGAACAGAAAATGTGTTTAGATGGGGTGTGTATAGTGAGCGAAGTCTATTGTATTCTAAAATGCAAGGAATATCAGCGTTTACATTACTTGCATCAAAGTTGATTAGAAATAGACCGTCAAGTGTACGTAAGTGTGATAGTGCTACGTAGCTCATGCCTTCTTTAAAGACTGTGTTACCAATATCTATCATTGCTTTGTCTAGGGTAAGACCTTGTGATTTATGAATTGTGACTGCATATGCAAGAGTTAGAGAAAATTGTTCTCTGCGTCCATACATGTCTTTGAAGAGAAGGAATCGCTGTTGAGCGTCCTATCCTTTTTACTTCTGAAAGTTTGTCAAAGAGAATATTGACAAACAGAATTTTGTTGTCACGTGGGTATGTTTGAAAGCCAACAACTGTACCCAGTGCTCCATTAACTAGTGCTTGGTCCACGTCAAGGTTACGTTTAAGCATTACTCTGCAATTTAAGGATAATTTTAATATCTTTTCTAAGCCTGCTGTTTTTGAGATTGATTTTTCTAAACTATTTAGTCTTGTTGTGGCTTGGTCACACATGGGTAGTGTCATACCATGTACATCTAGTTTGTCTGTGGCGCTAATTTCCATTATTGGTTGCATTTCTTTACTTAACATTATTTAATTGAATTTGAATCAGCTTGCAAGAGTTGGCATTAAGGCCATACAATTGACATTTTTGTGGGCTAATTGTTCCATAACATCTGTAGCACATGCATTATCACCATAAAGTGCATGAATGTGCCGGGTTTTCAATATTGCTTCTGCTTTTTTAGAAAGTATACCAACTCTGATACTTTTTAAGATGTTGGCATAAGTGAGATCTGCAGATTGCTGCATGTTTTCTGTTAATTCTCTGTATTGGAAATGTTGCCAAAGGTTTACATTTCCAATGCTGCCAACAGTTTTACGGCAGAGGTTGTGTCCTAATGTTTTATAAATAGGCTCACCTTTTACTGGTGTCAATTGAAGATCTCTGAAAACAATAACGTGTTTTCCTGCAAAGAGCTCTTCATAGTTTGTTTTGAGTACTTCTTGTAATCTGAGGTGAATCAAAGCCAACATTAGGTTGGAGACCATGCTCACTTCATCTATTAGTAGCATTTTCATTTGTTTCAATACTCTGCGTAGTTCCATTGCAGCTTCTGCAGAAAGTTTGTAATAGTCTAATTTGTTTTGGTGTTCTACTGGCAATAGTAGTGATCGGTGTAATGTGACACCACCTATGTTGTAGGCAGCTAAACCTGTGGGGGCAGTGACAACAGCTGACAGTTTGTTGTTTGTAAATTGTTGAAGGAACTTGCTGATGATTTTGATTAGGAATGTTTGCCAGAACCAGCTTCACCACTGAAGTACAGTAGTATAGGTTTATAATTATGGCAGGAACATTCTTTATTTTCATGTTGTATACCATGTGCAATTTTTTTTGTTACTTCTTGAAAAATGCTACGTTGCTCATTGTTTCGTTTTGATTGTATTATAGTTAAGTCTTCTTTATCTTCATACTGTCACATGGTGTTTTCTACTTCTATCATAGCTAATTTTTCCTCATTTATTATTAGTGGTTCTCCCAGTGGTTCTTGGCTTCCTTTTACAGAAGGTTGACTACTGTCAGGAGTTTCTTTATCTAGTTGGGCCTGGAGTTCTTCTTCATGTTGCTGTTCATTGTGCAACATTGTTTTGTACTGTGTAAAGTTTACATCAGTTATAGTGCTTTCATTTGCTTTGAAAGCATCTTCATAAGAGTCATAGTTATCTAGTATTTCTTCTTCTTTTCTTCATGGTTTAAAGAGTTGTAGCAGGGACATGTAATATACTTCTTTATGTTGAGGAGTTTAATGACAATTTGATACGATTAATTAAATTTGGTTTGGTGAGTTTAAATAAGCTGCCTTCACAGTTTGTCACTCTTTATTTACCTTTTTTTTTCATCAGGTTTTATATTATTTTTGTATGTGTAGTTTTGGGCTATATGGTATAGACTCATGGTTTCCAAAGTATTACTTCTGTTTGGGTAGTATGTGTCCAATAAATTGTTTTTTAAAATGTCTTGGCTGTTGGGATCACGTTTGGCTATTGTTTCTATATCTTCGTATGATTTTAGAACTCTTTTTCTAGATTTAGCTGGACCAAGACTACATTTTCAGATTTGCCATACAATGCAGCACCAGTTAAACGATCAGCTGCTTCATATGATCCACATTCTCTATGGGAGAGCATTTTTATGCCCAAGCTGTATAATTTCTGAGACACTGCCTTATCCGATGACAGGTCATTCCAGAGGTCTTGGAGCTCTGTCTTTTCTGCTTTGGTTATGCTGTGACATATCGTGCAACTGCAGTAGAATTGTCTGCAATGTACTGCACATCTATGTTTGCATTCCATAAGTGGGCAATGATTGCATTATAATCATTGATATATTTTTCTTCGTCTTTTCTTTTTATGTAATATGTATTTTTAGGTGACTTACCTTTAACACTATGTCTAACTGAAGACATGAGGTTGTTCACTTGACCTGTATTTGTAACTGGTCTAGGGAAACCAAATCAGCATTTGGTGTAGTATTTCCCATTGTTTTTGTATTTGCGACGACAATATTTGCCACATTTGTGTCTTTGAAATTCTAAAACTTGTGCATGAAGATCACTATTTGTTGCTTCCAATGGAATTTCACAAGTGACATATTTTTCAATAAACTGTAAAACAGTGGCATCACTGTCTTGACCAAATTTAGGAGCATCTTTAATCCATAAAAGCATGTGGATATGTGGTGCTCCTCTGGCTTGGTATTCTTTTCTCCAAAAGAAGTGTTGCACTTCTCCAAGGGGAGGAACAGTTTTACTACAAATAAAATGTAGCATAGCAATGAAGCGATGGTGAAAATATCTTGAAACATTAACAGGATCCAAAGAACAAAGTTCTCCAGGTGTTAGTATATCTATGTTTTTTTTGTTTTTGTTTGATATGCGTAGGAAATCATGTAAATCTTCCCATGCATATTCTGCACAACTTAATGTAACAAACCAAGTGGGTGGGCCAAGGTTTCTGATCATACAACATACATCTCCATGACGTCGAAACCAGTACTCTTTAGTACCACGTATATTTGCTAATAGATTTGTAATATTTGATTGTAAAACTTCATCCTTTTGTTGCACTTTTTGTAATAATTGTGTAGCTGTCATATTTTGAATGTGTGATCCTGATTTTAATATGTGTGCAACTCCGTAACATAAAGTTGCTAGTTCACTTTCAACGAGTAGGTGGAATATGTATTCCACATTTTGTCTAAATCTGGGATCTTCAGAACACATCCGTAATGAGCGGTATTCTGAAGCTGATATTTGAATAGGTCTATCATCGTACCTTCCTCCTTTGCCAGTAGGAAAGAGTAAAGGAAAATCAAGTGCTTCTATACTTTTTTCCCATATGCTGATTGGTGATCCTTTTGTTTTGACGCATTTGGTACGTTTCCAGTGCATCTTCTATGGTGTCATTAGAGTGCAAAGGATGAATTGTATAATGGTCTAAAGTATTTGATATTGTAGCAGGATCTAGCAGCTCAAATTGACCAGCTTCTTGTGTTTCTTGAATTATTTCAGTTGTATCCTTCAAGTTTTCTTCAATATTAATTTCTTTGTAATATTCATTACTCTCTTTAAAATATTACAAGGCTTGTCTAACTTTATGTAAATCTTCCAGCTTTTGCCATATTATTTTCTTTTGGAGGTACTCCATTTACTAAGATAATTAAAGATTGCTGCAATTGATGTTGCACTCCTAGAGTATGCACATTTTCTTTTTGATCTAATGGTAAATAAACTACTTTTCCACGAATGCCTTTTACCAATTCAGAGGTTGAAGGCGTATTATTGCTTGAAATGGGTGCACTGTTTGAATTATGATGCTCTCATATAAATTAAGTTATTGTAGAGGTTTTGGTATTGGGTGTAATTCCAAATTATTTGTGATAGCATGTGAAGGAGTTTGGTTGTTGTCAGGTTTTGTAGTGCAATAACTGCAAAGTATTAAGGGGTCAGTTATTTCGTATTTGTATTCTGCTACAAGGTAGAAAGCTAATTCAAAGCATTTAGAATCTTCATTGTCTTCTATTTTGTATGATAGGTCTACAGTTTTTGTGTTACTTTTATAAAGGTTCTGCGGCAACATACTGTCAGACCAAGGAAGCACTTGAAATGGAGCGAGTCTTCCAAATAATGTACCTGTCTGGCTATTAGAAATAACAACCATAATGGTCCATTACTGGAAAGACAGGAGACCGATGACCCAGGCACCGTAGAAGTGTAGACACGGTATACAGGAGGACACACCACCAGCTGAAAACAAGGCAAGTATCAGACTTTGCATAGACAAGTAAGCCAATACAAAACAGCATACACAGAATACCACTAACCTGCTAATTCAGGTAAGAAAGGTTTAACCGGCTGGTAATGCAGGCACCTGCAGTCTAAGCAAAGAATACGACAATGAATCACTTATCAACAAGCATCAACAGAATAGCTAGGAGTCCCTAATAACATTCACAGTCTTACCATGTTGGACTCCTGTCCAGTGGTAACAAGGGGTTTGGAGGGGCAGAAGAGGTTTGTGGCAAATCGTTAGTTGCGAGGCAGAAGACAAGCAAACAACCCACAACGTACACCTGTGGAAGTCTCTAGTCCGTGTACTTGTGAGGGGCGAAAGCAAGGAAGTTCAAAGTTCAAAGTTCGAAAAAACCAAGACGAAACAAAGTCTTTTCAGAGCAAGGTAGCAGCGTGGAAGCAATCCAAGGCAAAGTCCAATATCATTCCAATGTCATGCAGGGAACGGGCAGTGCAGACCAATTCAGTATCCAAGGCAATATACAATGTCATTCCAATGTCGAGCAGGGAGTGGGCAGTGCAGACCAAATCAGGATCCAAGGCAAAACAGGGACGGTCCACGGTCAAGAGGGGGAAGGCAACCAGATCAAAGGCAAATTCCAAAGAGCAACCGAAGCAGTCCGAAGTCAAAACAGGGAGGACCAGATCACTGATATCAGGGAACAGAAATCAAAGAATCAGGAAACAGGAAATCCGAATCCGAAACGCCACCGAAGAAAGTTCAGAAGCGCCGGTGAGTGTACAGGGAGGAGCTTATGAAGACAGTATCACGTGACTTGGTTTGTGTGATACCGTCACAGCAGGGCGAGTGCTCCTGTAGTGTAGAGGAGGCCAGCGTTGCCAGGCTACCTTCCAGGCACCACGCTGCATCTGGGGTAAGTAAAGTATTCGACTGCTTGAACCAGATCAAAGGCAAATTCCAAAGAATTCCAAAGAGCATCCGAAGCAGTCCGAAGTCAAAACAGGGAGGACCAGATAACTGATATCAGGGAACAGGAATCAACGAATCAGGAAACAGGAAATCTGAATCCGAAACGCCACCGAAGAATGTTCAGAAGCGCTGGTGAGTGTACAGGGAGGAGCTTATGAAGATGGTAACAAAGTTTTTTTACTGAATATATATATACATATATATAAAGGGACATTATGGTTAAGTTGCGCTACTAAAAACCTATGAAATTCAGTGAAAAAACTTTGTTAAAGGACGTTATGGTTAAGTTGCGCTACTAAAAACCTATGAAATTCAGTGAAAAAACTTTATTAAAGAAACGTTATGGTTCCAAGTAAAACCGAAAAACCCTTGAAATCCGGCAGTTATATATATAGAGGTTTAGGAGATAACCTAAATAGCTGATTTGTTTAGTTCTTTCTGGAATTCATGTCTATGCTTCTCCTGTCTTGAATGGGTAAGAGCACTTACTCAATTTTTACATAGCATTGTCCTGGAGGTGTGGAGGCACACACTGAGGACCTGTCATGGAATATTTGCCTGGTTTAAAGTGAATTTGCACTGCTGGAAAAATGACTTTGCACTGCCGAAAAAATCCCTGATTCATGGAACCGTGCGAAATATATTTTTGCCGCGAAAAGATCGGGCAAAGTCATTTTTGTACTGCGAAAATGACTATGTGCTGACTTTGCCCAGACGTTGCAATGGAAAAATAAACTTTGCACAGTTCCATTAATCAGGGTTTGTGTCGGCTGTGCAAATTCACTTTGAACTGTGCAAATATTCCATAAATCAGGCCCTAAATGTCCCTCCAGTCTCTTTGGGATGGGGTACAGCCTGAATGTTCGCATCTTACCGTCCTCACACGTGAGATGGCACACATTGCCTTTTTACATCTCCTCTGTCCTGCAGAAGTGAAGAGGTGTAGATGCACAGTCTGAATTTATAAGTCTCTCTCAGCAGACATGGGTCCAAACAGAGGGGAGTTGCTTGATGAACCACTCCCCAGTCTTAGACGAGTACCTCTATGAGGTGGGACCAAATGTAAACCATCCTCACCAAATCTCTGCCAGGCAAACCACTTTGATACCAGTGGGTAGACTCACAATCATCCTCAAATATTCGTGTTTGTTGTGTTAGGAAAGATGACCATCCCTATTTATAGGTTCTCTGCATGTACATGCAAATCTTATGTTATTGTGATTTATACTGCGCAACGTTGCCATGTTCATGGTCTCCAGGGGGCCAGGCGGATCTGAATAGCAATGGTGTTGGGATGGGTTAGTTAGTGGGATTGAGAGGGAAAAGCACAAGAGACCTTTGATGTGTTATTGGTAGCTTTAGTTCAGGAAACTTGGTCACTATTTCCTGATCGACCTTATGTGGTGTTTCGATTTGTGGTTGCATATGTGTCTTGGGTGTTGTGGCGAGTCAGTGAAGTGCTTGTAGTTTGCAGTGGTTTTGTTTTTTGTGGAAGATTACATTGCACCATGTTGCGAAAAGCTGGTAGTTATTCAATGTCATATGATTCCAATCATATACAAAGAAAATCATCTTGAATCCTGAAGAGGGATGCCCATTTTCAAATGTCTACCCTCACTTCAACGTTTATTATTCAACACCCAAACATAACACCAAACACATTTTAACAAACTAGTGCTCCTCAAAAATTATTCTGTGTACTGGCCATTACCGAATCATGCACCAATTCTCTCCAGTTGAAGATGTGCCTGCACACTAGTCACAATGTCCTGATCTTCTGAGTAATATTGTCCATGGGACTGCCCTATGGAATTTTGACCCTGTGTCACACGTCCCTGGACTGGCACCTGAGAATGGACTTGCCCTTCTTTGGGAAGTTATATGCCTGCCGCATTATAATGTGATGCTTACTTTCATATGCGTAATTGCATTACGCCGAGGATACCCCGAAATTATAGGTCATCCAGGATAAGGACTTTAAGCACTCTGCAGCAGAAAATTGACTTAATTTGATGAAGACTCCATCCAAATCTCCTGACCGAAACTTCATCAAGATTGTCTGGGCTCAACTCAAGGGGTACCTGAAACAGCAGCAATAAGGCAGAATTGATTGGTGAGTGTTGGTTCAAGTTAGTGACACCTGGCACCTTTCAGTGGACTATAGACCATGTCAAGAATGCCCTCCTTGTCATTCTTGAGTATAATGGTGGAGCAGCAAACATGTAGCTGGAGTAGTTTCTTTTTGGTTTGTGAACCCTTTGGTGTGAATCTAGAGTACTGTGCATGAAACATGAAGCACTGTACAGATAGAGACTTGTACATATTTGCATATTTTCTGAATTTCATTATTGTGTCAGCAAGCATTTATCACAGAAGATACTGTAGATTGGTTATATGCATTATAGTGTAGTGCATTTTGTATAATTTTTGCTCAGTGGCTCACTCAGTCATGGCACACCGATATAACACCACAATTCTTTTCAGTCCCACCCCACAATTAAGAGCAAGGAACAAACACTGAGGTATTCAAAAATTGAAATATATTTAAAGTAAATGTTATTGTCAGAAAACTGGGTCTCCAGCTTTACACTGGAGCCCACTACAATATGCTATGTATAAAACAATTCATTAGATTTATAGAAAATTGTAATTGCATCATTCTATATTAATCTCACTATTATAAGCCCACAAAGACATCCAATTTTAATCACATCACAATATGGGGGATTGTTCTTCTGCATCCAAGCACCTACAATATGGCGCTCTATCCCTATTTGCATCCACCAAATACAAGATTACCTCGCCTTCCAGAAGGCACAATACCTGACTCTTTCCTCTGAGTATTGACTGACCTAATCAGGTGAATTTCACCCCCAGCCAATTAGGCTGGGGCATCAATGAGTCACTCCACGAAAGTACTGAGCTTACACAAAAAGAATGCCATAGACCTGCACTCCACCAATAAAATAAGTAATCAGTCTTAACTCATGGTTACATATCACATTCCATCTCGATGGAAGATAGCCCCATCCCTCCAAAGGCACATCTGCAATGATCCGCTGCTTGAAGGCACATCACACAACATCTCTGCCACTAGAATGCAGCTAAGACTGGCGATAAAAATTCCGTCTAGCCGGACACGTAATGAGTCTCCTTGACTTGCATACTCACTCAACAGCCTTCATAGCACCCATCCATAAGCCAGCTCTACTTCGGTTTCTAGCAGGGACTTAGCCAATTCTAACTATCTTCATACTGACTCAAAAAAAAAAAATATGCAGACACGTATTCTAAATTCCTCTGGCCAATCTCACATACCTCTGACTTTTGTCCTCTAAGGGTGTTCACCGACTGCGCTTTGAAGTGATAGCAATGGGAAAAGGCACTATAGAAATGCCAAATTACATTACATTACGTTACAACAATGTTTTATAAATCTGATATATTCTAGTAAATGATGAACATACTAACATTGTACATTGCATGGTTTTCTCTATAAACATTACTGACATTTCAATGGAACTTTTGACTTAAGGTGATTAATTCAAAGGCACTTAATAGCTCATCAGAAGCAGAACCTTGAACATTGCTCTTAGAGGGTGTCCAATTTGCTATTGGGACATCTAGTATCATGCCAATGGTGATCCTCAAACAAAAGCAACATATTATATCAAACTGCATTAAGACACTCCAGACGGAGAGGAACAGAGAGGCAGTCATGGCAGTACACTCTCAGAATCCACTCTGTTCACTGTGTTTGTACTTGGAGGCGGAGCTCTGCTCAATACCCCCACAAGACCACAGAGTGGAGTGGAGTGGAGAGGAACAGATAGGCAGTCATGGCAGTACGCCATCTAAATCCAGCATGTTCACTGTTTGTACCTGGAGGCGGAGCACTGCTCAAAGCCCCCTCAAGGCCACTGTGCGAAGCAGAGAGGAACCGAGAGGCAGTTGTGGCAGTGCACACTCTGAATCCAGTCTGTTCACTGTGTTGTCACTTGGAGGTGAAGCACTGCTCAAAACCCCCTCGGGACCGCGGAGAGGAACAGAGAGGCAGTCGTGGTAGTCTGGGCGAGTCTGTCGAAAGAGTCTACTCTGCTCTTGCACCATCAGCTGTGACGTGCATAAAGTCTACTTACACAGTCTGCTCTGAAGTTAGAACCTCATTGCAAGCCCACAGTCACATGGTTACCCTATCAGTGAACTGCATACTTTCTGTTGTTATTTACAATCAATACTCAAGGAGAACAACGTGAGCTTTGATAACTGAGAACTCTGAATTTTGACTCTCCAATCAAGCGAGAAAGTTAATAACATTGCGTCCACACAGGAGCATTGTGAATTCAAGGATCCATAGCCCGCCATAGCCCATGGAGCGCAGCTTGGATTGCTACCTGAACTTTTTTTGCCACATTGTATGACCCTCTGCAACACACCGCTGCTTCGCTAACCACAAACTGCGGATAAATTGTCTCACTTTTCAGCGGTGGAATCGTGGAATTCAGCGTTGCAGACGAGGAACGTGTATAACTTAGAAAAGACGATTGTCTTCTAAGGCAACACAAAGATTATTTAAACATCACTGCCTGTATTGTAGCTCCACTTTCAGTGTTTTCTGTATCAGTGTGGTAGTGGTGTGACCACCTTCGAAACACTCATATCATGGCAACCCACGCTAACGTATTTGTACTTTACATGTGGAGCTGCAGTGCGTGCTTTGCTGGAAATTATATAACACAAAATGTAATCTACATTTACAGCCTCCCGGTGCCTTAACGTTGACCTCATGTGCTGTTTTGTCAACTTTTAGGAATGTTTATGTATCTCACTACATTGCAGAATGATTGTTTACTTGTGAGCATAATGCACGTTAAATTACTAGGATAGTCTTATTAGTTGAATTCTCTACTGCAAGCATAAGCCTTAGAGGCAGCAATCTAAGTTACTTTTAGAGAGATAGTAACCTACACTTATTTTCAGCAGAATTGGCTGAAATATTGAGTCACACCTTTAGGTTGTGGTGACTGCGAGACTCAGATCCTTTGAGCCCAACCCAGGGGTGCAGCTATACTAAACTCAACATCATATGTGCTGATTGGTCTAGCAGGGTGTGCAGAAACGCTATTGTGGGGGTTAACTATCCTCTTGAAGATTTCATATGAAGTTTAGAACTTAGAGATTCTGCGATCCAAGTGAATTGGGGTCAACTTTACATTGTTTGCCTTTCTGTATTTGTGACTGTGGTGTCAAACTTTCCATCACCATAACTTGCTTAGAGCGTACTCCTATAGCGTGACCCAATGAGAGCCAATAAGGGGCACACGCAACCCTCTGCAGTGACACAAGGGCTCGTCCAAAATGATCTTGCAGCCGCTTAACCAATGAAAGCCTCCTAAGAGTTACTAAGTAATAAAAAAGTGACAATAGCAGAACCATCGAAGGTGGACTTCACACAATCCAAAATAAAGACCTTCTTTGGATCCTTCTTTGGATCAGCAGTGGCAATTCCGCTGATCCAGGCAGGACGTGCTTCTATGGATGAAATATTGGATAATAGAGAGGAAGAACTCACCGATGGTAACATCTTGCTGGATAACAATGGCTCTTTGTTAAAATTATGTAAGGGCATACAAAGGATTTCAATTACACCTACAGACTTTTCCCAAGACAATGTGTTGCCTACAAACCTTTCTGGTACCCCACACGTAGACCATTTTATAACAACTATGGAATGTCCCACGGGCGCAAGTGAAGAAGGGGAGGGATACAGTTAGTCTGAATGGCCCACGTCTTGCTGACCCACACATGCAAAACCTGCATGTGAAGCCTCTGTCAGAAGTCCTGGAAGCCAAGGTGGAGGCAAACTACAACTGTGTGCCAGGATGGCTGAGGAGCAACTAGTCCTTAAATAAGGCCACCTGAGGGTCCTCGAGGCACTGCCCAATTGACAACCTCTCTGGTTCCCGCTGGACCTTTGGAACCCTCTAAAAAGGGGTTGATTAGAGATCTGGAGGATCCCCCAATATCCATCAAACCGACCCCTCCTACTAGCCTGGCAACTGGCTTTATCCCACTTATCTTGGTGTTAGATCCTCCTATCATAAGGGCTATGTCTAGCCAGATAGGGATGAGTCTCCCCATGACACAGGGTATATGGTAGCAGACTCAGAAAGTGGTGCCCTGGAGGCAACATGTGCAAACCTTCCATTCTTAACCACTCCCCGATTCCTTCTCCCCCCTCCAAGCATCAATTTAAACAATGTAAGAAGAGGTCATTGCAACAGCAATCAACCCAAATTAATTCTGGCAAGAATAGATCGCCATTAAGGAAGAAATCTCAGACACAAATACGACAAGGAAGGGGCAGAACTGCTTTAAAGGACATGGGCAATCGAAAACTGAGGAGCGCAACACTATATGGTCCCTTGGACAAATGGCTGCCCCTTCCCTCATGGGTGTGAGGTATTGACTCAAAGTTGGAGAAGGTGGGTCCACCCTCGTCTACAAAAATGGTCTATCCTTGTTTTCCGCAACAAACAATTAGGGCACCCACTTCCCAGTCCCTTTCACCCACAGTTTCAAGCAACCCACCACACCACTCTTTGCACCCCATTCACTCTCCCTTCCTTTGTTTTTTACTTTTCCCAATTGCCTGCACAATATAAGTACGATTCAGTGTGCCTGTAACAGAGCTCTTAGGGTTCATCTGGAACACGAGGCTGGACTTTCACCGGGAAATCATTTGGATGTGACAAGCACTCAAACCAAGGATCCGTCCCCACTCCATCAAATTCCAAAACAGGTTTCCTGGCTTGACAGAGTGGAGATGCTCAGACCCAAAACTACTCCTGCGGTAGCGAGGACGAAGGATGCGGCTGCGTTTAAAGATATTAAATTAAATCCAACGTGCAACAGTCATCATGAAGACCAAGGTTTCCAGAGCCACGGGCCCGGACGTGATTTGTAATTTCTTAATAAAGGAAGACCCTAATTGGTGGGTGCAATTTCTATCTACCTTATTTAGCCAGGTATGAGACTATGGTGTCATCTCCTCCCATGGAAGTCTTCCATCCTCATTCCAGTCCTCAAAAAGGGTCCTCGTAATGACCCTTCCAACTTTAGGTTACTGGTAATGTTGGATTTTAGCTCCAAACTTTTTGCCAGTCTCCTATTGAGATCCTCACTTCTTGGGTCAGAGAAAAGGGCCTGTTGAGTTGCCAACAGACATGTTTTAGGAAGGGCTGCAGGACTACCCATGCCATATGGCCTCTGCTTACTCTTATCTCAGATCCCCAGTGCTATCCTGGAGTGGCTCTATATCTATTCTTCATTGACTACTCTGCTGCTTTCAGTGTAATTAGAGCTAAACTCTGGGGAAAGCTAGAAGCATGTGGTATAGACCCATCACTCCTTTATTTTATTAAATCTCTCTACAGTGACACGAAGGTTAAGATCAGATTATCTCAGGAGGGGGACTTGTTGAGCTCCATTTATACTATACAGGGTTTGAAACAGGGTTACCCATTGCCCCCCTTACTATACAATCTTTACACATCAGAACTTTGCACAGTTTTGAGCAGAACAGAGAACCATCCTCTGCGATTTGGAAGGATCACACTTAATTGTTTGCTATATGCAGACGATACAGTAATGCTAGACCGCACAGATTGCAGCAATCCCTTAATGCTTTACATATTTTTTGCTTCAGAACACGGCCTACAACCCAATGTGGCCGAAACAAAAATAATGACTTGGGGGAAGGGAGCTTATGGTGCACCATTGTTTGTCTGGAGGCTGGGGGGGAGTAAAGCTGGAGCAGGTAACTGAATACCGATATCTGGGAATATCCATCAGACCATCCCTATCCCCGCAGGTACTTGGCACTTGTATAATATGTAGGGCATGGGCCAAATGGCTGTAACTCAAAATAATTATTTACTCCCATGGGGCTCATTGGAGACCAAGATCATGGCCTACAGGGCTTCGGTCAAAACAAGTATTCTCTATGCCCTCAAGGTGTTCCCCTTAAGGGCATTGGGCTGGCTCCCTAGACATTCTCTGCTCACTACTTGGAGTCTCAGGAAGAGTTCCGGTGGAGGTGACCGGTGGAGGTGATTTGGGTGCTTCTTCCTTATAAATGCTTGGATGTCAGCAGCTATTAGATTTTGGGCCAAGATGCATTATGATAACCTGGAGAGCCCCTCTTCGATTGGACAGGTGGTGACAAACGCAGAGAGGTTCTCAAAGAGTACTTGGTATAGAGATCTCGATAGGCTGGCTAACCAATGTTTGGTGGAGATGGACATAGACAGGGTCCCCAAGATGTGGCTAGATTTCTATTTGTGTAGGATCGAGAGGAAACTCATCTGTCTGCTCACAGGCTCATCCTTAGACCATTTAGCTGACCTTCCCAAGTTCATAGTCTATTTCCATCAGGCATTCACACTTGGCGCCCGAAAATCTTATCTGACAAAGATAGTGCGATTCATCACAGCAATTTGCCTCCAAACGTTCCCCGTATTTGAAAATACAGGGGCATGGGTTGGTGCTCCCCAGATATGAAAGATTATGTAGATTGTACAGAGATCAATTAGAGACTATTCGCCACATTTTTACCCAGTTTGGGGCTTTGGGCCCAGAGTACAACAAGGCTTACAACGAAATCTGCTCTTATACCTCTGACCAATTCTGGGCTACAATTTCTGGCACTGAAGCTTTGACATCAGTAGCATCAGCCTATTATGTTTGGCAGAGGGTGGTGTAGAAACTTAATCTTGGTCCTATAGGTTGTTGTGGGTGATCAAGCACTGTTAATGACACATGCCTAATATAAATTATAACAGCGCCAAATGAAGGTTTAAAGCTCACTTTATGATATCTCACTGTATGATAACTATGTTCACTTTTAACTATCCATGCAATGTAATGTATGATGAATTATGGCATGTTTCTAATGTAATGTAATGGCTTTAAAATGGTTTTAAATGTAACCAAAGGTACTTAATAAATATGTTTTTTTAAAAGACACCCCGCTAAAATAAGAACAGATGAGGCTGTTTGTTTAGACCAGTTATTCATGAGGGATGTAGAAGGTCCGGCGATGGCATGGATTTCATAATATTTTCATCCATTTAATAGAGGCTATGTAAAAAGAGCCCAATCCTTTATCTATATGCAAATTGGATCATTATCCACTCGTTTACTTAGGTAGCGGAAGTAAAAAGGGTTATCTTCTTTCTCCTATGATTTATTTTGGCATTGAACCTTTCATAATAAAGACACCTCATGAAGCTGCATGAAATGAATTAATTTTGTTCAAGCTAAAACAGAAGTTGATGATTTTCTAATTATGTTTCACCATATGTTCAAGCGTGCCAAGGAGCTACTGCTGTTTGCAGATTAATTTTTTAGAATTGTCAGTACATAAGCTTAATCTTAATAAATTGAAGATGTTTCTCCACCATCAAAATGTGAGACAAAAGTTTACATTGAAAACCCTGTCTTATTCTGGCAGTCAATCACATTCAGGTACTTAGTTAGTTCAGACATCTGCATTCAGACTTTAGTAATTCAGCTGATGAAACAATTTAATTAACAATTTAGAGTGTTATTGTCCTAGTAAATGATTTGCTTGAAAAATGATCACCTCCCAAATTAGGTGAATGGTCTTTGAAACAACAATAATTGTATGCCTATAACTCATGATTCAAACTTGCTGCACTTTTCTATGTGGAAAACAGTGTATTGCTTAGATGACAGCACTACTCATTTTCTGATCTGGTGTGATGAGGTCACATGATGCCAACACGCAACGTAGATCTAATATCATTCATCAGAGAGTGTAGGGATAGATTATTAAATAATGACCTATTTTCATAGAAATGAAAATAGAAAATATCTGTGATATGATATGATAGTTTATTTTTATATAGCCTATACACAATGAGTTTCACGATTCACGACAAGGGATGGAACAAGGGAAAATACAAAACATTCTTACATGACATGAACAACAAGAATGTGAAATTAACAATCGTACATGGCCTAACAACTTTTCAGATACTAGTGTACTAGGCCTGAGGACATTTCTGGAAGAATCCAGAGAATTACACCAGGTGAGGGAGAGGGGAGGACAGAGGAGGGGGAGGAACAAAACAGGCGACTATCGTACTAGGCCTGACGACATTTCAGATCGGGCGGATTAATAATATATATATTTTTTTTATTGATTTTGCTGAAAAAATCAACCTTTCAATTTGAAAATACAACATTTAAGATGATACATACATGGGATTATGAGAAAAGATTTTGTTTTATGTACCTTTACCTCCATAGATTTATATTGGACCTTATTCTTTATGATTGTTTTGAAAGTTTTTCTGACTTTTTGGAGGTCAACAAAGCCTTCTGCTTTACTTCCCTTGCCAGATTTACTCAATCTTATGGGGAAACTCATTAATCCCTAGGAATGTCTACCTTGATGAATACTTGTATTTTTACAATTGTGCACATCACGCACAGTGACATTTAGTCAGAGGATTTGTATCCCTGTACCTTTTTGATATAATGGCATATTGGTTACAATGACAATGTGCCTAAGACAAGATGGTGAGAGCTATGTGATTCTTTCAGTTTTTGTGATATTTTACTCCTGCACTTTTGAATTTACCATGAATGTATACAAAAGGTGGCTAGCACCATAAGATGGCAGTACAATGAGACTTTTAGCTTTTTCTCTGAGCATATTGCACTTCAGCCTTTTTCCTGCCTTATCAGGCCAGGAAATGCCTTATAAATAATTCCCCTTCCCAGGAAAAATGTAGGCTTTCGTGGGCAAAGGTGCTTTGTGTGTGTGAGCCATAGGAGGGAGCTGTGACTGTATAGTCCCAATCCACAAACTCTGGCTTTTGAAAGTCTGCTGCTGGGCAGATGTGGTGATGAGTGATTGTCCAGGATTGGATGACCCCTGGCTGTTTGAATGGTGCAGATCCTGAGCAATGGTGGGCTTGTCTCTGCTCCCACCCTGAGTCTTGGATAAAAACTGGATCCTTCAGCTGTTGTTCAGTTCAATGTTGGAGTCAAGACTTCTACGAAGGTGAGCACCCTGCTGCCGACCCGAGCATGACTCCTGCAGCTGACTAGCATTAACTTCAGTGATTTCTCCAGTGATTTCTCTTCTGCCTGATCTCAAGAAGACACTTGTTATTGCTTCAACCTCTGAACAAGTGGGAGCAATTAGTCTCAAACCCTGCTGTAGAATCCATGACTTTGGTACTTTTTAAAGTGTCTGTTGACCAACCTTTGGACTAACCAGATACCTCCTGGGCTTCGTTGCTGCACCCATCACCATTATGAGTAGAGCCTTGGAACTTTGCAAATCTGAAGTTGATGCAACAAGTGACCTGCTCTTGCATTTAAAGGGAAGCTCTGTTGGGGCAACTTCTGTGCTTGCTGCTGGCCAATCGCCTGTTGCCACTTGACCATGGTGACCTTCATTAGAACACTCCTTCTTCAATCCTGTGAGGTGTCCTGAGGAGTTCTACACTGCAGAAGTCTCCATCTTTCATCGTTTTGGGTCTTAAAGTAGAAGCTGTCTTGGACCGATTCCTGTGCAGAATGTGTGGCCAAAAACAAAATCCCAATGCCCGAAAGTGACCCCAGGGTTTTCTTCAACTGGACCAAGTCCAGAATATTGTGTCACCAACAGATTACGGATCATCTTCAGTGGTCTATGGAAGAATCTGAGTCATGTGGTAAGTTAACATATATGCTTTTGTCTCTCCCTGTCCGCCATAGGGTTGCATTACGTGTACTTTCCTGACCCTAACTCACTCTGATCTAACCTTTGATAGTGTCACTTGGGTAAAGGATCCTTTCCTAGGCCTACCATAGTGTGCTGAACTGAGCAGAGTGCCTATCCAAACTCTACTGAATACTTAGATACCCTTTGTACACTTTTGAAGTGCCAATACTGGCAACTGCAGTCTTTTGAAATCGTACCTGAACTGGTGACTTTGGGTACAAGATTATTGTTGATTGAATATATTTTGAGCCTAATAAGTCACCGAATAGAACAGTATGTAAAACCTTTGAACATAACATACACACAGATTTCTTCATCAAAAGCCCTTTGCAACAGATAGTTTTTAAAATGTATTGGAGCCCTGTAAATATTCTGAGATAAGACAATACTTAAAGACGATGCACTTTTTTTTATTTCCACTCATTGTTGAAATGTGCAGGTCACCTTATTCACAAAGGCGACTTGCACATTTCAGGAGGGGCTGGACAGTAGCACATAGATGGATAACCCAGCCCCCTGGCATTTATATGATTGAGAGGCTCCCAGCATCCATGTGGCTGCTGGGAGCAACCGACATGTTGGCACATTATGTCAGTATTAGAGATCAGTTACAGAGGCAAAAGGTTCCTGATAGCTTCAAGATGAGAAATACGATGCATCAACCAGCAACATGCATTTAAAAGGGAATTTAAATCGCTTAGCCATGTGCACATTTCAACAATCTTACTGTTAAGCACTTAAGCTATGTCCATTCTAAAGCCACATAGTGTGAACATTATGTCTCAAACAAATGCATTATAATCAAGGTGACAAGGTGAGTCAAGGCCTGGAACACATTTGAAACACTTTAAACATAAGGATAAACTATAAGGATTCACAAAGTTGATTTAACTCGAGGACAGCCTGTTCACAGTACAATAGAAATAACACAATATGTTCAGAGCTTATACTGACTGTGTACATAAGCAGTATTTCCTCAGATATGAGCTACATTGGTAGTTTGAAGATGACAACATTAGTGAGAATGGCAAGGGAGAACTTAGAACAACCCACTACGGGGACAATCAATTGTCTATAGGATATAACGCAGGGCTTAACGCCTTTTGAAAAATAAAGATGTAAGAGACAGTGTCTATCCATTTCAATAATAGAAGACTAGGTCAGATAGGCTGGCGATCCCAAAGTACAAATGTGTGTAGCCTCTGGAGCACTCAAAGTTCCTCAATTGAAGTGTGCTACAGGGACACCTGGTCTGTCCCAACTAACCTCATGCTCCCAACAATCTAACTTTATTTCCATGTGGAAGTGCATCAACCAATCACTGATGTCCTTTAACAACTGCATCTATATGCCAGCCCCAAGCTCATCTGGAGGAACGATTTGGGGGTTTAGATAATAAACCAATTTATCATCATATAATAAGAATAATAGGGTTTGCACCAAGTCTAGGAGGATCTGATACTACTTTATTGAACGATTTGCCAATATCATGTATAAAAAAATTAAATAGAGTTGTTGCTAATGTACAGCCCTATTTCGACCCTTTAAATGTCTCAATAGAGCGAGAAAGCTGACCTTCTTGAGTTAGTCTGATCTGTATTGAGTTATTTGAATACAATTTTAAAATTAGGGCTGATGTTTATCTAGGACAATCTGCTTTTTTCAAATTTATCAAACAAAAGTTCTCTTGATACTGAATCAAAAGCAGTTTTAAAATCAATAAAAGTGATATAAATTGGTTGTCTTGTGTGTTGCCCATGACGCTCTATTAGCAACAGCACCAAAAGATGTACTGATGTCCCCAGACCTGGGATGAAGCCTGTATGAAAATTATCGATGAGCTGATTTACATTCACCCATCGTATAAAATCCCTCAACAGTAAACAAGCAAAGATTTGTCCAGGTATATCGAGCAAGGCTATGGACTGGTAATTCTGGAAAAGCTTGCAGTCACCTTTTTTAAAAATAGGAATAATTACAGATCTTTTCCAACTCTGAGGTAATTGCTGGGATCATAGTATATTAGTGAAGAGATTAAATAAAATATCTGCCCAGGCTTCAGGGTGTGCCTTTAACATTAGATTGTGAGCCCATACGGACTGGGGGCTCTCAAACCACTGAGTTTGGATATCTTAAAAAGGATGTTGTCTCTGTCATAAGCAATTGTAGCCCGAATGTTCCATAATTTTGAGCCCAGCTCATAGCCTTGCTTTCGTGCACCCTAAAGTTGCTCATAATACTGGACCCAGCCCGACTCCTGAACAGCATTAACTTGGAATGGCAGTTGGTTTTCATGAAAGGCACTATTCAATGTTGCCTAGATTTGACAACTATTCTTTGAGGCAATAATATTCAACATGTGTTCACCATCTTGTTGAAAGAGACAAGCTTGTCGAAATTTGCACCGTTATGGTATGTCAACTTAAGTTGCTGAATCGTGTTCAATCGTAAGGACAAATCATAATAAGCGATCTGCTCTGATATCGTTCTGCAGTTGTCTTTTCTTGGAACTCAGTTGAGGGTCAAGCACATGTTCATGCCTATAGCACAGTTTAGATTTATAGGTTTTCTGCAATTTAAATAAACTCATAATGGCCACATATCTTCCTTCTTAGTCCGCTAATTCAGAGACAAGCTTTGCATTCCGGGTACAAATGCATGCATTAAAATTTGCTAAAGTACCATCAGTACATCGAAATCTTTTCCTACCGCCTGTTAGCAGCAAATTAAGTTCAGAATATTCTACCGTGTCATTCAGTATCTGCCAGTTCAAGATCAATAATAATAGATCATGTTCGCTTTTGGACTGCTCAATCACCTCAAAATGTACAATTATATTCAGCATGCTTCTTTGGATAAAAATGTAATCAATAGTGGATGTCGAGGTCACTGCTCTAGGCAGGATATCACCTTTCATTGTAGCATTCAACTTCAAATATTGCCTATCTTTCATCAGCGCTAACTATTTCTTAGCAGGATCAGTTAAATCTGCTTTCTTTGCAGGTATGCAGTTTATATTCAAATATCCTGAAAACTCCACATCCATAGTGGTAGTTCATTGCTAATCAGATCTAACAGCTGTACAGCACTGGATAAAAAAGACTGCTCTCATATACATGATTCCAGAATAGATTAAGTAATGCCATATCACCCTTAACCGTTTCCTGTTTAACCAGCTGAATAAACATATTGGGGGCGGCCCAGGGTTCTAGTGTGAATCCTAGGCTAGATCTCACTGCCACCAAAAGACCGGCCATGGGACACCCTGTGGCACCTCTAATGGCTGGTCACACGGTTAAGGCATATCCTTCCCACACCAGAGGTTTTACAAACCAAGTTGTTTGCAGCATGATAATCACACTAAATTGTAGACCTTGGACAGTTTTTCGGTGGATTGTTATCTTTCTACATGGTCCACCCTATTAACATGATCTCTTGCCAGTGTGGAATGTTCCCAAGGTTGTGAGAAGCTGAATTTTACCTGACTGTTTTCATTAAACGCTCCCTGTGTACAAGTTATTCTTAACAGGGAGCTATCCCATATCTCTGTTAACGTGTAATAATCTTTCTCTTGCATCTCGCTCTGTGGTCGATCAGGATTTGTTGGTTCCCTCTCAATCATGTTGCTTTGCATATAATCCTGGTTTAGTGTAAAGCCCAACTGTTGTAATTGGGTCCTGGCCTGCCAGAGGGAATTCCGGACTACTCCTGATTGGATCCACAGTCTTACTATGCCAAGATTATTTTCTTTTATGAACTCAACTTGTGTTATATCACAAGATTGAACATCTTCCAAAGCATCAACATAATTCAGTATATTCAGAATACTTGTTCTATTCATTACATATTGGGGAGCAAGTGCAGGCCTACATTGTAATATTAAACTATAGCAGTTATTTTTTTTTATGCTGGTTTCACCGTTCGTGTTGCATTTTCATTTCCTTCCTGATCTCATAATGGACAAGACCAATTTTTGTCATCAGAAGTCAGAGAAGGTGCAGACACATGCAGATTATTGTATATCTGCGGCCGCCTTGATTCAATTTAGGGCACTATGTGAGGGGCAGTTATTTTAGACTTTTCCTCTAATGTCTTTCTTCTCTGTTCCAGCTTTAAAAAAGGTTCTTTCGTTTGCCAGGAACTGAGTGAATTTACGTTGCTATCATTATTGCTAGGTTGATATGTTGCTATATCTCGACCACCGTCATGGAGTTGGATACTCATGGGTTCTTTATAGCTGGGAGCCTGCTGGTTTACTACTTTCGGCGCCTGAATCAGATCATCTACTGGGTTGTGGTTTTCGATCTCGTGATCTAGACTACCCAATTCTAGGTTAGGTTGGGATTTTCTTGCACCTCTCTGAATTCTGTTACTTTCTTCTGTCTTTTTGCCATGCGCATTTTGGAATAGAACTTCTGTTTCTCTGGGGTTGTAAGCATTTTAATACATTTTCTTGAGCCATGCTGCAGCTCCTTAGAAGGCATCTTTAAGTTCTTAGATTCATTTTTTGCTTGAGTTTTTGCAAGCTTACTTTTCCCTCTGAAGATTTTGAATGGTGGTACCTCTGGCTGCTACAACGGCTCACAGGAATCTAAATTGATAGGTTGTATCTCTATGCTCGACTGATCCACTACTAAGTTAGTATGTTTTGCCTCATTAATTAAAATGCACAACAGGTTTTTATTGTGAGGTTGTGATGTCAGTAGGGAGATTGGCAGGGGCTTTTTACAACCACACCATTCATTTCTACTTAGATGTGGAGCTTGCTGCTTCTCCATGTGTTTGTCACTAAAACGGTCGTTAAGATTATTTAGAATTTTAGTTTGTGCTGACAACTTATTGTGTAATGCTTCACACAGTTTGGGTAGAGACATTGGAGCTTTGGCCATAGCTCCCAACATAACGTCCACGAGACCAGCAGGTTCCTGCTTGCAGATTCCTACACAGTATGGGTGATTGAGATAGGTCATGGTGATAGAGTGGGAGAGCTATACCCAACGAGTTTGTAACTTGTGTCTCTGGTACTAAAATAACATCCATCACCAAGCCCTCCAAAGGGGTGCTCTCTGTGTCTGTTTCAACTTCGGATGCCAGTACATTAGTTATCCTTGATGTTTCACACACCACCAGTGTAGGGCTGACTACCTGAGAGCCTCTGCCTGCAGGATTAAAGCTGAGCTCCTTCTTTACACGATCATGGACTTGGGCCACAATCATGTATAGCACAGAATCAGCTACAAGTGTGTCCAAATCAGATCCACCCACATTCACCTTAACTGGATGTATTTGGGTAGACTTATTTGGTACAGAAAAAACAACATCCATCTCTCGATCTAAGGATGTGGCAACTTCCGTCATTAGAGTATCTGAAATGTTAGTAAAATCAATCAATAACCCTTTATCTTTAGCCTCAGTTTGTACCAAAGGAGCTGCATTGGCATTCATGATTTGCATAGCCGTGCCTGCAGTTACAGCACCCTTCGTGCTACAGAAGACCCTTATGTCGGTTGTTAAGGATTTAGTTCGTTTACGGCTATTACTCGAAGGCTGAACCGGATTAACGGGTTTCCTCCCCCTCAGAGTGTTTGCTGATATAATCACGGGGCGATTAGGGTTGTGTTTATGAGGCATCGCTGGTTTTAATGTATAAGTGTAACTCATAATAAGAAAATGCCGGCTATGTATTAAAATGCAACTTGCACATATGGAAAAAGAATAATTTACCGGCAATTGTAGACGATGAGTTTAGAGCTCTGCTCTGGTTCACAGAATCCACCAGCCCAACTGCGTAACTGCACTCCGCAATGCACTCATCAAATGCGTGCAGGCTGTTGTTTTTAAGTGCAGTTAGTGTTGAGGGGCGGGGCCAGCATGTTTCTCCAGTAAGAGCTTGCAATTACTTCAATAAAGATTTCACAAAGCACAGGAATGGGCTCTAGAGTATACAAATAAAACACACTTCTTGGTGATGGCAGGCTTCCAGGAGTAAACCGTCCATGTACGAGAGTTCCTCCTGATTAACTGCATTCTGCAATGCACTCGTCAAATTTCTTCTGCTGTATGTAGCAGAGTGTTCAGTCACTGCTTAAGTGTTCTCAGCAGACTATCCCATAGTCCTGGTGGTTATAAAGTTCAAAAACGTCTAACATCCCAATATTCTGAATTGTCAAACATGCTTCACACCTCATTAATAACACCAATAATATGGACACAGGTATTTTTAAATCTCTCTCTTGGTAAAAGGAAAACAGGTAACTGTGAGCATAAAAGTTAGTTTCAATCATTAGAAACGATGCATCTCCTAGTAGCCCACAAGGAATGTTAAATGCATCCAGTTAATGTGTATAGTGGGCTCCATTTATCTATTAAAAAACAGCTGATCCAAATCTGTAGCAATGTAGCATATATTTTTTACATAAATTAACAATATTGTACCATATCATTAAGTACTTTATAATGGAGGTGGAGGAAAACAGCTGCCTCAAAGAACAAAACACTTTTTAATAGACAGATGCTAAATTACAAACTAGGCATTCTAACTACAGAGAAGAATTATTTCAGCAAGTGAATAATTGCTGCCTCCAACACAGCTAATTTGAATACTGCACGAACTTGGCAATATGTAAATGATGACAACTCCTATGGATCCATCTAAGAACTTCATTTATAATGTTTCAGGTTATTTTGTACAGGGGATTTAGATGACAAGTGAAGATTTTCTATAGAAGTAAAAGCCTTCATCATTGAAAATACTTCTGAGACTACTTTTCTCACTGCTGTCGTTAGTTTCTTCTCACAATTCACCCTTGTGAGATCTGGAGTTATTGATTAACTCCATCAGGTGCCTTCTATGGATCTATGCAAAAGTCTGAAATTCCATTATCCCAAACTGTAGTATCCCAACTGCAAGATAGGAATGTTTTGCTTTCTTTATTACCTAACCTATTTGGGAGATGTCTCTCTTGGTATTTTCTCCACCCCTACAAATCCCCACACATGCCCTTACAACAGATCCCGCTCTCTGCTATGAACTATGAGGAGTGACAACACAGCTGGCCCCCTTTGCCAACTCCCTTTTGTTCAACATCAAAAGACACCTTACGTTCAAACAGTACATAGAAAGGAAGACACAAACGGCCTGGTACAAACTTTATCTCCTGCAGAAAATCAAGCCCCTCATTGGAGAAAACAACTTCAGATCTGCTGTCCAAGCCATGGTCCTCTCCCACATGGACTCTGACAATGGCCTTTTTGAAGGCCTTCGGGTGACTACCCTGAAATGTGTCCTACATGCTGCAGCAAGACTCATTAAGACTCCACACATACCACTACATCACCCCGACACTCTTCAAACTGCACTAGCTCCCACTGCAAGCCCATATAATCTTCAAATCCTGTTGCATCATCTACAGGGCTGTCATGCTGAAGTCCACAAGCTACCTCACTGATACACTCAGCATCTCGAGAGGCCTGAAATCCACCAGAAGAAATGTTCAGACTTAGGACAGTGCAGGAAAGAAAGAACCAGAAGACATGCCGTCTCTGTATATGCCCCAAGACTCTGGAACGTCCTCCCCATCAATATTAGACTTACCCCATCACCTTTACAGTTCATGAAAGAGCTCAAGTCCTCCCTCTTTGTTAGGGAGAATTCTCTGTTTAGGCTGAATTTCCTAACCTAGTGAGTCCCCCAGCAGCTTTGCTGGATTTCTGGAGTTTGTTTTTTTCCATCCTGCCAAGAGTGAGACTCTTTTCCTCCCACTCTTGGACATGAATGTGTGTAATTCCTTTTAATGTCAATGTGTTCTATGGGCTATGGGGTCTTTTACTCCATAGGGTCTCATATGTTTTTCTATGTGTGTTACACCGCACCCTATGTGCCGTAACACTGGGGCGTCCTAGCGGACCTCCACCATAGACTCCATACCCGGGGACTGACTACCGGCTCCCCCGGCATGTAAAGTCACCATTGGCTTTACTAGACCTAAATTTACTAACAGAACTAGTACAAACCATCTTATTGTGGACGTACTAGTAGGGGTAATTCGATTACTCCTGGATCTGTTATTCGAGGGGGCACTGTCCCGTCCCCCCTCGTCGAGTTTTGGCTGGTGGCAGTGGAAACTACTTGTTATGTTCGACCCCGAACATAACCCTATGGGATTCGTCCCATTGTTGGAGATTGATACTTTTCCTCGTTAATCTCTAACGTACCACCGGTCTACTTATCTTAAATAAGTTTATCGGATGGTATTTTCTGCCAGAACTCGGTTTTTAAAATGGCGTCTGTGTTCGTCTCTGTGACTCCTAAACCAAAGGTCGAGCCCTTTGTTCCACTTTTGGTGGGCCTCTGTACAGAGACCCTCCAAAGTGGTGCCATTCTGTCTGGGTTACCACAGAGGTGTGGGAGGGGGTTTAGGCACCCTGGACCGAGTTGCCTTGCCAACTCCGGTCGCACTCTGGTGTGATTGGCCCAAGTGGTGAGCCTCCCCGCTCACCACTTAGCGTGTGTTGATTGACAGCTAGGCTGAATGAATGGGGGTCAACCTAAGAATCCGACGAGGGTAACGCTGAGCCGACCTGCACGAGGACACCTCCGGTGGAGCCCTGCGGAACTGACTCACCACTTCCCGACGACAGAGGAGATCTCCCTGCCGGAGAGTCTCTTCCCCTGACTGGTGGGAACAACCGGTCCCCTTTGCTTTTTCTTCACCTCAGGACGCAGTGGTCGAATTGCCCATGCGGAGCACCTCGGCAACCAGATAGCCACTACCCCTGTACCGCGACCAAAAGGTGGTGCCTTGTGACGGAGCACTCCGCGGCTGGTCTCTTCCCTGGTGGTGCACCGGACTTCACTTTTCTTCGACGACGAGATCACCTCTACTCTTGGCAAAGACCCGACGTGCATCCACCACCAGGAACAACTGCCCCCGCCGGAGCTGCCTCCACAAACAAGGTACCGTGTCCGCCTGGCGTCCCTTTCGATCGGTTCGAGTGAGGTGTCTTAATCCTCTCCTTTCCGTTGGGTCGCCTCCAAGCTTTCTCACGTATTGTTCTGAACTGGTTCAACCTGCCGATAACAATTTGCTACCCAGGCTCGAGCGCATTTCCACAAAGAGACTTTTTGGGACAAATCGCCTTGCCTCTCTCCGATGGGGCTGGCCTCTGAACTTTATGATCTATTGTGGTTCTTGTCTTCTTGCCTTGCATTTTTCCCGTAAAGTATTGAACTGTATTGACTTCGTAACCTGCCTATTTTTCTCTCCCATCCTAACTGAGATTAGAGTGCCATCTAGGTTGAGGTATACACCTCTGTCTGAAAATAAGTAATACCGGTAGAACCTAGACTTGTCGAAATATTGTTAGGGGGATTGATCGTTTCTTCTTCGTAGAGTAATTGTAATTGAATTGTTTTCCGTGATAGTGCCATAGTGTTTTCCATAGATGTTCCGTTATAAATAAATACCCTAATATCTTTACACTAAGCCTCGTTGCGTGTTTGCTTGTCTTACTGTGAAGAATTGCCCTATATTGTATACTCCACATACTGCTTAACTCTTCTTGAGTGAAGTCTGACTGCTCAGCCACAGCTACCAAGTGAATCTGTGTGGTACAGACTGCTACCAAGTGGGTTTACTGCCAAACACCTGTAGTCCTAAATCTTTTGCAGTGGTCCCAGAGGGAACTGCACAGGTTTCCGCCTAACACTCTTCAAGGAATGTCTCCTCCTTAACACCTAGGTCCACACACCCTGCACTCCCCGCTCACCTGAAAGTCAGTCAATGTCTTACCCCATGCAGCCAATTGCTCACCCTCTGTGTTAGCTCCCTGCTCCCTTTTCTCGGCTTTCCTCACAGTGTTCTTCCACCTATGATTGTAAAGCACTCTGTTGCTTCCTGAAGCTAGGTCAACATTCGAGAACTATCAGATCATTATCATTATTCTTGACCAGAGAAAACATATATATATGCAGTAGCAGCCCTGTAGTTATGGTTGAGTTGCTCAACCCATAAGCATAGCACTTTTTTGGTCAAGTTTCATCAAGGGGGTGCAAAGTTATAGGGGGGGCCCTAAAGGTTTGGGTTTCCGCAAGATGCAATGGAACAAATAATTTGGTAATGTCTACAACCCAAACCGCTGGGCAGATTTTCACCAAATTTGTGGCAGGAGCGGAGGCTTAGTCCTGAAAGCGTGCTTTTGTAAATTTGGTGTAAATTTGGTGTAAATCCGTCCAGAAGTTTTTTTTTTAAATGACCAAAAAGTAGGGCAGCGGACTCACTTCCCTATACGGTCCGCAGACAGGGATCCGATTGGTCCAGAGTGCGATGCAATGTGATGTCTGCGGATATGGACACGCCCACTGATTGGATGGTGCAAAGCGTGAGGTGTGGCATATTTTTGAAAGCGTCCGCCATGTTGGATTCGTCAACAGGCACAGCTGGCCGCGGACACCGTGGTGGGGAAAAAGTGTGGAAAACATATTTTGGGTTATTTGATGGTGGGAAAAGGGGCTGGGAAGACTGGTTGAGTAGAAACAGATTATATGAGTATATGAGGGTGTTCTTGTAGGCTGAAAAAGGCCAGGCAGGTGTCTTAGCAGTTTGCAGACAGCGCCGTGGACGGGCGGAATGGAAAATACATTTGGGGTCATTTGATAGCTGGAAGTACAAATTGTAGGGAAGTGGAATGAAGACAATGTGGATGTGTTTATATAGGAGAGAAAAGGCCGCTGAGTCCGCAGTCTATTTCGGCATCCGATTGCAGGGGCGGTCTGGGTGAGTTTTATTAGTTGACGGTGTATGTACTTTCTTGTAATATAGTTACTTGTGTTGTGATCAGTGGCCAGAATCTGGGGGCCATATATTGAGTCCATAAAATACTAAAAGAACCTTTTTGTTGTTGTTTTTTATATATATTCTTTTTTGCAGGAGAGGTTAGATAATAAGGTGGGGAGGTCAATGAGAGAAGAGGCACTAGCCACAAATGTGGAGCTGCAGATGGACACGGAAGATATTGCGGGTGTGTAACATCTAAGGTAGAGGGCAGTGTTTCTCACACTCTTTGATTACAACTTCAAAAGCACTTCGAAATTGCTTCCCCCTGCAGGGTGGAGTGTTACAGTATATACAGAGTACTGTTGTCTTCAAAAGATATGGATCAAAAGCCTCTTTTATTACTTGCAGAGTAGCTGATGGGATTTTCTATCGCACAGAAGTAGGCAATGTGGTTATAGTACTGGTTGAGGAAGATGAGGTGGAGGAATACAGCCTACTACTTGCTAAGAAAGGAAAAGCCTTTCTGAGAGGATTGTGGTGGTTGGATTGGGTGTGGCGGCGCATGGATATGGTCCTGTAGGAGGACTATCCAGGTACAACGTTGTACTCAGTGCATTTCACTTTGGTAGCTTTCGCCTTTGATACATTCCCAACAGTGGTAAAGAACTGCCACACCCATGATTCTCTCTTGGTGCTAGAGATAGGCACTACCTCATCTTCTTGGTTCTCTTCATTGTCTTTGGAATTACTGTGCCTTTTTTGTTGCGTAGTTACTCCAGCTTGTGGTGCTTGTCATGGTGGTGGCTCTGGGGGAGGAGGGATGCCAATAGCTGATGCATTTTTAAGATTAATAGCAGTTTTGCTAATATTCCTCCAAGTATGTGCTGTGTACTAGATTGTTAACAGATAATGAGTAAGGATAGGTGTAGGAGTTGTGCAAGGGTAGATTTTGAGCTTGAAAGGTCCTACATGAATAGAAAGTGCAGTTCTGAACTGTCCGCGAAGCACAGATCTGATCGCAAAAAGTGTGGACGCATTAGCGAACACGCCATCATGCTGCGCGTGCACGTGCGGTCACCTGACACTGTCCAAAAAGACTGCAATGATGTCAGATTTTCGTGAACTTTGACGGATGCAAAAACAGTGGAAAACATTTCAAAAAGTGTATAGAAGTGTTAAATAAGATGCTAGAAGGTGGGAAATGGCAGCATTTTCACATGAAACTTTGTAAATTGGACACAAATATTGCTATATTGGGGTAAGTAAGATATCATTAAGTTGTAGGAAATTTTAATGCACCGTTAAAAACCCATGAAATTGACTGACAAAAACATTGTTATAGGGACGTTATGGTTAAGTTGCACTAATAAAAACCTTTGAAATTCACGGACAAAACTTTGTTAAAAGAACGTTATGGTTAAGTTGCACTAATAAAAACCTATGAAATTCAATGAACAAACTTTGTTAAAGGAACGTTATGGTTACAATTGTATGGGAGCGAAGGGTCCTCAGCCCCCCTCGCGTCGTACGTTCCTCAGTACGAGGCTTGGACCACATGCCTCCGGTAGTGGGATTGCCCCTTGCCCTTATGTAAAGTTAACCACGGTTGACTGCTGCATAGATGGGACTACTGAGCAGGACACGGGGCATCCATCTTTTGTGCCCCCTTTCGACTCCATCTTGGGTAAACAGGCCTCACTGCGATAGTACAGCAATGCTCAGCTCCCCTTCCACCGCAGCAGCCAAGGACAGAGACACACACACACGAGACGCGCAGGCAGCTGGCTGGCCCGCACCCTTGCACTCCCCCTGCGAAGGAAAGCTCTGCGCTTCCATTCTCACGCTGAAGCTGGAGAAAGTTGCAACAATCAATATGCTACAGTTTTCTTCCTCTGAGATCACTGTTCGCCTGAGAACCGGCATGTGAACCAGGATGAGCTAAACACTTTCTGCTCGATTCGTCCTCATAAACGTGCAAGCCACCCACCAGAACCGGAGAGAAGTGTTAGATTTATGGTGAATGTTCGAGGAAGTCGCCCCCACGGCAGAGGTAGGTACAAGCCGAATGACAGAAAAGCAGAAAAACCCTGAAGAGGTAGGCGGGACACCAAAAGGGGAATGCTCAACAACTACAACCGAAAACGTAACAAAAATCTATCCCTTAATGACTAGGCCAGCGGTAGGATTTAGTGAACCCCTATATATACCACCCACCGCCACTGCCCAGGGCGGGGCAACAGCCCCCGAACCTCCACCATATGACAAAGGAGGCCTGTATGGCCCCACGAGCGCTCCTCCTGTGGATATAGCACGTTTAACAGGTGATTTGAACCGTCAGCTAGCACACGCACAAATGGAAATAACACGGTTGAGAGCTTTATGTGATAAAGGGCAAATGCTGCCAGGGGGAGGGGAGGTACCCTCGCTGTCACTAGCAGATCTCACAACCCCGATAGGAGCAGCAAGCAATGCAACAACAGCAGCCTCGGTATCAGGACAATCTATAGCATCACAAGGAACGTCATCGCAGCAGAGACAAGAACAAGAGTGGCAGTCAGGACAGTTCCTGTTCCAATTGAATAACAAACCAGTGAGAATTATACACCCAGATACACCGGAGAGTCAACAAAGTGGAGATCAAAGTGAAAGACAAGGAAGTGAACCCAAGGAAAACTGGGAGGAGAGCAATGAGCTATAGTCAGAAATAGAAGAAATATGTGATGATTTAGATGAATATGAAGAGGCAGCTGCCACAGAGGGTTCCCCACTGCCAAACTGCCGTTACCCAGACACACTATCACCACCATTATGGCAAGGTAGATTAAGACAATGAACAGGGAAGACAGGAAACATACTGGTAAGTAAAACGAAAAAAGGGAGGATGAGCAAAACGGGAAAGAAACAGAAACTACAAATGCCACTGAACATAAAGGAGCAGGTAGGCCAAACTATATTCCGTGGGCCCAAATGGACAAAACAAACATGTTAAAACTCCTCCCCCCGCTGACGGGAGGGGCAGGTAAGTGGATACATGTATTTGAGAAGAACACGGCAGGCGTGCCGTTAGCTATAGGTGATGTAAAAAGTCTATTAGTATCAGCAATCGGGGACCAAGCAGACACAATCTTGGAAAGAGCAGGGTTCCCGGGAGTAACAATTAGCTGTGACCGACTCGATGGATCACCATTCAACAATGTTCGAGCACAAGTGTGGGATGCATTGCGGTGTGCATTTCCAGATGTTCCAGATTTACATGCAGTGATGCAGTGCACAATGGAGGAGAACGAGGATCCTGCGCAATTCATTTTGCGAGTGCAAGACTTATGGAGAAGCGAAACTGGTACGGCATGGAATCAATCAACAGCTATATTCTATTTTATCATTAAAAAGGGGTTGCCGAAAGAGGTGCAGAAGGCCTTGGACAAAATAGCTGGGATTGAGGCCAAAGGGTGGCCTGAAATACAGAGCATAATTGTACACCACTGGAGAAGGATCAAAGAGAAGGAAAAGGAGGTCACGCAAAAGAGGCTGGCCGGCGAAGCAAAATTAGTACAGACGAAATTAGTGAAGGTTGCCGCCATTACTGCCAGTGCAACAGCAGACAGAGGAAACGAAGGAGAGGAAAACGCGGGAGGAAGGCCCATGGGATAGCAGCGCAGTGGGTTGGAGAGGACCAAGGACAGTGGAACGGAGAGGAACAGCCATGCCAAGGATCGCAGTGGCAGAACCGGCCGGCCCAAGGAAGAGGTGGGTACCGCGGGCAGAGGGGAGGATACGAAGGAGTGGGAAACAGAGGGTATGGTGGGCAAGGACCAAGGGGAGGACAACAGAGGTCGTGTTGGAATTGTGGAAGACAGGGACATTATTCACGAGATTGCAGAATGCGACCATCAGGGTATTTTCAAGGGCAGCAGCCCATGAACAATGAACAGGGGTGGGGCTGCCCACACCCAGGTAGCCCTTGTGGAGCTCCAATGGGGAGGGGGGACAACAAGATCAGTACTGCTATGACCCCCAAATGCAACAAAGACAGCCAGCCCCACAACAGCCAGCCCCACAACAGCAGCCACAACAGCAAAACGCACTACAGCACATGGCAAGACAAAACACAGTAGGAAACATAAACAATAACCCTTTCGCAGCGGCCGCAAACGGTGCTCCCGCACCATTCCGTGGCGTAACGGTCGTAGTTGACAACGTTTTTTCAGTGCCAGGTCAGCAAAGATACCAAGACTAGGACAGCCCACAGGGAGCACTTGCGTGTCCAGTCCTATCCACCACACTAAGTGCAAATGTGGAACCGCTAGTGGTGGCCGAGATAGGAAACAGGCAGTTTATCTTTATGGTAGACTCTGGAGCAGTAAAATCATGCCTCACAGAAGGGCGGTTTCAGCTCTCGGGAAGTAATTTGGAGACGCAGGGGTTCTCTGGGGCTATTTTAAAAGTTCCTATACAAAAGATCTTGATGTAACAGTGGGGAGAAAAACAGTGCGTGCACCCTTATTGTATTACGAAGACGCGCCAATCAATTTGATGGGACGAGACTTGCTCAGTAAGTTAAACATGACCATAGCCTTTACTGAAAGAGGAATAGTGTGCTCGATGCCAGGGGTATTCCCCGTACGAGCACTCTTGATAATAAGCACGATTACAAAGGAAGTTGCAGTAAGAGGGATTCCCATTGACATGGACATGTTCGTCTATGGAATACAGGTGTTAGCCCGAGTAGTGCCTGTAATAACACAAAAGGAGTGGAGAATACCATCAGACTTCATATTCCGCCCAATCACACCAACAGATGTAGTGCCAGGCACAATTATATCTATAGACATTGAGGCAGTTCAAGTTTCCAACAAACGCATTGTGATCATAGGCCTGGACACGCAGGGACGCTAGTGGAGAAGTGTGCTATGCATAGAACCAAACATGATGCTAAAAGATGTAACTGATGAAGAATTGTTTACTGATTATGAAGGGGATGGAGAAATAATAATGAAAATAAGCATACCATGTGACATTATGATTCAATACAGAGAAATACACAACTCACTCATGGCTAACATAAAGGCCCCACCGACAATATTTGAGGAAGACATGGCCAGGGTAGCACCTGAAATTTGGACCACAGGGCCACACAATGTGGGATTATTGCATGAGGTGACTCGCATAAAGATCAAACTGAAACCAGGTGCCCTCCCACCCAGAGTGAAACAATACCCAATATCCAAAGAAGCAGAGGAAGGTATTAGAGAAACAGTGAATGCACTACTAAACCAAGGTATTTTAGTGCCATTAACTTCCCCATGCAACACAGCGATTTTTCCGATTAAGAAAGCGAAAGGAGGGGCGTGTTGAATGGTCCAGGACCTCCGCCCACTCAATGACGTCATCCAAAAAGAGTTCCCTTTAGTGCCTAACCCTGCATCAATATTGTGCAGTATACCAAAAGAGGCAACATGCTTCACTGTCATTGATCTGAAAAATGCCTTTTTCTCTCTGCCACTCGCACCAGAGTCGCAGTAGCTTACAGCTTTTACATTAGGAAACAGCAGATATGAACATCGCAGACTCCCACAGGGGTATTGCGAGAGCCCAAGCATTTTTAACAGAGTACTATGAGAAGACATTGGCAACATAGATGTAGGGAGCACCATTATACAGTACGTAGACGATTTACTCGTCTGCAGCAAAACAGAAGAAGAGTGTAGGGAAGATTCGATAACACTGCTTAACGTATTGGCTGCCAAGGGATACAAAGTGGGCAAAGGGAAGTCACAATACTGCCTTGCAGACGTTGTATATCTCGGTCAGCAAATATCTAAAGATGGAAAAACAATACTAACAGACAGAGCTACAGCCATTCGACACATTATCATACCAAAAGCAGTAAAGGACATGCAGACATTTCTTGGCATATGTAACTATTGCTGAGCGTGGATCCTCGATTACGCAGCATACAGACGGCCAATGCTACAAGCACTGAAAGAAGCACAAAAGAACAGAGCCCCAATAAAATGGACTCAGGAGACAATTGCCCAATTCTCTCGATCAAAAGACCTTATTTCAGACGCCCCAGTCCTTGCAAATCCAGATTACGAAAGGGAATTTTTCCTGTTTTCACACAGCAATGGAACATTGATGACAGCAGTATTGACACAAAAGACATCGCTAGGCCACAAACCATTAGCATACTACAGTGGAGTATTAGACCCAGTAATGCAGGGACATTTCGCTTGCGAACAGGCCCTCGCTGCAGCGGCCTTCGCCATTGAAAAAAGTGCCACGATCGTAATGGGATGTTCAGTAACGCTATATGCGGAACACTCATTATTTGCTATCTTGGAAAGATCGAAATCTACTCTCACAACACAGAGAGCCTGAAGAGTTTATGAAATAATAATATCAAGTCCAAATGTACATGTGGTCAGATGCAAGACAGGGAACCCAGCCACATTCATTACAGAGCCATGCACAACTGAGGATTTACAGGAACATGATTGTAGCACGTATGAGGGAGAGGGCGATGACATTCCCAAAGCAAGAGAAAACGCCCTTACAGAAGGAGAAATTTATTTCATAGACGGGTCAGCATCCATAAACTCAGAGACAGGAGAGAAACATGTGGGGATGGCGGTAGTGCGCATGGAAGAAGATACATACAAAGTGATTGTTCAAAAACGCCTCCCCTCACACTACTCTGCACAAGCAGCCGAACTGACCACACTAATCAGCGCGTTACACAAAGATTGTGCCGTGACAATATATTCAGATTCAGCTTATGTCACCACCACAGTTCACTCAGGGCTATCACATTGGCGATGGAGAGGGTTCAGAAGAGCAGACGGGTCCCCCGTACAACATGCCACGTTGCTAAATGAACTAATAGAAGCTTTAGCAGAACCATCGGTAGTAGCGGTGGTTAAATGCCAAGCCCATACCAATAACACAGACGCCGTCTCATTGGGGAACGCGGCAGCCGACACAGCAGCGAAGGTAGCCTCGTACTTCAATAAGACACCAATATCAGAGTACATTGTAAAAACAACCACAGCGGAACAACCAGCAGAAGCATACAGTAACACACCCATAGCACAATTGATAGGACTCCAGAGAAGGGCCCCACCGGAAGAGCAGGAGTTGTGGGGCAAACGAGGGTGCAAGCAATCAGCCACAGATCTCATTTGGAGACAGGAAACGACAGGCAAGGTAGTGATTCCTGTAGAATTATTAGAAGTAGCATTCCCACAACTGCATTTCCCAGCTCACGTTGCAAAACAACACATTGCCTCAGATATTCAAGAGGATTGGTTTGTTCCTAATCTGCACGAATACTCTAAATTTGTGATTGAATGTACTACATGCCAAACTTACAATTCGGGAATGACATTACAAACTCTGCGTGGCACTTTACCACGCCCTACAGGTCCATTTAGAGAACTACATACCTTCTACGCCGATATGGGAGAAAGATGTAATGGAGCAAGATACTTGATTGTGGTGGTATGCCCTTTTTCACGGTGGGTGGAAGCGAGCCCCTGTCCCCATCCTGATGCAAAATGTGCTGCCAAGTTCCTTGTGCGAGAAGTATTCTCGCGGTGGGGAATATGTGACGTGATCCGTTCAGACAACGGCACGCACTTTGTGAATGACCTCTTCAAGGAAGTAACCTCCCTTCTGGGGGAGTTGTGGAGACGATCAACGGGCTGCTCAAAAGCAATTTATCGAAATTATGCAGCACGTCGAAAAAAAATTGGGTATATTGTCTGCCCCTAGCACTGTTCCAACTCAGAAATCAACCATGCAAGGATCACCATTTAAGCCTGCACGAAATTGTGACAGGGAGACGAATGCACACGCCGCTCTTTCCTGTTAGGATGGCGTCTGATGCGCACAGGGCTGCCACAGAGCTGGGGGAAGAGTTTAAGGAATACCTAGCACAGCTAACACGTGCAGTATGCAGCATAGCAAAACAAATTGCTCCGCCATTTACTGAAGATGTAGCAACAGACACCTCCATGCAGGCAGCAGACAGCCCGGAGGGGACTTTAATGCCAGGGGAGCATATTTATCTCAGAAGTTTTGTAAGAAGGTGGAATTCACCAAGATTTCATGGTCCATACACAGTGGTGTACAACACCCCAACTGCAGTTAAGGTTAAGGGGTTAAAATACTGGGTGCACCTCTCAGATGTGAGAAGGGCGCACAGTGTTGCACTTCCCCAAAATGAAATCGACTGTGTGGATGCCATCGCTGGCACAGTTTGACATGATGAAAACTGCAACTTAGACAGGGAAAGTATAGGGAAAAAGCAAAAGGTTTTTACATATTTTGTCTTTCTCTCTATCTCTAACTCTCTCTCTCTCTCTCTCTCTCTTTCTTTTCTTCTCATATAAATTGTGTTGTCTTTTCTATTTTTCCTCATTATTTCCATGATAAAAGGAAAAGGAACTGTTAAATGCCTAACTGAGTGAAGAAATGAAAAAGAATGAACAATTGAAAATATGTTTCTTTTCATGATGACTTAACAAATTTGTCTCACCCACATAGGGTTAACATGAGCCAATGCGACGAAACGGCTGAGCAGGCTGAAATGTTAGATAGAAATAGGGATGCCACTAGGGCCAGTAGACTGAGCAATGTAGAATGTGTTATAAAATATGCTGCCATACTATTTGCAATAATGATGTTTTATTTTATTTGGTATAATGTTGTTTTACATGTGGCAAATGAAATGAATAAAGGGGGAAGTGGAACTGATATGACAAAACCAGGGTCTAAACTAATATGGACTGAAGCAACGACTATTTTGAAAGACACTTATAACTTTGAATATAATAGTAAAAATATAACGTCACCCTTTGAACAATTGCATGTAAACAAAACTGCTATTCCATTGTTGAGTAATACTATGGCCAAGGAAATAGAGCTTGTATGGAATGTAAATGATGATTACTATTGGTTGACTAAGCCCAGAAATACAAGCATGCGCACACACACTACACCAGAAACCACTACTGAATACACACATGTCACCACGAACAACATAGATGAAGCATGGTCTAGAATATTCCCGCTGCAATATTCACGAGTTGGTACCCAATTAAAAAACAAAAGGAGGAGAAAAAGGGGGTGGGAAAAAAACAGATACGATATTTATCATAACCTGGGTTAGATGAAATAGAGGACCCCCGACACCCTGACCAATCAAATAAATGGTATTCAGACATGAGCGCCGCAGCAAAGCAAGCAAGTAATGAAAGTTGCTACATGTACTCACTTATTCCTCATGCAACTGGAACCCGAAAATGTTAATCCCACAGGAAGTACCCTTGTCTGAGGCCCAATGTTTGATTCATCTGATGTTGTGTAGAATAAAAAAGACATTTCAGGCACACACAGTCGCCATGGAAAAATTGGAAAACGAACAAACATGCACCAGCAGACGACAAGGAGTAATCTGTCTCCAAGAGCCATTTTTCATCATAAAAGGGACAAGGTATGCAGACGACAAGTGGCATGATGAAACGATTGAATGCAAAGCTGAGGGGCTTCGAGGACTGCCAGATGAAACATACAAGTGGGTAAAAGAAACGTGCATCCCCATCTGGTCACAGCATATCACCAAGCTGACATGGGTCACACCCCTGGAGAGACCCATAAAGATTCAAAAGGAAATACCGCACAAACTCTGCTTCCATGGAGAAGGGAAGGTGAATATGGGAACCGTGCAGCAGTGCAATAAGACTTTAATAATGCCAAATATGAAAAAAGGCACTGCAGCATTAATGGACATATACTGGATCTGTGGCAAACGAGTTTACCTGCATCTCCCAGCATCCTGGAGGGGCACTTGTGCCCTAGCCACACTTCACTCAGCACTAATGGTGATACCAGAGAGCCACGTCCAGTTTACAGCAAGGCCTTCTGCTGACACATCGACAGCAGGCCAATCGGCTGACACATCGGCAGCAGGGTAATCGGCTGAACCATCAACAGAGCCCGATGACACAATCACGGAGCCCCTAGCATATGAACTATTGTCAGAAGAAACTTTGAAAACCAAGTTGTCACGCAGCAAAAGATCCAATTATATTTCATCCAAATCGTCAGAACACCTTGCTGAAATCCCACAGCAGTACAAGCTTTTCTCATCTGCAGAAACATTCTTTGCATCAATTCTAGCACCAGGCGTTCAAGCATGGGCAAATGCGAAATGTCTGCAGATAACACGCTGGGAGCTCATCCAGCTGGCCAATGACACTGAAGAAGGATTCAGCATCATAAAAATAGAGCTCCGTGCACTGCGCCTGATGACGATGCAAAACAGATATGTCTTAGATCTTATCACGGCGATGGACGGTGGTGTTTGCAAAAAAATTGGGGGGCGTGTTGCACGTTCTTACCAACTTCACGTGATCACTGCAGTGCATAATTTAGGAGAAAGAATGAGAGTAGAAGGTGGAGCAGATAACGACAAGTGGTTCGACAATCTGTTCAGCTGGATACCATCATGGGTGAACATGGCAGCGAAGATACTCATCCCCATTATTGTCTTTCTTCTCCTAATATTCTGTGTGTGCCAATTCGGACTAAGATGCTGTGAAAATAATATGCCTAATTCAGCAATGATGATGGTAACAGTGGGCCGACAGACAACGGTGGCTACCATGATAGATGCCCAAGTACAAGCCAGAGAATACACCACACCGCAGTATAGAATGACTGCCATCTATAGGCAGTATGGGGACGTGGTCAATAATCTACATTACACTACCATTAGAGAACCAAAGAAGTTGCTGTGGTATAATGAGGTTTGGATAGATTTAGATGGGGATGGTGGAATATACTTAATGGTCACCCCAGAGGAATACGCAAGAAGAGGTAACAGCTTAAGAAGTGTGTGCAAAGTATGGATGCCAATAAAGGGTACACCTGCTTGCGATAAGGCTGTGGCTGAAGCTGAGCGCTACCTAAGGGAGAACAGAAAGAACGAGATAAAGTAGTTTGTTACTTTAGATGTAACGAAAGGGGGGAATGTATGGGAGCGAGGGGTCCTCAGGCCCCCTCGCCTCATACGTTCCTCAGTACGAGGCTTGGACCACGTGCCTTTGGTAGTGGGATTGCCCCTTGCCCTTATGTAAAGTTAACTACGGTTGACTGCTGCATAGATGGGACTACTGAGCAGGACACGGGGCATCCATCTTTTGTGCCCCCTTTCGACTCCATCTTGAGTAAACAGGCCTCACTGCGATAGTACAGCAATGCTCAGCTCCCCTTCCACCGCAGCAGCCAAGAAAAGAGACACACACACACGAGACACGCAGGTAGCTGGCTGGCCCCCACACTTGCACTCCCCCTGTGAAGGAAAGCTCGCAGCTTACATTCTCATGCTGAAGCTGGAGAAAGTTGCAACAATCAATATGCTACAGTTTTCTTCCTCTGAGATCACTGTTCGCCTGAGAACCGGCATGTGAACCAGGATGAGCTAAACACTTTCTGCTCGATTCGTCCTCATAAACGTTGCAGACACCCACCCCCATTAAAACAATTTATTGCCATCCTGACCCTGCACCCCCTGTAAGGTATTTCTTTCAAGTGCCAGACCCTCACCTATGCTGCGAAACCCACCCAATACACTCCTTACTAACCTTAAGCATTTTTACTACTATATATGTTTTTACTTGTACTAATGAGTTTGAAACCTAGGAAAAGATGCGAAACACAGCATGATTCTTCTACATGCACAACAAGGTCAAGGCCTCCAATTAAAGCCACGAATGACCCAATTGTACTGACAATAATCATTGTGTGTGACTTATGTAGAAATGTGACAAGTAGCATAAAATGTTTTAAATAATTTGTTATTTAGTGTGTAACATATTAGCTTAGGTAGTGACCACAGTGACCGAACCCTGACCTGCGTAGAGCACAAAATGTTTGACGTCCGTCATCTCGTCAGCCACTCAGCCAACCAGAAGGAAGAGATGCCACCCACACCTACAGCACCTTACCGCCTGGCCAATCGGGTCCATTTAGCATTTTTTGTTGGAGTTACTTTAATTAATAATATAAGGGTGATGTATGAGGAGCGGGAGAGTTTTTTGGGTTATTTCCTAGCGGAGAAATAAACCATCCTTTGAACTCTTGCAGCCGGGTCTCAGTACCTCTTTCCCTGACAAGGGGTTGTGTCGGCTATTTTATTTTCTCTCACACGTAGTAAGCCGGGGAAAGGCACCTACACAAGTAAAACCGAAAAACCTCAGAAATTCACCAGTTATGGTAAGCTAAGCAGCCATAACTCGGGCCACCACTGTGCACTGCTAAGACTAACATCCAGGACATCAAAGATGACATCACAGATGTAATTGATGACATCACTGATGACATTGCATATGAAATTAATGTTGATGAAAAGTCCCTGCAAAGGGTTGTGATTATAATGTTGGTAACAAGTTGTTAGGGGAGATTGGGAGACCTATAATGAACTATGCTGTAATTAACTTGGGTGGAGTGTGCTAATGTAATAGCTTGTGTGGAATGTGGTGGCCCTGGGGTTCTGAGAGTGACTGTTGGGGTTACAGTGAGAGTGGCTGTTGATGGGTTTGGGGAAGCCCAGTGCTTCCTCTTCTGATGCTGTGTCTTTGTTTCCCCTACCATACCGTGTATTGTGTACCCAAAGGAGACGTGCAGACCAGGGACATTAAATGTTGATGCAAACCTACCTTGGAGGAGACGTTCTTTTCTACAGTGGAGATGAGGATGGGATTTGATCGGGGGGTGCAGGAGGTTCCGGACTCTGCCCCCGGCCGATTGTCCCCACACCCAGGCAGGCACCACGACTCAGTTCGGCCGCCAACAGCCTGAGCAGTGGCTGGTGTGCAGATCTGGCAGAGCACGCCACGGAAAGACGGAATAGTGGATTACTCTAGCGTTAGTCTCCAGTTTTCCCTTGGGGCGCTGGTGTCTGAAGTGGTGTGCAGCTTGCCGGTGAGGGCCTTCTTGCCTCTGCGGTAGTCACACATGGAGGAGTCTAATGCTTCCCAGTCGGGGAAGATGGGAGGGAGGGTGTCCCTCTCTCCGAGCAGTGGAGTCCCGGAATACCGAAGCATGGTGGTGTGAGGAGTGCTGACCGCCGCTTATATGTTCCGCATTCTCTCTCTGGGGGCTGGTCAGCCCAGAGGGAAGTGAGCAGAGGTCGGGTGGAGCTTTCCGCAGAGGCAGCTGTTGGCAGGTTGTTACCCGATTATGGCCTGGCTATGCGGCCAGCAGTAGTTTCAGTGTTGACGCCCTACAAACAAATGGTGATGTCACGGGCATATATGTAGTTGAGATCTGGTCACGTGAATGGCCATTGGTGGGCTTGCGGGTCATGCCCCGCTCATGGCGTCCTGGAGGTGACACCTCCTATGCGGGGTTCCAGAAGTGGTGGAACTGGAGTTTCCTGTGTGAGCAGTGATTTGGAGAAGTACAACGTGGGAGTGCGAAATCTCGGCTGCATGGTTGGAGGAGGAGCCGCGCATCTGGAGATCCTGGCAATGGCAATGGTGTGCTGTACGCACAGCATTGAGTGCCCGGAGAGCGAGGCATTCAGAGTGCTTTTGGACTTTTGGACAATATGCTGGGAAACTTCCGGGATCCAGCGAGACTCGATCCTGGTTAGGGTTGCAGCGTTAGCAGTAGGTGTGGCAGGGCCTGTTTTACCTTTGTTGTGTTTATGTTGTGGCCCATGTTTAGGGGTATAGGATGCTTTTCCCGGGTGGTGTAGGGGTATTTTGTGCCAAGGCTGTTGTTCGTGTCCCGTGGTGTGTTTAGTTGTGGCCTTTTTTCCCCTTTGTAAGTCCCCAGGCTCGTATACTACAGGGAATGTAATGTAATGTTCGATATGGTGGGTGTGTTTCGGTTTACAGTAAGGGGCGGTGTTTTGTAAATGGAGATGTTGTTTTCTTTCCAGTCCATTCGGATTTGTGGGTGGAGGTTTGGACTGCCTACCAAAGGTGTTTTTGCTGTGTACTTGAAGTGATATTTATTTTCTTCCATTCTGTGGACATGAGGCTGGAAGGGCCGGTATTGGGACCGGAACTGCATGGTTTCATCCATTTCGGACATGTGGGTGGAGGGCCTGTGTATTTGAGAAAAGTTCTTTGCGCTTGGAGTTCCTAGACATGTTGTGTCCGGTTTGAGTGTTAAGTGTTTTATGGGTACATCTTCGTGGTGCATCTGGTTTTGTAGATGTCCGGCGCATGTTCCCCCTTTTGAAAAGGTGGTTTGTACGGACTGAGGAGAAATGTTTGGTGAGGTGTTGGGTGTGTGTGTCAGTGTTTGCAAATGGACTGTGTGTGTGTTGGATGCATCTGTGTGTTGGATGCATTTTGGGTACAATGTGCAGCATGGTAGGGGTGGCATGCATTGTTCAGTTGTGCATTAAGGGCATTTGAGATTTCATGCTTAGGTGAGTGATACTCGAGGGGTTAGGGGTAGGTGTGTGAGTAAGGCATCGGGCTACTTTCTTCTGAATTGAACAGGGAGTATTGCATTTTCTTCCAATTGGGGAATAATTGGTGCCCTGTGGGTGAAGGGGTTAGGTGTTTTAGATGGTATGGTGTGCCACCTGTTCCAGTGTTTGGAGAGTTATACCCTGTGGGTGTAGGCGGAGGTGTTGAGGACTTGTTGAGGAGTTAAGTTGATATGGTTACCTATTTTGTCTATTGGTATTTTGGTGTGTGAGTAAGGCATTGGGTTACTTTGTTCTGAGTTGCGTGAACAGGGAGTAATTCATTTTGTTCCCGGTTGGGAAATGATTGGTCTCCTTGGGTAAAGGTGTTAGGCGAGTGGGGCATTAATAGTTGTAGTGCCCTGGCGAGGAGTTGTCCTCGGGTATATTGGAGTTTTGTGCCCTGGTGTTGTTATTTCCCTGTCGCTTACCTTCAAAGGAATGTAAGGTGGGTAAAGTGGTTGGGAATGTGGTTGTACTCTGTGGGTGTATGTTGTCAGTGAACATAAGTGGTGATGTTGTGGAGTTTTGGTGATATTGTGTGTTAGGGTGTAGTTGTTGCTGATTCTTCGACGGTGTGGGTTGTGCTGTGTAGGTTGCTCGCAGTTGAGCTGTCTGTGCTTGGATGTGGCAGGTCTGAGGCTCTGGGTGGCATCTCATGGTGAAAGGAGTTGGGCATTGTTGGTTTGGCTGGGCACAAAGTTTTTTCACTGAATTTCATAGGTTTTTAGTAGCGCAACTTAACCATAACGTCCCTTCAACAAAGTTGTTTTCACTGAATATATATATATATATATATATATATATATATATATATATATATATATATATTCAGTGAATATATATATATATATATATATATATATATATATATATATATATATATATATTCAGTGAAAAAACTTTGTTAAAGGGACGTTATGGTTCCAAGTAAAACCAAAAAACCCTTGAAATTCGCCAGTTATGGTAAGCTAAGCAACCATAACTCGCGCCACCACCGTGCACTGCTAAGCCTAACACCCAGGACATCAAAGATGACATCACAAATATCTAGGCCACATGATTTTCTTCAGTAACAGGCAGGAACTAAAAATTGTAAATGTACTATATTCATAGACTTATCCTTCAAGTATGTTCTTACAATAATTCCCTTATGGTCCAGTCATATCATATGAAACATATACATAGGGGAAGACACAACCTTGAAAGACAGCAATCCTTTTTGTGCATTAAAATCATCAGTAGATTTATCAGCACTTTCTGTTAGTTTTGATGTTTTTCTATTACTGTACTTTACCTGTATATACTCATATTTTTATATGTTGTACTCACACTATTTTCCTTAGGGTCCAGATACATCATGTGATATATAAAATAGGGTAAGTAACAGCTTTGAAACAGAGCAATCATTTCTCTGCATAAAGGTAATCAGTTAGGTTATGAACACTTTCTGCTACTATTGCTGTTTTTCTTTCTTACTTCAATTCCCTTGTATATATTCATATTCCTATGTGGTGCTGTCTCTTTGTGATTTATCTATAATAATGCAATTATGTAGTAAGTGGGTTTTATTACCTACTTATCACAAGTTTCACTGTACGCAAAACTGTAATATGAAAACAGTTATCATTTCACTATTCAACATGGCAAGCTTATGAATATTGCACCTCCATCGTGTATGCTGCACACAATGCCTATGTTTCTACATGAGTACCTTAGTATACTGGATGGAACTTCATAATAGAATGCTATGTATATCAATGCATTGCTTAATACCCTGATTAGCACTTAATATTTATTCCAATAATCTTTGACACTTTTTTAATTAACATTACACTAAGAATCCCTTGTACAGACTTTTCATGAAAGGTAAATGCACATGTGATGTCATCAGTGATGTCATCAATGACATTTGTGATGTCATCTTTGATGTCCTGGGTGTTAGGCTTAGCAGTGCACGGTGGTGGCGCGAGTTATGGTTGTTTAGCTTACCATAACTGGCGAATTTAAAGAGTTTTTCGGTTTTACTTGGAACCATAACGTCCCTTTAACAAAGTGTTTTCACTGAATTTAAAAGGTTTTTAGCAGCGCAACTTAACCGTAACATCCCTTTAACAATGTTTTTTCACTGAATTTCATTGGTTTTTAGCAGTGCAACTTAACCATATCGTCCCTTTAACAAAGTTTTTTCACTGAATTTCATAGGTTTTTAGCAGCGCAACTTAACCATAACGTCCCTTTAACAAAGTTTTTTCACTGAATTTCTTAGGTTTTTAGTAGTGCAACTTAACCATAACGTCCCTTTAACAAAGTTTTTTCACTGAATATATATATATATATATTTGTGGCTATGCAGTTATGCTTAAATTGCTGTTTCCATAGGAAGAGCACGTTTTGGCCAGCGTATAACTCCGCTCTCCCTGGACGAATCCTCAACAAACTTTGCAAACAAATTATGAAGCCTATTCTGAATTTATTTGCAAAGTTTGGTGAGGTTTGGTCCAGGGGGGCAAAGTTATAGGGGGGTCCCAAAATGTCTTTTTTACCCATAGACTGAATAGGGAAAAAACTTTGCTCACTCCCACAGCCCAAACCGTTGGACGGATTTTGACCAAATTTGGACCAGGAGCAGCGGCTTGGTCCCAAAAGCGTGCTTTTGCAAATTTGGTGAAAATCCGTCCAATAGTTTTTTTAAAAATGACCAAAAAGTAGGTCACAAAAAATTAGTGATATCTATGTTCGGTCCGCGGACACACTTCCCTGTTCGGTCCGCGGACAGTGTCCTGATTGGCTAGTCAGCTTACGTCATGTCTGTGGACATGCAACATGTTCGCTGATTGGAAGGTGAGGAGCGTGAAGTGCGTCAGATTTTTGGGAACACTGCCATCTTGGATTTGCAGACTTCGCCACTGTCCGCGGACATCGTGGTAAAAACATGTTAAAAAACACAACATTGCAGTTGTCAAACTTATGAAATAATCTCTGGGGAGGTGAGGGGTGGGTTGGGATATGGCTGCAAGAAGCAAAAAAAATTGGTGTTTTATGCCACGAAAGTCTGCGAACAGTTCGGATGTTCGCGAACAGTCCTGTGAAAGTTTGCGGACACCTCAGCATTACAGGGTTGGTGAAATGCAGTTCTTGGATGGCTTATAACTTTGGCGCCACTTAATGGAACAGCATGTATATTCCTGACCTGATTCTGAGTGAGTATGCAAAGATGGGTGGGATTCTGTCATAAGGGGGCACAATTAGCGGGGGGGTCCCAAAATAATGTAAAGGCTTATAAATGAGATGGCATTTGACAAATCTACACTACATTTGGCAAACTGATAATAGATGTAGATATACATGTTTTTGCAAAGTTTGGTGGGATTCTGTCAAGAGGGAGCAAAATTAGAGGGGGGGTCCTAAAATATTGTAAAGGCTTATAAATGTGGTGTCTTTTGACAAATCTACACAAAGGTTTGCAAAACAATTATAGATCTAGATATAGATGTTTTAATAAAGTCTGAATGGATTTTGTGAAGTGGGGGCTAGGTTATATGACGATTGTATGTGCATACATTTGACACTTTTGAAAAAATAAAACATGGGTGGATTTCCAGGAACCTTGCGTAAGGAGCATTGGCAAGGACCTACAAGCAAGGTTTTGCAAATCTGCCAGTGTTTTATTATTTGCCAAGTGTCATAATGTAGCTACAAAAAATAGCGATATACCTTTAGTGACTCATAATTAATTTAAACATGTATAAATATATGTGAAATATGTACACAAGAAGATACTGTATAGCCAAATGATTACAGTAAGATGCAAAATTTTCCAAAGAATCCCCAGACAATAAACCACACCAATAGATGGATCCTATCTTGTTGGACCTGGAGTCTGTAGGTCAGGAAGACAGGTCTTGACTTGAGTCCATAACCTATATAGGGCAAGCTGTAGTGTGATGGTGTCTGCACAGAGTGAGAACATGTCTGGCTGACTCTGTAGATCTGGATCTACCACAAATGCGACAGGTCCTATGTTCCAGTGGCACCCCCAAACGGGGGCCAGTGACTGCAAGTACCAGGAGTTGATTTATGCGCAACGATGAATTGCCTTACCTCAGGGGCTGGGCATAATAGCAAATAAGGTTGGATCTTCCAGAATCTATGCACAACTTGGGCCATAGCACTATATCCTTTTAATTCAGACAGGTGGGTGTAATTCACACACCAATCCCATCTATTCAATTTGTGTTCAAAGGATTTTTTCAGGTGGATAAATGGCATATCTTTCTTTTTATTAAAGGGCCGTCAATCTCTGAGAAGAGGGTTTCATTCAATTGTTTGAAGTTAGACCCTCTGGGAACCTTCTCTGAGTTAAAATTACATACGGCTAAGGCGAATAATTCGCAAGGTAGGGGCAGCGCACGCCTTTAGATAGAAAGATCCACGTGCACGCAAGGCCATACATCTCAGAGAGATAAGCCCCAGTTCTAAATGAAGATACTGCATAGGGCACGAGGGACCCATGTCCAGTACTGCATGCCAATAATGGCCCTCAAGTATGTTTAACCAGTTCAGGTCCGGCATCGCCAGTGCTTCTAGGCCATAAAGAATGGGCAGAATGAAGAATTGCTGGTATAGCTTTGCAATGGCGGCCATACTATAGCCCGCTTTGCCTCTGGCAAATTTACAGGCTTGGAGAGTAAGTAGTTTAGCCCGCCGCTTCTTTTGGGAAAGTATCAAGACAAATGAATGCAAATTCTACTGGTAACGCTATTACCGCTGCATTTAAGGGTCTGTCAAATCAAGGGTTTGGCAGTATTCACCCCAGCTCTGAACTGGGGGGAAATCTGTTGTGAATTTGCCAATTTTCAGTGCTATTACCATGCAGTAATACCGCTGACGGTAATCACACTAAAAATTCCCCATTGGGTCCCATGGGGAAAGGGGAATTTCCAAACAGGTCCAATGGGAAATGGTGAAGGACTGTTCTGCCAAACCCGTGATCCGGCGCTAATAGTGCCAGACCGGTTTTTGGTAGCGCTATTAGCGTGTGCAGTATCCCAGTGGGAATACCGCTGGGATACCACCCAACTCGTGATGAGGCCCTGTGTGTGTACAAAATGTCATTGGATGGATATGACTATCCGGTTGGAATTAATCTTCTATGTGGTCATGTATGCAATTTGGAAATATTTGATATTGTGTTATATGAATCACTTTATGTGAATATTGAAGTTTCATCGTCATCAGCATTCCCACCGCCGTCGTACCCCTCAGCGTTTCCTCCGTTGTCGTCCACCACAGCGTTTCCGCCATCGTCATCATTGTTATCCACATGCTCCAGGAGTGTGTGAACGAACACCAGGGCCTCCTCATCTGAGGAAGAAATATCCATGCTGTGGAGCACGGTCGAGGCCTCCACTCCTTCCCTTTTTTGCATCTTGAGGGGTTATCTCAGGCTTAGGGATGGCATCCTCTTCTCCAGCGTTTTCTCCACCAGGATGGCTGTGGTCTCCCGCCTCGGGTTAGGGCCACAATGTGTGCCACCAGGGTCCCCTGGACTGGGTCAGCTACTTTGGCCTCCGAGAGGGCAGTTGCCACGAGCTTGAGTGTCGAGGATGACTTAATCTGGACCACCTGGGCTTTCAGGGGCAGGTCAGACACCTTTCGCTGCACCTTGGTCTTCTCCGGCTTCTCCCGCAGCTTCCCTGCGTTAGCCGAATTGCTCTTCGAGGAAGAGCTGGAGCGATGACTGGAGATGGAGGTAGATGGCGAAGATGAACGCGCCTTGTCCGTCGTGGGACACGCTTGTGCAGCAACCCCGACGGAAACTGACTCACAGTGCTTGGTCTTGTGTTGGGCCCCCACGGATGGAGCGCCCTCAAAGGACTTAGAAGCCCGGTACTCGGACCGGCCGGTCCTGGCTGAGGCATGCCCCTGCTTGCCGCATGGGGTAGAGACCTTGGCCTTGAGCCACGCCACCAACCTTCTGTGATGACCCTTGACGGTGTGCCAAAAGAGAACCCAAGGCCGAATTCACAATGCGCTTCCCTGTGGTTCGGATGGAGACAGTAGAGGCACTGGGAGTGTTTGTCCTCCTCAAAGAAATTCCTCAAACCGCAGCTAGAGGAGAGTTTGAAGAGGGAGCCTCCCACATTCTTCTCCTCCGACATGGTCTGATGATTGCTGCCCCAGAGGAGCGTTGAAAGACACCGACAAACAGATCCCTGCTTGCCGGTTAAAGGAACGAACGAGCACACAAGCTCTACTTGACAAAAATAGGAACTTTTTTTATAGAAAAAGCGTGGAAATTTAGAAAAGCTCTCGGAGCAAAACACTTGAACGTGCTCTAAAAATCTGAAGATGGCTGCCAGAGGAGGTTCTTACAGAGAGTGCAGTCCTTGGCTGGGGGCAGTATGACCCAGAGCTCAGTGATTGGTTTATAGGAGAAAGACTGTTTGTAAGTAAAAGTGAAACTGTTTTTTCTTTTACCAAGGATTCCCGGCTTGACGACAGAGAATATTCATGAGCATGTCGATCAATGCCAGACCCATGCTGGAGAACAATAGATACAGATCAGGAACATGTTCCTTATATGATATGTGTAAGTCACTAATCCGTAGGAACCTCTCGCTTATCCAGATCTGGTCCCACTTTGGATAGAATTTTAACTACCCGAGTGCTTCGGGATCATTTTGCTCTTTTACATCTTTTGGAAAGTAGAGAGTCGACTTGATCCATGCATACTGCTTTTAAACATGGATAAGACATAATAGCCCACAGCGCCCATTGTTTTTTTATTTTGTTGCTAGTACTGTGGCATAAGAAGGTGTTTCTTGGTTCCTCTGTTGCTTTCTTTCAATGCCATTATATTCCTCTTGGCCTTCAGATCTCAATATGAATTGTTTAAATTGGCAAGGTGTGAATTAATGGTCAGTAGATAAAGTTAGATTGAATTGGTTCATGAAGAACTCCAGCAAAAGATTAGGCACAGGACAGCTGTTACTATACTACTCTCAGCCATTTTAATGTGCATTGCATTTAATCGTAAGTGTAAAGTCGACATGTGTTTTGCTGAATTGTTAGATTGCTGTATCATGGAATTATATGGCAATGCATTCAGGGTCTAGCCATGATTTCTATAGAAATAACCTGTTTTTAGTTCTTGCTGTATCGTGCTTTAGGGCCTTTTGAACGCCATGATGTGTTGAACAATGCATGACACTTTTGTTTTTCATAATTGTTATATGTGTGTTAATGTAAGTTTACTGTATGCTGTATATGTCGAACAGAAATACACAAAGTCAAAATGAAGCAAGACTGGTCAATTGACTTATATGTAGGGAGAGGCAACATTATACAGGGACTGGATTGAAGAAATAGCAGCCAGGATCAAGAAGCTGCTGTCAATATTGTTTGAGCATGTACGTTTGATGGTAATGTCTGGTGCATGGAAAGCAATTTCACTGGAGCAAATCCAGAACTACTGGCCTTGCCTATATGTTTTTATTTTAACCTTGTAGTATTTAGAAGGGTTTACATTTTAAAACATCAGCAGTTGTTTCATCAGTGATTTAGAAATTAATCAAACCCCATCTTACATGTATCTTAAAGGACTGTTCAGAAGGCAATCCATTGACAATGTGGACAAACAAGAGCAAAGTGTAAGTGCATCTAGAGGGGACTCCTGAATGATATGGAGCAAATTCACTATGTATAAGACATGTGCATCGATAGGACACTTCTGAATTATATGCAGCAAATGTACTAAGTATAAGACGTTCCTTATAACGAGAAAACAGCTCAGGTACCTGCATCTGAGTTCCTTTTTAAAACGGTTGGAATGAATATTAATACCGCTTAGTCAACATGGTTTATTCCACTGAGAACGTTAGCGTACAGCTAGGGATATATGGCATATGAGCAGCGACACAAAGCTTGTAGATGTTGTTTGCCTATTTAACCACCCATTGATTGCCCATGACCATGCTAATCAACGTGCCAATGCCCACCCCACAGAAAACACATCCTCATGAGATCTGTTTGAGTTAACTTTATCAAGACGTACCATGAAACTGTGTGCGTAAGATGCCTGCCAGTGAGGTTTTCAAAGTAATCTTCTGAGAGTTAATGTCTTAATTGTAGCTGCAAACCTGTTACAGGTGTAATCAAAATGGCTCAACCATTATTTTGGCCATGACCATTATTTTGTATTGTATTTTCCATGCCAGTTTGTATACTTTATCAAATAGGTAGATGAAGTTGCCTTAAGCCAATTGATTTATACGCAAAATGTGTGTCCTTCACTGAAGTCCCGTTAAAAACAAGCATTGGCAAAGCCGACTGTTTTGGCCAGTGTATAAATATTAGGCATTTGCCAGGCACTACTGTTCCATGCCCAGGTCCTAGCCCCATTTTGCAACTACTACCATCAATGGCCAGATAATACCACGACCACAGTGCCTGGCATTTTTGCCCATGCCCACACAAAAGCAAAAACTGTTGGCATTGCCGATGCTTGTTTCATAGACTGAATGATAACAGGCTGCACCAAAAATGAGATATGTGCTAGCAGAAAACATCTCAGAATGAGCGTATTTTTGGCATATAAAAATACATCTCCTGCATTCAGCAGACACATAGCTGGGCTCTCTCGTTTGCAATTGGTATCATCTGCCAATCACTTGCCTTTGAATTGTTTAGTGAGGCCTGACTGCTTGCTAAGGTTCGGGAATAAATCCGTATTCAGAGAACTACGGTCATCCTAAAGTAAATTAACAGTCAACCATGCACAGGTGAAGTAACTTCATGTGCTTAATGAATTAACATGTCATTAATTAATTCTGTATTTGCTCTTAGAGAAACGCTTAGGATTTTTGCTCGCAGTTGGTTTGAAAACACGTGGCTCATCCCGACGAAAGCAGCATTATGAAGTTAATTCAGTAGATTTGGAAGGCACAAGCAATGAGTTTGGCTGAACATATTTAGGGCCTAATTCACAGAAGTGTTTTATAATGGCAAAACCCCATTGGAAACAAGTCAATGTTGTGCCTGCCCTTATTTAAATAATGATCCATGTGTATCATTTTTTTCACATAATATGAACAGTGTGGAGAAAGTGCGTCTATGTAACGTGCACCAGTGCAAAGTGCAACAGATATGAAATTGAAATGCCTGATCTGGGAAGGGTCCTAAGTGGCTATGCAGGATCAACACGTGTTTTGGCAAACTCCCATCCTCAGAAGCCAAGGTGCTTCGTTGTTTGCAAAATGTCATCAAGCTGGTTTATCTCAGTTGAATAAATCTAAAATATTTTAGGGCCTCATTAGAAGTTCGGCATTGCAGTAACAAAGTGGCGCAAATTCCAAGACAGCCATTGTTTTGGTGGTAACAGAATAACTACAATTTTTACTGCACTACTGAATTCTGAGTTTGGAGGAAGAGTGGAGATTTCGTGCCCACCAAAAACCAGTAGTTAAATGCTACACTTTTACTTCAAAAATCAGCAGGGTCACTGCAGCAGAATTACTGCTTGTGGTAAATCCAACAAAATCTCCAATGGACTCCAGATATGGGGTATTACAACGTCCTGCCACCACTCGTAACCTCACGGGATGAGTGGCGGTAAAAAAAAAGATTTTGCTATTAATTTGGTGGATTTATCGCTGTCGTAATGGGGCAGTTTGCTTTTTTAAAAAACATGGAGCAAAGATACTTGCTTGTTTTAACTTCATGATTGGAATTTTATTTACTATGGCTTTTGTTGGTTCCAGAAATGACTTTGGAAATGCCTGATTTATGAGTACTTCAAAATATGTGGGAGCTCCGTTTGGGAGTGTCAGGTGTATCGACCCACGTTCAAGTTATTATGCTGCAACATTTGGTGCTGTGGGCTTAGAAAATCCAAGATGGCTGAAAAGCCCACATTTGCTCCAGAATCCAGGAAAACTGCGCAGTTTTTACACACACCAAAATGGTCACCTGACCTGACACCCACCAGTGCGAGAGTGATGGGCCAGAAGCGCCATGAGCGGAATCAGTGCAAAGGAATATGGTGCTGTTCAAAATCTGTTTTAATTAATGTCAAAAATTGCCAAAATCATGGGCATGGAACCACCAGACAAAAAATCCAACTTCTAGTTGGGTGTTCTACATTACTCTACTGCAGAATCCACATTAATACAATGTTAGCAAGGATCATATGCTATCAAGTATAATCCTCTTTTTGAAATGTATTAATTCAAGACAGCTCCCAAACATGGGTGCAGTACCGGCGCTTGATACTAACCGGCGCTAGCGATCTAAACTCTGACAGGAGACCGGTATTTCAGGAGCTGAAAAGGAACCTGAGTTAGCTGGAAACTTCAAAGCCTTGCTGCTTAATAAGAATTCTTAACACCTACTGTTCCCACGCCCTATACTAGAAGGCAGTCCGATTTAATTAAAAGTTCAAGAGGCCTCTGTCCATTGGGAGCCTAGACAACTGCTCTTACCAGCAACAGCACAGGAGATCACATGGTCGTGTTAATCAGATGCAGAGTGGCAGAGTGGCACCCTGGTCTGCTGACCTCAGTCAACACAATAGATTCTTTCTACTGAATAGGATATGATGATTTGAGGTGTAATTGTCAACAGTTGCTCTGGGGGAAGGAAAGACATTTGATCTCTGAGTTAAGCCAAGTTCCCAGAGGCGGGGACAAGTAAATGGGTGTACTGAAGGAGAGGCAAATGTATGTTTTATTAAATTATTTATAAAATATTGTATGAAGCTGACAAAAATGTACAATTTGGAGATTCTTAATATGAAAAATGTACCTACAATGTGAGACCAAACTCAACTCTGTACGATGTTCTGAGACCGAACCCCACAATTTATTAATGCTGCAGACACTGTACTTACACTAGAGAATTGAAAACGTATTGTAATGTCCCGAGAGAGGGGGTGTACCTCCGGGGAAGATTTGATGAAAAACCAATATGGTGAAACCCACTAAAAGCACAAAATGTTGTTGTTTCTGAACCCAAGCTCGCAGGAACATGGGGCTTGAACAGAGAACTGTATTAAACTAATCTGGGATGTGTATATGTATTCTTAACAACTTGTGTACCTTGGAAACATGTTTGATTATGAAAAATTGGGTTCTCAGTAAAAGCAAAGGGGCGTTGCTTCAATAGATTGTAAAATGTAGCAACACTCTGACTCACAACTCTGTTCTCCAGTGGGAGCACAGAAAATCCTTTAACCTATCAGGATACTCAGAGGGTTGGGCATAGAAAGTCATCCTTCCCACCCACTTTCAAAAGACATAAAAAGAACCACTGAAAGCCAGATAGGGACTGCTCTTTCCACTTTCTTGCGAAGCACTTTGCCGGACCAGACAATATCCAGAAGGACCATATCCAGAATTTAGAGACTCCAGACTCCAGAACTTTGAAACAGAAGGCCTACTGAAAGCTAAAAGTATTCTCAGCTAGCCTTACAATTTTGCAAACTGATTTACCCCAGACTTCCAAGGGGCACATCAGAATAAAACAGCCGTGCTGTGCTGTTTGATTCTAGCCAATAACTTTTGCCAGAACCAGACCCAGAGAGCAGTGCTATATCCAGAACCGCAGACCAGACCGCTGTACAGTGCCAAGAACTTTTGCCAGAACCAGAGATCCAGACCCGCAGAGCAGAGAGAACCGCAGCTAAACCTGTTGACCAGATCTGTGACTAGGCCCATTCGTTCCAAAATTAGGAGTGAATATCCAGCCAGAGCTGTGCAAAACCAATCTCTTAGTTTAAAATAATCTAATTCAAACCATTTCCACCTATTTAGAACTGCATCATTGAAATCGTGTGTTCATTCTGTGATTTCAAAGCTGTGAAAGTGTCATTTGTCATTCTGAGCTTCACTTTATTTCTGAGAATCTACCTCCACTAAATCGTACGTATCTTTTGAACCGCACGTCCTAGGAACGAGATTTAACTTTCATTTTAAGCTTTCCACCGAACCCAGAACGACATTCTGATAGTTTTCCCCTAATCGCGATCGACGCACTCGGACAAAGTGCCGTGCTTTGCAATTTGACTTAATTTCTCCACATGTCAAAAATCGCTGTCTTTTGCTTGCAACTGCTGAAATTCGTTTTCAATGTGATAATCATTCATGAGTCACTGATAGTTTTGACCTGAACCAATCTTAAGTAGCTGCCACATACCCTGAATCTCCTATAGGTAATTAAAATCATTTTTAGCATATTTTTCACTTCATTGCAAATCACATTTAAAAGTATTTTTACTGTTTTAAAGCATACCGGTTGCTGTAGGGGAAATGGAATTTGTATTGCATTTGATTGTAATCCTGAAAACTGTGTGCTCCCCTTCCATCTCTTTATATTGCATAGGGGGGGAGTGAATCGTCAAAAGAAAAAGTGATCATATTATCTCTTGTTGAAACCATATCAGTTTATTTCTGTGCTGCATTCTTTCCATCATTGCTTTTCATTGAAACCATAAAAGTATTCTCTGCTACCTTATCCTTTCTATACTAACTTCTCACTGATTGAAAAGAGTGTGCAATTGTAACATTACCCATTGTTGATAGACATTATATTCAAAAGTGTGCTATCAAATATTAATTTATTCATAAAAGTGTGATATATATATTGTTTAATTTTTCAAATAAATCTTTTAATTTGCAAAACAAACCTACTGCTTGGCTCAGCGAGGTCAGGGGGATTCAAAGAGAGGGGCGTTATATAAGGGTTTATCATCCATATCTATGAACTTGTCATAAAAATATATACATAAGGGCTTCCCTTGGGCATCATCCCAGACTAGGCATTGACTTAGTTGGAGTGCTGAATTGAAGTCACTTAACAGGAGCAAACAAGTTACGCCTGTTTTAAGGCTTCCATTTATGCTACAGGGAATTTTCATTGTGTTTGAAGGCAGAGGGCGTGGGCATAACGGGAGTTACTTTTCCACCCCAGTTTGCCCTTCGCCTGCAAAAACAACTTGGTTTCACGATATAGCAATAAGCAAGTGGTTCCTATAGGAAATGAATTTAAAGGCTGCCTGTCATGCACATACAGCAGTCAGCATTTGCAATTACAAATAAACACTGTCCGACAATCTGCATGTCATACAGCATTTATTTTTCATTGTGAACATTAAGTATTCGTTGTAATTGTGAGCGTGGCTTGCCATGCAAGCATGCCAAACGGCACTCACAATTAAAAGTAAACGCTGCTGAGCGGAGTGAAAATGTGAAGAACAAAAGGTACTTGTATCCTGCGATTTGCCCGTTACATTTTCACCCAGCAGTGCAAAAGATGAAAATGTAGTGATGGCAACCTCGCTATGCCTCAGTGCAAACGTACCGGGTCCCTGCCGTCAAATTACGACTAGGAGCAAAATGAGCTCAATGTTATGTGAACCACAGAGGAGTCTGAGTTGTGTTGCTCATTTCCATCATGTAATAAATAATATTCCATGTCATCCCAACTCTTATTTAAGTGGATGGAGCTTCAAATACCACATATACACATACCTCCATACTCATAATACAAGTTTGTTTGTTTTTTATATGGCGCTGTGAACCCTCAGGTATCTGAGCGCTGCTTATTTCCCATGGTGTGTGGAGCTCATTTATCAACCTCAGAAGGATGAAAGGCTGAGTTTGGCCTTGCGGGGATTCGAACCTGCGGCAGCAGGCTTTGTACTGATGTGAAAGCAAGCGCTCTACTCTCTGAGCTATCTGGTCAGACAATCATTTTAAAATGGGCTGGAGAGTAAAATGAAAACGTAAACGCAAGACATAACATTGGTACACCTTCATTTTGCGTCCCAGGCCATTTTCATCCAAACTGTATGAGGGGTATTTTGCAGAGTTTTTATATTTTAAATGTATTTTATTGTTTAATGCACTGACCTACCTGAGAGCAGCAAAGCGCTGCACAGTGTGGGTAGCCAGCATTTGGGCTTGCATCTTTTAACAGTAGTGAAGTATTGTGAGTTGAGGTCTACATATCGGTATGTGTGTCCATTGGAATTAGTCCTTCATCAGCTGCTATTTAAAAAGCCATGTTTTGAGAGATTTGCGAAATTGGAGAGTTGTGGGGCATTTCCGAGATGTTACGAGATCGAATTCTAGAGGGCGGGTGCATGACAAGAGGTTTGTTTGCAGGTCCTCTCTTTGCGGACGAGTTGTGATACAAGCCGGTTGGTCGATATTGCTGCAGGAGGAGCCTGTGCTAGCAGATATGTGGAGTTTAGCCACCAGCTATGTGGAGTTTTCATTTCCGCCATGCTTTTCTACTGTATGAGATTTTCATGCAGGTGTAAAAGTAATTGAATCCCAATGGAATATGTTCCGAATTAGCACCAGCGAAAGAGTACAAGGATTCGACAAGAATCCTTCAGTAAATGCTATATAGGAAGCATAATTTGCAGGCAGTGTTTACATTTTTAAAGAACAGATTGAAAAAGTAAGGAGCATAAGGAATGTTGCTTAGTTTTACTCTTTCGTTTGCACTTCACCTTGCAAAAGTAGGAAATTCCATGCAGAGGACTCAACAGCATGTAATTGATACCATTATTGGTCCTCTGTATGCTATTTGCAATTCATTTATAGTGACGCTCAAGGAGTCAGTGAGTGGTAAATAATGTGTTCAATCAGCACATTTTCTGCAATATTTCATTTCATCCGCATGTGCGTTTTCCATGTTCCCTTCTATGGATCAGTACCTCCATATTTAAAGGGGATGATTATAAATATCACCCACGCGTCAGGAGACGTGCATTGCCAAGTCTGAGCGAGGGCTTGGGGCCTTTATCGACCATGTATTCACATCCGAAAAGAGGGTGAATGCTATTTGCACTGCAGGACCCCATGCATGCAGCAAATAGTATTTTCTTTTCATGGGAGCTGTGTCCACCCACATTGCGCAAGTCCACTCTCTCATGAAAAATAAAAAACACAATATGGCAATTGCCATAGAAAATAGAGAAGGGACTTTGTCCCTTTTATGTTTCTATGGTGGCCGCTGGCGGACAGGAGTTAGCTATGAGACGGGAGCACAAAGCTCTGGTCCAGCAGGTAAGTGGGGGGAAGGAGGGTGGTGGAGAGGTTGGGAGTGGTACGCTGTATGTTCTCGCCCATATTTTTAGCCACCTGATTGGCTGAGTGCCCTTCACCAGGTGCAAATATTATTTAATCTCCATTAGTGGGCCTTATGCACTATAAATCTTTACCTTTTTTGTCATGCCACACATCAAAATTCAGCACCAAGCCAGTAAATCTCACTGAAATGTAGCATCAATAATCAATAAAGCACTTCCTCTAAATATTAGTGTAATTTCACTTTCGGTAACAAGCTGAAGACTATCCTTTCCCAAGACTTATATTTACCTAAATCCTTTTCACTAAGATGGCTTGCTTCACTTTCTTAGGCTTGTAACAGTTTAAATTAGCTCGAGAAATATATCATACTACATTTATTACATATTTTCAAATATAAAGGAAAAGTATCATGGAAGTTTATTCTATAAGACATCGGTAGGTTCATTTTACAAGACACTGAATCAAAAATGAAGTGTTTTTCAGGGTTGTATCTGTTATGCCTGTCCTGACACATTGTTTTCCAATTCAGTTTATTGACATGCCTCACTGATGCCAAGTTCTGGCACTGAATGGACTAGCCATGTCCACAAGGCAATCCCTCTCCTCCTCAAAACACCACATGGTTTACAGCCTGCATACAGTATCTTGTTGATCACCAAACCAAGTGATTACTGTAAACATCTCACTAATGCGTTAATTATATTTTTATTTGTATTTAATACATATGTATAGCGCTTACGGCAAATCGCTAAACAGGCATTCAACTGGTATTTAAATTAGGAAAATAGCAATTTTAGAACAAAAGAGTGGAAGACAGGAGAGTGATCTTAAGGAATAGCAAACAGAAGACAAAAGGAAATAGAAGCATTATAGATGGAGTGGAAAGAGGCCAGTCGATTGCCAGGATGACCAAGTAGAAGCTCTGAGCAGTAATCAATATGTATGCATTTATTTATTTATTTATTTGCATTTGGTTAAAATTAAACCTTTGCAAAAAAAAGTATCAGATCGCAAAAAATATACACACATTTCAAATTCATTTCATTGTCCAATCCTTGCATTGTTTAACGGTTAGCACATTTAAGACGTCTAAAAACATACTGTTTAAAAAAGAAAACGTTTATAAACATACAATTCATCAAGCTATTTGATTAACTATATTTCATTCCATTTTAGAAATATATATAGATGTAGGTAAGGCAGTATAAAAAACAGTTTAAAAGAAAGTGATCTTCATTTTCTTTCACACAGCGCAATCTCCAAGAATCTTAAAATGGTCACATCCAAATCACAGCTATTTATGATCTTAGCCCAGAACACGAGAATACTAGGAAGGTAATCAGTAGCGTGGAAGCTTGGAAAGTGAGAAATGGACATGCTTGGTAGATATTAAATATTGAAAGCAACTGGTTTGGGCAAGAGCAGAGATTTGAGGGGTAAAAAGAGAGTGATGAATCAAAGATTACCCAAAGGTTTCTTGCAGATTGGGTGCGTGAAATAGAAGAAGGAGGAAAAGCAATAGAAGATGACAGAGACTAGAATGGAATAATAGTGAAGGAACGAAACAAACTTCTGTTTTAGTTGGGTGAAGATAAAGATAGTTGAGGGCACCCATGATTAGATGGCACGAAAGTAGTCGGACATTGAGGAAATAAAACAAAGAGGACAAGGAAAGAAAGATTTAGGAATTATCTGCTTAGCAATGATAAGATAAACCAATGCAATGAAATTGGAACGTGGGATGTATAAAGAGATAAAAAAAGGTAATTGCAGGAAAGTAACTGCGGGAGGCATTTACACTTTTTTCCAACATGTAGTTGGGAACAAATGTCTGTTGACATATTCACACACATTTGTTTAACAGTATGTGTTGTAAATGATCAAAATTCATTGACGGTGGAATATAAGTGATCCCCTCGGAATAATATACTGTTTAAATGGAAATGATGCCTGGTATCTCTCTAAAGCGACATTACTTTCTGCTGGATTCATCAACACAGTAAATAAAAATGAATTCATAAATTGCCAACAAAATGCTTCGTAATAAGGGAAATCTGAATTTTTCTAATATGTTAATTGGTAAGATATCTCAGAGTTATGTGCTTGTCTCAAATATATGTCTGCGGCCTACGTTTACCACTTTGAATCCTGGAGATGAGTACTCAAGCCTCGACTATTAGAGGTTGATACATTGACTAACATTAAATTGTGTAAATAAATAACTTGTAATTATGGGACTTGTGGACTCATTTTTAATACATCACAAAATGGCATGGATGCTTAGAAAGATGCAGAGACAAAAATGTTTCGCTTCTGCATCTCTGTGCCACTTCTGTCTGATTCTATGGATGAAATGGGCATATTGTAGGAAATTCACTCTGTCAATGTTCCTTTTCCATGCAGGAATTCTCATGCGACACCACCCACATCACATTTTAACAAGGCCATCCAATTTTCAGCCTATTTGTATGAAGAAAAACTGTTACTTTTCTTCATCTATTTCTACAATAGGGAAACCTGAGATTCTACCCAAAAATCATACATGTTCTGCGGAATGTTCCTAAAGTCAAGAAAATATTATCCAAACAATTAAATGTGGATAATGTGTACATTGCAGTAAAAGGTTTATGCAGGAAAGGAAGACATGATGTCGTTGTGTATACCATGGGCATCATTCAGAATCTGGAGGTTCTGTTAAAATGTGTTGGCACTGGGATTACCATTACCTTTACTGAACCATCAAATTCAGAGTTTCAAAATGAAACTCTTTAAGAAAAATCTTTTTTTTTTGTGGCAGAAATTCCCTTAATACAAAACCATCACCACATGTGATAAATACTGGCTGGGGTAGTTACATATAAGGAAAAACTGCTTATTTTTTTTATATTGAGTAATTACCACATGCAGTAATCTCCGATCCACTCAGAGTTCTAATTGACTCTAATTCATGTAAAACCCTCCAGTTACCATATCCATACCGCTTGTAGTATTGTCATTTCCATAACACTTTTTATGTTTTGGTGGAAATGCACACAATGTCAGACTGTTAGCTGGAAGGCACTGCAAAATGGAATGAGAAACCAAACTTGAGACATTGGCCTTGCTGGGTCCCGTTGGGCTACGGACCACCTCAGCGCTTGGTGGGGGAAAGCTATACCCTGGATTTGAGCACGTTTGTATTGGAGCTATAAGGTTGAAACCAATCAAATTAAAACATATATATATATTTCTGCATCTCTGCATACCTCTGCAGAATTTAGCTTGGAGCTGTATTAAGTGGATGGTATTATTCAGCCGGTGACGGAAGCGGCCTGCATTCAGCCCCATTCAGCTGTGAGGGAGGTGCGTCTTGACACGTTCCCCCCTGTGTGCTTTCCGCCGATCCATGTGAGGAGTTGTGCTGTCTGATTTCCACTGTATTGGAGGCAGTGACTGTGGGCTTTGCTCTGAGTGTAGGGCCAATCCATGCTGGGGGGAGGGAAGGTGGCAAGGGCTGTGATTGTTTAATTCCACAGGTGCTTACCCAAATTGAATGCCAGAACATTTAGATCAAATAACACACATCTGCTGAAGGTGCCTAGAGGTAAGCTCTCACAAGTTACTAAATGTGCCCTCTTTGCTGCAGCTCCCAAAGCCCTGAATGCAATCCCACCAGATCTTAGCGAGGTGAACATAACCAAACTTTTAAAGAAGAAATTGAAGACTCTGCTTTTCACATAGTTTAGCTCCTGTACAGTGTGTAGCTAAGACCCTCTGTCCTCTTACTGGCTTTCCCTAGGTTCTGTTTGTTTGTCTTGTCCCCAGAAGCCTCTGGGTCATAGGTGCACGGTACAAATGTATTAAGTAAAGTAAAGTAAAGTGTCCTGTTAGCTGGAAGGTGGTGCTAAATGGAATTAGAAACCAAACTTCACTCAGAAAAGACTCCAGTGTTTAGTGATTCTTCCGGTCTCTAGGACCAATCCACTCTCACTGGGTGCGGAGAGAGGGAGAAGCAAAGGGTGGGAGAGGGTGGAAAGGAGCAGGGGCAGGAGAGTAGTACAAGAAGGGGTTTGGGGAAAGTTAATCAAATGCACAAAGATACTGGCATAAATGTTTCTGTCCTATAAATATCAATTGAACTACCCTGAACTGTCATTGTTATAGAAGAGGATTATAATGTCCTTAGGTGCACTTGCAAGAACCTTCCCCATTGAATTATGGGTTAAGTCTTTAAGTTCTATGTGTGATGTGTTTGACATAAATATTACATGCACATATAATACATGGCAGCATGAAATATCCTTATAAATGCCAGAAATAATATTAATAGTGCAGGCTAGTTGGCACATCACCACGGACACGTAATAAGAACATGACTTCACAACTACTCTTTAATCATTTATTTTGTGTCAGTTGTGACCTCTGGTGCTTGAACTAGCAGAGAGCAGAATACCAGCTGTCACTGCAGCCATGACAAGCTTTTCAAATTCCTTGCGCGTAAAATAGTTTTCTTTGACACTTCATTGACAATAAACTGTTTCTCGTAGTATATTTATTTTGAGCACTGATGGAGTTGAACACATGTGAGCAAGAATCTGCGTGTTAATAGTTATTATGCAGCTCAACATAAAAATGTGCTTTGGATGAATTGTATGAAACTGCTGAATTACTGTTCTGCACACATTAGAAGTTGTTGCATGTGAACTTGAATCCAAACAGATTTTACATAGATGATTTTACACATGATTACATAGATGATTTTACATAGATGATATATATATCAGCAAACTGAAGATAATTGACAATAGATTAAGCAGGAGGTCACATATTAAAGGGGATGACAGTGCGTGGGTATGTATTATAAAGAATAAAATATCCCTGACTATATGTAACAAGTCACCTCGGAGAACTCTGACCTTATGAATGAACTTGTGGTGACTTGTTATATCCTTTTTAAGTAAGGTAGGGGGTACTTTATCCGACACACAATACCACTCAGAATGACTCCAACAGCATGCTTATGCTAGCTGGCAAACAATTTCAAATCTACTCAAGTGTAATTTAAGACTCTTCCCTTTTCTTGAGTTGAATTATTACACATGTAAAGAAATAGCTCAACAGTCAATGTATTCAGTGATGTACACCAATGTTCCAATACTATATATGGCAAGTAAGTTTTACTTTTAAATACATTCTTTGCTAGCATAATATAAATAAAACTTCCATCATTATGTGCCATGAATGGGCAGGAAGTGTAGGGCTTCAAAGGAAAGCTGAGAGTGACAAAGTACAAACAAGGTGGGAAAACCTTAAATGAGAAACTAGGAGAAATACAGAACTCGACCTGGAGGGAAGAGTCCCACCCAGAAAAATGTGCAAAGTTAATCTGTTCTATACATCCCCGAGCAAGATAGGCTCCAACCCGAAGCAAGCACATTTTCATATCTTCCATGAGGAGACCCAAAGGATAAAAAAAGGGAACTCAGATGCACAATGCACAGTTTAAAAAAAAAGCACAGTGATCCCTCTACACTTCACTATGAAGTAAAAAAAGTAAAGCAGACCTATAGGAACTGGTCAAAAAATCAGAGGCACCAACGTTTACACCAGGATGAAGAGCAAATGTTACATCTGTTAAGTGGGAATAACTCCAGGAACTTCTGGGCGGTGATGGGACAATTAGAAATGGGGGTTAACAGCTCCCTGTGCAATTTAGTCCCAGAAGAAAAATGGGTGGAGTATCTCTCAGATAACTTTAAATGTTACGGGTTAACAGAAAACAATATTGTCACAGACGCTCCTTGGTATCTTTCATTTGATGAGCAAGAAATTCTTGAAATAATATCCAAATCATCTACATCCAAAGCCGTAGGCCCAAATGGCCTGACCTATCAGGTCTTGAGAAATAACCCAAAACGTTGGGCTAAGATATTAAGTTACCCTTTTTGAGAAATCTTGAAGAATCGCACATTCCCCCCTTCCTGGAAGAATGAACTTGTCATTCCATTCTTCAAGGGGGGCGATCGGCTTAGTCCGGCAAACTATCGGCCAATCGCCCTCCTTGACATTGACAGCAAGGTCTTCATGAAGCTACTGCTGTAGGAGCTATCACAATGGGTGGAGACAAGGCAGATTCTATCATGCCACTAGACAGGGTTTAGACAGGGATTGTCTACCAGTCTCAATGGTCCAATATTAAATCTTGTAAGTGAAAAGTCAAGGGAGAAAGTGGATATCCCCCTTTACGGGACATGGGTAGATCTATCCAAAGCTTTCGACCATGTGAATACATCCTTGCTCTGGTGAAAACTATACAGCTGGGGGATTCCAGACACCCTGTTGGCAATGCTAATCAACCTACAAAGAAACACCACCATAAGATTGTGGTTATTTGCACAAGGGCACCTGTCAGAACTAATGCATGTCTTTAGAGGGTTAAAACAAGGTTGCCTGGGTGCACCACTGTTCTTTAATCTTTTTCTGTCAGATCTGGGAGCATTTCTGTTTTCCTCTGCATTGGTCAGTCCAGTGATAAATGCAAGGAAGATTCACTGGCTGGCCTACGCGGACAACATAGTACTCCTGGCCAGGTCAGCAGTTGGCCTGCAACGTCTCCTGAACAAGCTTGGGGAGTATGCTAGCCTAAATGGGCTTTCAATCAACCCTTTGAAATCCAAAATTCTAGTCTCCAAGCATCCAAGAAAGAAAACTGATTATAGCAACTGGGTTCTGGAGGGGAAAACCATCCCCCGGGTTGAAGAGTTAGTTTATCTGGTACATACGATATATGCCTCTCCAGCAAAAAGCAAAGTTGAAATGGAAATTATGGAAAAAGTTGCACAAATAACACCTCAAAATAAAAAACTAAATGCCAAGTATTGCAGATTTTCCATTTTACCCCTAATCAGATTCTACACGGCAAAAGCAATCCCAGTCCTACTCTTTGGCATGAAAGCAGAACCATTGCTTTGGCATATAAACTGGAACAAACAGGAGGGTCCTTTCTGGGAAAGAACCCTGGGCCTCCAGATGTGTACTCCAATCCGGAGTCTACGATTTGAACTGGGTCTAGTATCCTTGGGGTGTCGAGCAGACTGGAAGCTTATCACAATATATCGGGAAATAATCACTGCAGAGAAGAACTCACTTTATGTGGATGTGAATGAGCATCTTAAAAACTCAAGATCTCAGATACTTCTCATTCTAGAGCAGAAAATAAGAGAAACTCTGAACAGACTTGATCTAAACTTGGAAACCCTAGTTTTAAACCCATTGAAAGGGAAGAGGTCACTAGAAACAAGCAATTGGATAGAAACAATCACGGGTGTGAGATCTCTGAATCCTGCAAATCTATTTCTTAAAGCGGAAAATAACTAGGATGCTTACCACGATATCTACACAAATTTCTAGACACAACTGTGAGAAACAACTTTCTGAGACTCAGGTTAAACATTGTTCATACCGGGGAAATATTGGAAAAGAGAAATCAGAGGGACCAGGCAAAAAAGCTCTGTGGACAATGTGAATCACCCTGTAAACAATCACTAAAACACTTACTAATATAGTGCGAGGGCACCTGGGAAGCCAGACTATTACTATTCAGGAGATTCTTGGCTCAGGAGGAGGGCCTGATGTCAGAGTTTTTTTGGGACAGGATGATAGCCGGACAGGAGACCCTATTAACAGCAACAACAGTGCAAGTTCTGAAAAAAACACCATCACAAAATAAGGGGAAAACATATGATGCATGAAAGATGGCTTCTATGTTATGTCCCATTTTGGTCTATGGATTTTTCTTTTTCTTTCTTCCCTTTTTCTGTCTTCTGTTTTTCTAGCATGAGTTTACATTTATTTTGAAGTTTTATACACTGTCTTGAGAGAATCTGCTGTTTGTTACGTGACTGTGCATTTTGTAAAGGTTTCTTTTTAAACCAAAACAAATAAATACAAAATAAATAAAAATATGTAAGATTTCTCTTGTGGGCAGTAGATTGAGGCAGAATCTCAAGAAATACAATCTCCCATAAGGATCCAGAAATCTCCTTAAATACATGGACCACCAAACTCTCCACTGGAACAATGGCTTAGACAAAATCAACCTATGCAATCATATTGATCACATCCGCCCTTTTTAAAGACTCCTTCACATTCATCAGATTTTGGATCAGGCCAGTTTCTATTCATTCACAACTTGTGAGAGTTTCGGGCAGTTGAGCTTTCAATTAATTTAGGTAACATGTAGTGGGTCCCCGTAACGCATATCCTACAGCTTCATACAGGGAGCTCTTGGGGGGAACCAAGACCAGCCTGTACAAAGACACCAACCTCCACACCATCAGTGATCTTAAAGACTGAAGGCCCAATTCATACTTCAGACAGGCAATTGGTACATATTTCGGCAGGTCTAGTACACGTTTCCACAATTTGCCTTCCAGACTTTCCCAATCTATTAGCCTCGGCAATGGATTTGTATCCAAACAATATAACAGCGGGAATAACCTTGGCAATGTAAAACTTCATAACCAGTGTTAAGGGAAATGTCGAGTAGATTTGTTTCATTTGCGATTCAAACTGTAATAGTTTCCCCTCCAGGATTGTTGTCAAATTAACCTTAGTTGGGAAAGATCACAATGTAGACCCAAAGTATGTAACTTAATTAATGACTGGAACTACTTGTTGTTCTAGGCGCGATGCAACTGAATGATCAGATTTTAGTGGATGCTTAAATCTCACAATTTTTGATTTTAGTGTTCTTATATTTAATTTGTTTAACCTTTCGTAATCCTCCAGTGCTCCCAGCAATCATTCCAGACCTACCGGGCTATAATCTAAGAGCACTATGACGTCCGCAAAGGCAATACAATCAATTCTCTCCTTTCCAACTCTAGGACTTGCCAACGTGGACCCTTCCAATCTCTTTGCTAGGTCAGACAAATAGAGGTTGAAAAGGAAAGGTACCACTATGCACCACTGCCTAACACCTCTTTCAGTCTTAATTGCACAAGATAGCCTCCCCTTTTTATCCAGCCTTACCTGTAGTTGTGAATCATTATGCAACTCCATTTTAATTGCTAACAACATTTCTGGTAACCCCCAACTCTTCAGCTTGCACCACAGGTGCTCTCTGTTTATAGTATTGAAAGCCTGGGATAAGTCTATTTAAGCCCCATAAAGCATGGGCCCTCGCTTTTGTAAAGACATGCTGCATACAGTATTCATTACCAGACCGTTCAATGATGTAGAGAGGCCCCTTCGAAAAACAACTTGTGGTTTCGATAAGATTCCACTTGACTCAGCCAACTTTTCCAATAATTTCATTATGACACCCGCAAAAATCGTAGCGTCTGCGTCCAGAAGCAAGTTTGGGTGGTCATTTTTTGGATCCAACTGGATCCGCCCAATCCCCCTTTTTATAGACTGGGATGATAATAGATTGCCTCCATGGCACTGGGGGATGGCTTGTTCTCACTTCCTCCTTGAATAGCACTGTTAATAATCAAGACCACCTACCAATATCATATTTTAGTATCTGAGTAGTCAGTACATTTGGTCCTGCTGCCCGAAAGGAGGAGGATTTTTTTATCAGGTCTTCTATTACCTCCTGTGTAATGTTCAGTTCCCAAGTTACTCCCTATAGGGATACTAACCTTGAGTCGAATGGTCTCCCTTATAGCTTTAACAAATTCTCACACCACATATTTTCCTGTATAATACTACTTTGTAGATTACTCTGAACTGCCATGGTTGAATTAATCAATGACCAAAGGTTTCTCGAATTGGTCTGACCCACGACCCTTAGCATCATTTCACCATTCCATTGCATGCACACATATATATTTGATTTTGACCAATTTCTATACTCATTTCTCAATGTTTTTAATTCACTCATATACTCATCATCTCCCCATTTCCTCAATGTTAACGCCCGCACTGCTTTTCTCAATTCTCTTTTCCTTTCCCATGTCCTGTCATCATATTTATGTTTATGCTGGCATATGGGTTGTTTTCCCATGATGTCAGATGAATTTAGATCCCTCAGGAAATTTACAAAGCTTTTTGGACTACAGATTACAGCTTATTCATTATTGCACAGGTCACTTGTAATTGTATTCAACTTATTGATGAGGCCAGCTCCCCCTCTCCCAAATTTCACAGCTCTTTTTCTCCCATTGTTTATGAATATTTCATACAAGTAATAAACCTCACAATTTTCAATTTGGTGGGAAGGAGTACCTTCCAGCATTTCATGGTCACTTGATCCCCCTTGTTTCACGCAGATATGCCTACATTTCTCAAACAGCTCCTTGGAGAGAAAGAGGTAATCTACAGTCACATACCACACACCCCTCTTCCATGTAACTGCTGGTGGAACATCCCCCTCAGTATTCCCGTTGGCTGTCAGTAGGTTTCACACACAGAAAATGATACCAGCTGTTCCCATTTACAATTCGATCTTTAGAGTATTTTCCTCCAGGCCTCTCGTACATTTGGACTTCAAGACACTGTTAGGCAGAATTGCAGGCAGTACCCTCTGGGAACACCACATACAATTAGGACTACAGGTGTAAGCAAAAACAAACTTTGGCATAAGTCTGTACCACACACTTTTTGGTAGCGAGTTGTGCAGCCAGGCTTATCCCAAGAGGGAATGTGAGCAGTAGTTGAAGTTACACAGAATTATCACAATCACAGTGGTTCAAGTAGACGCTTACACTCAAGGTTTCTTGGTAAAAAATGCTTATACATTTATTTACACAATCATTTAGAAAACATTCACTAATAGAAGTCAACTTAATATGAAACACCAATACACTACAGTAACACACTCTAAGTTGTAGGGACAGTTTATGCTCCCCTTGAAAAGGAGCCAAATGGCACTTTAATTACTTTCAATGGGAATAGAAAGATATAAGTTTGTACAAGGGGTTAGAAAAGCACTTCTGTTAGGCAATGCAAATGTTCAGTGTACCAGGAGGGTCAGTTCAATTCAATAGGCCAGGCCAAAGTCAATAGTCTATTGTTATTGGATAGGACAGATCAATTCTGGTAACAAACAGAGAAGTATTTGTAAAGGTTCTCAGAAGTAGACAAAAAAGAATGATATGCTGGGTCACAAGCTGTTTAGGCCTGCGAGTCCGGAAAGTTTTACAAACTTTCACCGCGAGAGTTAGGATCTCTCAACCAGATGGCACAGTACCTTAATGTGAGGCAAAAAGATGCAGCTGAAGACGTTGGTTCTTGCGAGTTCCTGCAGATCTCTCTGTTGCTGAGCCTCAGTCATGGGGTCATGAGAGAGGGTGTTGGGGGACTCCTGCACTGCACAGGATCATCGTTGGAGCAAACAAAATGGAGTCACTTTGGTTCAAGTAGCCGTTGCTTCAAGAGACAAACTGGTTTCCCTCTCCCTGGCTAAACCTTAAATAGCATTGAGAATGCTATCCAGGTGTCTTCTGAGCTGATTGGTCCCACCAACTCAAAGGAAGAAGCCGTCCTTGAAGGAGCTTCTCTGTTGAATGGAGTTCTGGCAATTCGGATTTGCAGCAGGGCTTCACGGGCAAACCAACGTACCAGTGGTTGCAGCAGCCGTCTTCTTCCAGCTCTTCTTTGGTTCTTTCGTTCCAGTGGTCGACTCTGCCTTCCAGTCCTGGATGCTCGCCTTTTAAACAGTTTTCTCCCATTCATTCCCGCCTAGCTGCTACTCACCCAGCAGGGTGGCTGTCCTTGCCTAATAGTCAGCCAGCCAATCACGCCAGAGTTCATTTGGGTCTCCTAAGAGACCAAGCACAGGGAGTTTCGGGCACCTCCCTCACTTCCTGCCCACCCCAGACACTCAGACGCCAAGGACGGACTTCAGTCCTGAAGCCCGCCAAAGGCTCTCAAACAAAGGGACCAAGCCTGGTTTGGGGCACAGAGTTAAACACCAGAAGGACCTTTCCACAAAGAAACGGCGAAAAAAGATGAACGTAGTCTGTTATTACAGAGGGGTCTTGGGCGCCATATTGAAAAACATGGCGGCCGCGATTTTTAGCTACCGGTGTTCGCAGTCGGGAAAAATCATGGTAGTTCGTTATAAAACCACTGCCACCAGCCATTTCAATAGGAAAGGGTAGCTTTTGACAGCTCCAAGAGTGTTTAGACCTATGGGATACTAAGTAACCCCTCCAGCACTTTATAGGAAGATAGTGTGTGCTGGGTCTAAGAATTTAATAAGACTAGTAAAGTCAATTTTAACTTAACATTCTCTGGGGAACAGTAGTTCACCTTGGGGGAAGTTATTTCAACCTTGGGAAGTCCAAAGGACATCCTGTGCCACTGCACTAAAGGTGCTGTGTGACACAAAAAATGAAAAGATGATGCCTATGGAGTTATCTATAACTCCATAATAAAAGAACACAAGAGTAAAACACACATCAAAATAAATGAGAGAGTGGGAAAAAGGGCTCACACTCTCTCCAGGGAAAAATCAAGTCCTCAAAAAATCCAGCAAAGTTGCAGCGGGTCTCTAAGGTCAAGGGAATAAGCACATTTCTGAGAATTCTCCCTAATAGACACCCATTAAGATTATAGTGGAGGAAAACTAGATCTCAGTTCTCAAGAGTAAATCTTAAACCGAATGCTGGAAATCAAGAAGAGAGGAACAGTAGGGGTTCCAGTACAGATTGATCACTATCCATACTTGGCATCATTTTTCAGCCATGATACCAGTTTTTGCCGCCAGTATTCCTGGTGTTACATTACATAATAATTAGGAATTCCTAAAGTCTAAGTTTCTGCAAGCAATCACAGGTCCCCAGACGGTCTCCCCTCACCCTTACTAGTAGCCAACTGCTGAAATACCAAAAACCTGTCCTCCTTAAGGCTAGATTTTAACCATGTTTCCCGGTATACGATTATGTCAAACCTCTTAAACACATCATTCTTTGTCACCATGCTTTTAAACGGATGTAACCCCTCGTATTCCAACCTATCAATTTCAATTCTTGTTTTACTAGAAAGATTTTTCAAGCAACCCCAATTTCTGAAAGATCTGAGCCAGAATATCTGGCATTAGAGCCCCTACAGTGGCTTTTTCCGTCAATTTGTTGTGTCTCCTTTATATTTATGTGTTCATCCCCCCATAGCCTTCCATTTATAATGTTGTTTTTCTCCTACCCATGTTACTACATTCATATAACATTTCGGAGGATACTTAAAGTCTTTCCCTAGCAAATCTTCACTCTCCGCTAAAATGGCACTTACTCCCAACCTTGATTTTATATCCATTTCCACAATATCTGTGCATTTAGCATGTGGAAACCGAATATACTCAATGTCAACAGTAGACAAGTATAACAGGTCTGGGACTCCTTTCAAGATTGATAAAATCCTGCTACAATAAAGGGGCATTGGCCTCATCCTTGTCTCAACCACATGTTTCATCAACACCTTTGGTACCGCACAGGACTGAGTTCCATGCAATCTCTTTTCTTGATGGATACTTTCCTGCCTTTTCTGCTCACCCAAGCACTTAAAATGCTTTATGCCTTGCTTCAAATGTGTCCCCGCACATGAATCAGAGTATAGTTTGTTACACCTATCATCCTCTGTTTGGGTATGGAAAGCTGTACAATTTTTATTCTGCCATTCATTACTTGATTTTTCATTTGCCTTGTTGTCCTCTCTGTAATGGTGCATTAACTTGTTATCTTAACACACCATTTTTATTTCACAATGGTCTCCAGAGACCAGGTAGATATCTTTAGAGGCCCTGGAATTGGTTTTCCTTCTCAGAAAATTGGCGCCAAACCTTTTGGCTCTTTTTGTTTTTCTGTTTGAACGCACACTGTGATTGCCATTAATTCCAATCCCTTATCCATGTTACTTTCTACTGCCAACTTCACAGCTGTTCTCTTTGCCTGACTAATGTCTTTATTATTGGTTTTTACTGATGACTCTTTGCCACACGCTTGTGGCATTTCTAATTTTCAGACAGATTCTGGGTCTTTCTGCTTCTGTGAAGTTTTTTTTTTTGCCAATTTTTTCAAGCAAGCAAGCTACAATTAACACACCCTGCTTTTTTCCGTCTTTTTTTAGTTCTGGAAGTAAGCTTGCAACTTGTCTCCATTGGTTCTTGCATTAGCTGATTTTTCACCGGGCCGGGTAATGCAGCTTTCTAAGCTGCATTACTGGTATTTGCATTGCTGGTATTTTTCCTCTGATATCTGGCCAGGCGCACAAATTCCTCCATAATTGACTCTGAGAGTGGTATATTATCCAAGAGTTGATCTATTTCCCCCTGGATTGCTTTCTTCACTCCAAGTCCACATTTATTTTGATGTTGATAGTAAATGTCATGTCTCATGTCTTTCACGTTATCGTTCACTAATCTCAATTCACTATCCACAGCCTCTAAATTTCCTTGCAAAGTCATCAACAGTTCTGATTGTTGCATTGTTTCCAATTTAATAATTGTCAGGGTGTCTTCAATAGTTGAATTTATTGCAGTTTTTAAACCAACTTGGGTTCTTTAACTTTCCTTCATTTCTCTTGTTAGTTCCATAAGTATTCCTGCATGCTGATATGCCTCACCTCACCTCTGATGTCAGTACAAAGTTAATTGAGGAGAGAGTCGGAGTACTACCTACATCACAACTCGTCTTTGAGGATTCTTTGCATCCATTGTCCACATTTTATTTCTCTCTCTTGCACTTCTTTTGGACTTTGATCAATTTTAGGCAAGCCTGTCCCTGAAACTGAGATGTTGTTCAGCTCAAAAGACGTGTCCATGGATGTTTGTAAATCAGCTTGCCCTCCAACCTCTACATTCCAAGGCTTGGGGGTGGATAAGTGATCTCTATTAATTCCTCGACTTGGCACCATTAGTTCTGTTAACTCTGGGCGACATTGTTTAAGATGCGCCTTTTCTGAATAGGATCAAAGTCAGATATGGGGCCTCATTACGAGTGCGCTTGTCCGGTAACAACGGTGCCAGTAAGCTTACAGGCTCCGTTGTTACCCGACTGGCACACTACGAGTTCTGTGAGTGGCTGCCGTCCCACCCGCCAACTCTGAACTGGCGGGAAGAACGGCAGCCGCTCGCAGACTTATATACAGTGCTGTTGCCTCTGTGTTCCCCATTTCCATTGAGTGCTATGGGACTCGAATGGGGATGGGGAATACCATTTTTCTGGCACCTGACTCCGACGCTGATACGGCCAAGCCACACGCTGGAATAATTCACGAGTGCGGGGGTAGCCTGCCAGTTTTACCAGCACGGCTACTGCCGGACTCGTAATGAGGCCCACTGTCTTTTTTAGCATAGTCACTGTGAGCGTATATTCTGAGCTTGTAGCTTGAGCTTCTGTTGAGATTAGGTGATTCGGCATGGAAATGACCAAACTTCACTTTCCACCTATGCGTTTAAGTCCAAAGACGAGGGAGCCTGATTGTCATTGATTAAGTGTTACTTTGATATTGACGCTCGCGACTGCAAGCTTATCACCGGCTTGAAAAAGTACTTTAAATGAATCGTTGGTCTGCTTCCATCACACATGAAATCATCCGTGTTGTCTCACTTGCTCTTCCTGCATGACATTAGAATGTTGTTGAATCGTGATGAATGACAGTTCAGAGAATGTTTGGTGAATATGATGTATACATGATTCAGAGAGTGGTGGTTGGACCTCTGTCTGAGAATGGACAAGTGGCTTCATTATAAGTTTGCCATTCCGGACACAAGGGTTGCTGTAAGTTCATCAGCACTGTAGGCTCTGTGCCCGACAGGTCTAACCATGGCGGGCACAGTGGACACAGTAGGCAGACTGCTCACAGAAGCACCGGCACTGTTAGCAATGGTGCTGGTGCTTCCGTGTCCCCCCTCCCCTAGAGTCCCATAGGACACTATGAGAATGGGGACTTACAATTTGCCGGCGCCTGACTTCGCGGACCGCCAGACTCGTAATGCGCCGGTGGCACCGGGGAAGTCAGGCGCCGGTAAATTATTACGGGTCCGGCGACAACCCTCAGGTAGCATCAGCAGGGTAACCGGCGGACCCCTAATGAGTCTCTATATTAACAATTTCACACGAAAATTTACTGAATTAATGCAATTTAACTATAACTTCCCACAACCTGGCTCCTAATGGAGCCTGCATTAAACAAAATACTTTGTGATATAATAGAGTGTTTCACATAGTCATTGCATACATAGTGATGCAGTTGGTGGAGGGGATTCATAAAGAAATCAGTTGATGGGCACAGCAAGAATCGACAAAAACAATTATAAACAGAAAATACAAATTGACAGATGTTGTCTAGCAGTTACAATGCACCTTTTGTATAGTGGGGTAGAGGAGGAGACCAGAAAAGGGAAATGAGGGACTTTGGGGCTAATTCCAAGTTTGCCGGTATACATCATACTGCCACTTTTACCACACCAGCGAATTATGGGATGGTACTAATTCCACAGGCAATTGACTGTTGCGCTGGCAATGAGGCTTGTACATGCAGTTGCGCTTGGGGTTCACTTTTGCACTTAGCCTTTTCCAGCACACATGGGTGCGTCTCATGGTTGCATGGGCTCACATGCAAATTCATATTACAGTGTATGTGCACAGTTGGCCACATTTCCTTACAAGTGCATGTGGTGGCATTGCCTTTGTGTGCATTGACATGTGGTTGAACATTCCCCGGTCCATTGGGCCCATCTATGCTGATAGACACTTTACTGGGATGGTAATTTGGTCCGGTCATTGTATTGTCATACTCACCAGCTTCGCCTTGACTACTGGTTCCAACTTCGGCACTCCGAACACCCTCAATCCCTTCCATATGCTGGATGCTGCTTGCTTTCTCCACCTATGTGATCAGGACAAGGGGTTCCACAGTGCCGCCTCCTGTGGCATATGTCTCACGGTGGTGTTTTGACAGAGTGCTGCCGTCACTGGCATTGAGGTAATTCCAGCGCTTGCAGAAGACCTCACTGTCCCGTCTGACTGTGCCTACTGCCGCAACCTTGTCAAGTATGCTGGCCCAGATGGCAGCCTTTCTCTGCCCATATGTCTTCCTGTGTCTCGAGCCATACAGCTCTTGAGCCTGGGCCAGGACCTCAACTGTGAGGACCAGCAGCTCAACCTCACAAAAGGTTTGCTACTGCAGCCTCATATCTGGCACCTTCTCTTTGGCCTTCTCCTGTAACAATGTCTGTGTTGCTTCTGGGTTCAGATGGCAACAGGAAATGGGGGATTCAGAGTGGCTTTGATTTTAAAGATGACTGCCACCATGCTTCCCATTCCAGCGCTGACACTATTTCTGCCGACGGTAATTCTGCCGGCGGAATTAGCGCTGTATGTGGCTGCAGTAATGGTAATGTCTGCAATTCCGGGTGGAATTACCATCTGAAATTAATTTACAACAGTAATTCGGCGAGACGTAATTACCATCACCGCCAACGGTGTGTGCGCGTGCGCCCTACAAATTGTAATATGGCAATAATTCTGCTGGACATCACAGCGGTAATGCTAATTCAGCCAAAGCAGAATTACTGCTTTATTATTCCCAACTTGGAATGAGCCCACATGTGTTAAAACAGGTGTAGTTCCCGTCAGAGAATATGGAGTTTCAGGGTCAATTTAAATGCATGTATAATTAAAGTATTTTAGACAATGGTGGAATCGGATTCCAGTTGAGGGGCAAGCAGAGCCAAGAAACACATAAGGGTTGCAGGACAGGTGTGAAATACAGAATGATTGAGTTGTTTGCTGGATCAAAGGGTGGAAATAGAGGAGTTGTGGGAGTCAGCTAAATATAGTGTGACATACCATGGGCAATTTTAAAAGCAAGTAGACGAGGGAGCAGTGCTGCATGGAGATCCAGGCAGTGTGCAGATGTTGGGCAAAGATAGTAGAGGAATGGTTGTAGAGAGAAGGAGTAGGGAAACTAAGCATTTTTTTGAATCAGAAAAAGAGTAGAGAAGAAGGATAAAAGGGTATCCAGACCATGTCATCTGTGAGCAGAAGCTGGTGTTTCTTTATCAGAATAGAGTTGTATCTGAGCATGCACGTGGCTAAACCTAGCATGGCAATGATGGGGGAAGGAGAATGCGGGAATAAATATGAGGAATAATCAGTCATCGGTCGAGGATAAACGTGTGCATGTACCAATGAAGAAGCTGGATTTAGGTATGGAAGAAAGGTTGAATCTTGGATTAGGGAAAGAGAAAATATGGGTGTGTGACTTTTTACCTAGAAATGTGGAGAATCATTATGGGGAACATGGGGTGAATTTGGCATGACTGAAAGGAAAGGGTCTGGATATGGGCTGGTGAAATTAACTAGTCATGAAGCGTGGGTGCAAACCTTACTTATAGAAAGATACATGCCTGTTAGGCAAAGTTTGTATGCAGTACCCTCTGGGAACACTACACATAACACTACAGGTGTAAGCAAACCAACCTTTGGTATAAGTCTGTACTACACAGTTTTGGTAGCGTGTTGAGGAGCCAGGCTTATCTCAAGAGGGGAATGTGAGCAGAAATTATGTTACACACAGGTTTACAACCACAGGTGTTAAAATAAACTCTTATACTCACGGTTTCTTTGATATATACTTATTAATTTATTTATCTGTCAGTTATAAAACATTCATTAGAAGGAGGCAATTATATAATAACACACAAATATACTTCAATACTTTTAAAGAGGAGTAAAAGGCAAATGTTATCAGAACATAAAAGATTACAATTATTCTTAGACCGTGCAAATACTTGGAGTTCACTAGAAAAGTCAATTAAATTCAATAGGCTAGGCCAAAGCCAATGGGCTAAATCTTGGATAGGTTAAATCGATTCTGATAATTAAACGGAAAAGTCTCTGCACAAGTTCTTGGAAGTAGTTTGTAAAAAGAAGAATCATATGTTGGGTCACAAGCTGATTAGGCCTGCAAGTTGCAAAAGTTTCAAGCACTTTCACCATGAGAGGTAAGTTCTCTCAGTCTTGTTTTACAGTACCTTACAATTAAGAAAAAGATGCAGCTGATGACTTCTGTTCCTGGCAGTTCCTGCAGATCTCGCTGTTCCTGGGCCTCAGTCATAGGGACAAGAGGGCGGACGTCGGGGGACTATTGCACTGCACTGGGGCAGTCGAAAGCTTGCAACTGGTAAACTTCAATTTTAGTGGCTGTTTCGCGTTTCAGCTACCACACTGGTAACAATGCTGGTCATGGCTGTCAAGGTGGACTGTCCTTGCTTCTGAGGTCCCACACTCATCTGAGGGGGGTCAGGCTCGGTCGGTCTGACGTCGTGGAAGTCCGGAGGATCTTACAAATGCTTTCGGCCAGCTAACAAGTAACACACACAATCTGGTGTCCTCTCCCTGACTCTACGGTTTCTTGCAGAACTCTGAGGAAATGCAACCAACTCCGAGATGGGTGTCCAGGTGGCTTACTTGGGAGTTGATTGGTCCTACCAACTCAAAGGGAGAAGTCCTCCATTGCAGAACTTCTCTGTCGAAGCAAACTTGGCGATTCGGACCAGCAGCAGGGCTTCACCGGGCAAACCAACGGTCCAGGAGTTGCAGCAGCCATCCTCTTTAAGTTTTTCTTCGGTTCCTTTGTCCAGTGGTCGACTCTGCCTTCCAAGCCAACAAACAAGCCTTTTATTCAGTTCATTCTAGCCTAGCTGCCCCTAAGCCAGCAGGGTGGCTGTCCTTGCCGGACAGTCAGCCAGCCAATCATCACAGAGTACATTTGGGTCTCCTAGGAAACTAAGCACAGGGAGTTTCAGGTACCTCCCTCACTTCCTGCCTACCCCAGACACTCTGGAGCCAGAGGTGGGTTTCACTCCTGAAGCCTGCCAAAGTTCAATCAACAAAGATACCAAACCTGGTTTGACGCAGAGAAAAACTCTAGAAGGCCCTTTCCACAAAGACATGGCGAAAAAAGAAGACTAGGAACCATTTTAGCAACGATGGCTGGGCGCCATCTTGAAAAACATGGCTCTCGCGATTTAACGTTACCGGAGCTACGAATAGTTTGCGATCACGCAAAATCATGGTAGTTTGTTGGAAAACCACTGCCACCAGCCATTCTGAGGGGAAAGGGTAACATTTGACTGTTACATGAGTATCTAGACACAGGGGATACTAGGTAACCCCTCCAGAACTCTATTGGAAGATAGGTTCTGCTTGGTCTAGAAATGTACAGGACTAAGTGAAGTCAGTTTCACTACACTGTTCTGGGAAACAGTATTTTATCCCAGATAAGGTAGTTAAACCTTGGGAAAGCCTGAAAGGCTTCCCTTTGTCACTGCACTGTGGGTGCTGTGTGACACAAATAAAAAGATGATGCCTGTGGAGTTGGTTAGACTCCATAACCAAAGGAAACAAACACAGAAAACACATTGGGGGTCATTCGAGTTGGGCGGTAGCCATGGTGCTATGAGCACCATGGCTGCCTCCCAAACTGTGTCCGGTCTGGCAGAATGGGGACTTCCCGGGTCATTCCGACCCTGGAGGACCCAGTAAGTCCCTATTCTGTAAACCATTACCCATTCCCATTTGAGCCCCCATAGGGCTCAATGGGAATGGGGAAGGCGCTAATAACGGTACCGCAAATTGTGGTACCGTTATTAGCTCCAAGGTCCCTTAACGGAAAACACAGAGAATGTTTGGTCAGACCATCCATTCCTGCTGGGACCCGCTAAGGGACCTCGGAATTGGGCGGTAAGGGTATTCTGACACCGGCATCATTACCAGTAACCATTAACCCTTACTGCCCAAGTCGGAATGAGGCCCATTAATTTGAAAAGTTTAAAGTCCCAAAGTTTAGCAAAAGAGCCGGAGGGCTCTAAGGTGGAAGGAATTGGCACATTTATGAGAATTCTCACTAACACTCGTCCCCCCCCCAGACTAAGGGACAGGAGGATCTAATCCCCACCAGGATGGATCTCCTGTTGCAAGTCGGTTGAATGCCCCGCTGAGTATACCAGAAACCTTTTGTAACCCTTGCTATGGCACTTTTTATCAGTTGTTTTCATTTGTAAGCTATATGACCTACAAACCTTGTTTGGTACATCTCTCTTATTTAAGGTATAGGGGATCTGATCTAACAGTCCCTCAGAAGTTGTGACAACCTCTGAACCTACAATAGGCTTTTTCAAGGGGTCCTTAGAAAGGAATCCCTTAGAGCTAGAGGGGCCTCCATGGTTCCTCGCCACCTCTCTCACAAGAGCAGTTTGGATCTCAGGTATCTTGGTTGGAGGGTCTGTGATCAAGCAAGGTACAGGCTTCCACTTCCTCCGAGATCTCAGTTTACCTGGCTTAGAGGTTTCCCTCCTAACATTAGGATTTATACTGGAGTCTTCCACAGAATATCCAACCAGCTTAAGGGGTTTAGCCTTAGACCTATATTTCTTGGTTTTCTACCAGCTTTGAGAATTACCAGTTCTCACAGGCCTAGAGAGGGGTCCAATGTGTCAATCCCCCTCTCCCTCAGAATCAGGGTGGGTCAGAGACTTTACAACTGGATGGGCAATGAAGGAGAATGGTTGGGGCTCCCCTCTCCCTATAATTCTAGCCTCAGTTTTGCCTTGGTTATAGGTCAAATTACTAACACAAGGGCTTACAGTGGGGGTCACTGTAGAGGGTCCGACAGGCTCCGAGTCGTCTCTTAAGTTTGCCTCACCAGCCAATTTGGTTTGGTTCAGATTCCTCTTACTGGGAGACCTGGGAGTACTGGACACTACTCCTAGAGTTTTTAAGTCATTCCCCAACAGGAATCTCCCAGGCACCACATTCTGAATACTCACAGGAATCCTCACTGCCGTATTATTACACTGAATGAGAGCTGGAGAATTGGAACCAATTGAACAGGGCCTCCAGCACATCTAGTGGGACCTTTGGGTGCCTTAGCAACATCCTCAGGCTTGAAAAAGCTTTCATCCACAACTGTTCTGCTGGCCCCAGTGTCTCTCATGGCAGGGGTTTCCTGGCCATTCACAAGAACACTATCCATACAATACTCGTTGGAGTTGTCTGGAATGGAGTCATACGCATCCGTTTTCTGATCTTTACACAGACCCAGGGACTCTAAGGATATACTGGCTTGAACACCAAAAGGTTATTCAGCCAGTAGGTAAATGTGGGCACTAGCCATTTGTACTTCTCCCTCAGGGATGAAGGCTAAGGAGGTAGTACTGGCCTCTGCAGATTTACCCTGGCATCTGGGAACTCCTTTCTGATGATCTACAAACCCACAGACATAGCATATACCAAATGCTCTCTGGAATGGGGGTGTCTGCTGACCTCCCTCTGGTTGGGCACCAGTGGGTTCACTAGACCTACCTGGTTTCCCATGGGATCTACCCTTATGTGGTTTGAGGGCCTCTTCTGGTTGGTTGGAATTAGAAATATCTTTATTCTCACCTTTGTGCTGCTTCCCCTCATCCTTTTTATGAGTGGCCCCAGAATCCTCATTAGTGTCCCTGTTTGCCACCCATGAGTCAGCTGCTCCTGCTAACGTTTTGGGATCAATCTCTTTAGAGTCAGCCAAATGCTGTCTCAGCTCAGGAGAGCAGGCATCAAAAATAGATTCCAACAAAAACAGATTTTTCATTCCTTCAAAAGTGTTCACTCTGTAACCCTTAAACCAACCATCTATGTTTTTCAAACCTTCACACATCCAGGTAGCCCAAGGGGTATCATCAGTCTTTTTGAGGGTCCTAAACCTCTTAAGGTACTGGGAAGGAATATCCCCAAATCTAGCTATTAAAGCTAGCTTCACATGTTCATACTCCAATCTTGCAAGTTCCCCCACATCCATTACAGCATCAGTTGCAACCTGGAGAAGCCCATTCCCTGGAAAACTCTGAATACCATAGTTATATTCAAAAGCACCCAACCAATACAAAATATCAAGTTTCACCTCATACATACTCACAGCTTCCTTAGGCATGCAAGGTCTCTTAGGACTGGAAGACCTAGAAGACTCTGGGATAGAAACATTTTCAAGAGACAATTTCTTCATTTAAAGAGCATGTTTTAATTCCATTTCTCTTAGTCTGAGGTCATGCTTTTTGGCTTCAGCTTGGATTTCCAATCTTTTGCACTGTAACTCAAGTCTCATTTTTATCAAGAGAGACACATTCTGGACTCAGTACTGCACCTGGTAGGGTCCCTGTGCCTAAAGGTTGAGACCTAAGAGCTTGTTGAGGTAAAGGGGGGCTCACATTCTGAGACTCATCTAACTCCTCTGACTCCTCAACAACATTAGAGGTAGACTCTGAATCATTATCATCCTCATCAACATTTTCCACAGTTTCTGAGATAGCAGGTGTGACTAGCCTACTACTCAGACTTTGATGATTCAACAATTTTTCAATAATTTCTTTCAATTGCTCTACTATTAGAATGATCAGGGCTTCCTGTCTGAAGTTATCCATATTTGGCATGTTATAATTGTTTTTCTAGTGGTGCTTAGCCTTGTGAAGGTTTTTAGTTGAACAAAAGTAAAGCAAAGGTCTCAATGTAACAACAATACAATTTATCCTACCTCCTGCCACATGTGTTAGGCAAAGTTTGTATGCAGTGCCCTCTGAGAACACTACACACAACTATGACTACAGGTGTAAGTAAACCAAACTTTGGTATAAGTGTGTACTACACAGCTTTGGTAGCGTGTTCTGGGAAACAGTAGTTTATCCCACATAACATAGTTAAACCTAGGAAAAGCCTGAAAGGCTTCCCTGTGTCACTGCACTGAGGGTGCTGTGTGACACAAATGAAAAAGATGATGCCTATGGAGTTGAGTAGACACCATAACCAAAGGAAACAAACAGAAAACACATTGGGCCTCATTACGACCCTGGCAGCCGCGGTATGAACAGTAAGATACCGGCACCGCTCATACCGGGCTGCCACATTACGTTTTTGCTTGTGGGTGGCGGTATGCACGTCTCATCTGGCCAGACGTGCATACCGGCACCCACGAGCAGACCAGGATGCTCACAATGGACCCGTCATTAACGGGTCCGTTGTTAGCATCCTCCCCATTCCCATTGAGCCCTATGGGTATTACCAGGCCCGCAAAAGTCGGAATGGCCCAGTAACTCCCTTTTTTCGGGACCCGGACACAAGTTTGGAGGTAACCATGCCATTAATGACGGCATGGCAACCTCCAAACTCGTAATGAGGCCCATTGATTTGAAAAGTTCAAAGTCCCAAAGTTAAGCAAAAGAGCTGGAAGGCTTTAAGGTGGGAGGAATTGGCACATTTATGAGAATTCTCCTGAACAATGTCGAAAGTAGCATGTGGGTTTAATCTGACAGTTAATGGTGGTGGAAACAGTGAATCTAGAATTGTGTGCCAGAATCTCACAGTGGAAGAGAAAGGAACCAAAATCAAGGCATGTGAGACAACACCTGGTATTTGGGGGAGGGGTGATATGTAGGCAATGCTGCTTGGGCATTTTGAACATTTTAGGCCCTTTCCTGTGGTCATTGTGAAACTGGAACACACAATTTCTCTGTACATTGAGATGTCTTGGAGAGACATGAACGCTAGCATAACACAGTTGTTTATTGGAAACTCTAGCACGGAACTGGGGCCTTTCAATTTGTGGGGGTAGCCTAACAACTGCATGCCCATTTTGTAAGTATATAGTCATTTTCTAAGGGCAATGTTAAAACAAACTTAACAATGTACACAGCTATATCGTATTGAAACTACCATGGATTTGTCTGTGCAAATGTACAACTAGGTATAGGATAACCACATGCTTAACTATGCTTAACTTGGTTGGTGCGGAGTGCAGTACCATAGTTTGTTCGGTGTCCAGTTAGGAGAGACACACTCCAGGATACAGGATGCAAGTTGGACCTTGTGACTACTTGCTCTTTAATTCAGCAAGAACAAATAAGTCCTGGCACCCTGCACGAAACGCGGTGCACGGAGTATGCTGTCAGAATGTGTTCGGTATTTGGGTGGACGTAGGATGGAGGAAGAGATAACCCATACCGAGACCCAGAAGGTAACGCTGAACGGCCCTTCTAAGAAAGCATTGTGTTGACTTCAGTTAACCACAGACCACAAATTCTACATTATTCAATAAGCTACTGTTTATCTATGCCTCGTGGTTACTGTGCCACGTATATCATGCTTGGGAAAGTGACATCCAAGCCACGTACGTACGGTTCAAGGAAGGGAAAGCCATACGGTAAAGTCCCCCAAAGGTACGATGAAACAGACACAATTTGTTTGGACAAGGCCTGAGTGATGACCCGATCGGCGGCTGCAGGAAGAAAAAATAAACAATCTGATGTACAAAATAACTATTATCAGCCCATAGAAGCAATGGTTAATCACAACGATAATGCTAACCTTAATCAATCAAAGGGTGCTGCAGAGATCGCTAAGGAGACTTTGAAAGGGTCTTGTCCCCCCAAATTGAGATTTCAGCACAGAACTCTGATGAAGGCAATTTTCACTATACAAGTTGCTGAAAGATATTTTAGCTCGCATTTTGAACATCTGCCAATCAGTTGAGTGCAGATGAGACTACACCCATTTGTGGTTGCACTTACTCCACAAGTTATATGAGAGAGAATGAAGGTTCTCACCACTGCTACTGTTGAAGCTTGGCACATCAGACTCTGAGCTTCTGTCCATACGAAGGTCTGAACATCTAAAGAGCTGGATCTGTAAAGCCTGAGACATATGACAAAAACACGTGTCGATTTGTTTTGTATACTATCTGTGGTACTCACAGTATAGTCACGATTGCACTAAATAAAAAGCCGTTAGAACTCTGTGAGATGTTTCTTTTGTTAAGAGGTATATGTGTATCAATACCAGATTTTGATGCAGAAAGAGAGAGAGCTATGGTTGATTGTGTGAATGTGTATGATCGGTGGTAAATTGATTATGAGAAGGTATAATATATGCATGCAAATTTAATGTTTTTTACTGTTTTGATAAAACATATTTGTTAAAAAATAAAATTGCGTGTATGAAGACTTAGCTGAAGAATATTTTGTCATCCTGAATCTATGGGTCCATTTCTTTTTTGTTGATTGTATCCCCACACTGTGAAAACAAGGATATAATATGAGGCAGGGTAACCAAAAAGGAAACACACCAAACACAGGTTACAAAGGAACATACAAAGTACTTTATTTTATACTGAATCCAGTTACAAAAGAACAGAACAAAATTCAGATAGCTATCGACCCTCAGTACAATACAGCGAACTCCGGCGTGGTTCGGTGTGCTCAGTGAGTGCAAAAATTAATTGAAACAGTCAGGCTTTTATACATTTCAAGCCTGCTGTTCAGCCCTCCTTTGGGTTAACCATTCCATAAATAAGTTACTGCTCTAGGGTCCCTTGCCAGGTCAAATCTAGTTCATCTTAGGTTTATACATTAACAAGAAGAAATGGTAATAATGTATGCTCGAGGCCTAACATTACAATGTGGGACTTAATTTATACAATATTGTTAAGCAGGTGTTCTCATTCAATTATAGGTCAGTTTCGGTGATACAGGTAATCCATTGCACACAGGTCAGCAGAAGGACAAGGTCTCAGCTCATGACCCTAACAAGTGGCCTGCAGGCAAGTTATGCATTAGCTGTACAGAGGTCATGACAATCAAGTTCTGTTCTGAATAACATAGGCTACCATTTTAGCTCACATGGTGACTTTATAGAGCAAGAAAACCTAAAATGGCGGCTTGACCAAAAATGACAGTTTACATGGTTTCTAAGGTCAGGACCCTGCAATGCGAGTTTATTCACATCTAGTTTATAAGCAGCTTGTTAGCAGCTTGGCGTAGGCCAATATACATTTATTCATAGCAATAGGAGGTACAATATAATTTCTAGTTTGACAAACCCTCCTTTTGGCCTATGCCAAGTGCTAAACTACTTCTGATCTCCCTGCAAATAACTCCATGTGTCATCATCCATACACCCTGAATAGCTGTCAGAAATATCTATCGCCATTAGATCTTTTACTAAGATCTCTTTCAGTACATACTCCTTAGAGGTTTTATCCGGGGCATACACTTTATGTCCTATTGTACCTATCGCCTGAGCGCAACATCCCCCTAGCATTGAACATATACTTGGTAGACATTGGATACAACAACAAAGAAATAGAGAATTCCCAAAATAATCAGCAAGACTGAAAGCACTTTCCAAACCCAAGACCGCAAGAAGACCCAGAAGCAAGCGCTAAGATCCCAATTCCCCTCGGGAACATGCACTTCTGAACTAAGAATGTGCAGATTCTGTATTGCCTTAAAAATAGTTGGGGAGGAATCCGGTACGAAAACACAGCAAGCGGACCCCACTATTTTACATACTCCACCACGTTCAGCCAGAATGACATCTAATGCCATCCGGTTCTGAAGCGCTACCAATCTGATCGCTTTCTGCTCTAAAGTCATATTATAGAGTATATCTGTGGTCCGGTTGATGGTTCTCTCCAGTACTCTCGCTAGTTTCCTGATATCCTCAGAATTCGCTATCTGCCCAAAGAATGGAAGGAATGATTTCGCCACATCTCCTAAAACCTGTGCTGGAGTGTCGCCATTCTCGTCCCGCCGTGGACGAGCCTTCGAAACCTCTACAGTACTTGCTATAAACACCCCAGGTAACAGGATTCCTAGATAACAAGTTCCCTGCCAATCCCTGGGCAACCATGGAAATGCTACATTACCGCAAACAAAATAGATAGGTTCGCCTACATACAAAGGTCTGTCTTCCCCAGTCAAATTTGCAACGTTGGCACAACCTTTAAAATCTCCCATTGACCGGGTGCCATTCCTCTGGATGCAGAAAGAAACTGAATCGGGGCTATGGTTAACAGTATAAGAAGGAGGCACAGCATCCTTATTGCCTATCGGAGCCATTTTAAAGGAAATCAAAGATTGGAAAGGGCGAGACAGTCTATCAGAAGGCCTAATAGAAGCAATATTGAGCTTACTCCTATTTGCGAAAAGCGAGCATTCCAGGGGAGTCAGAACACGTTTCTCAAAACTATTCAAATTAGTGCCATCAAAGTTCCCTGAGATGCTATTGTTCCATCGGCCAAAGAACAGTGCTCTAAGTGAAGCATAACAAGCAGTTGTCAAAGGTAAAGGGTGAATATACCAACCTAGCCCCTTATCCCCATTTTGCAGTAAATGCGAGCAGATCCAACAATTGGTTCTGTTAAAGATTGCATGGGTAGTATTCATAATTAGAAGTAGAGTGTTATTTTGATAATTCCGTCTATGCAAAAGATCTCTAGGTGACAAGGTATGTAGTTGCGCAGAAGGAGTGGGAACAACAGTTATATTTTCAACAGGTAGGAAATCATTCAAAGGGTAAATTCTCTCCAAATACCAAAACCCACAACCAACAGTTACTAAAAGTCCCATGATTATCACCAGTAGACAACAAAACGTTTTCGGGGCCCCCATACATATCTGCTCATTGTCTCTCCTAGTCACATTTTTGTCCAAAAGTTCAGTACGAACGGTAGCGGATGTGGGCATTGTCGTCTTCAATCGAGAAACACCAATTGTTTGTTTGCTGGCGACTCTGGTTGCGCGTCTTCTTAATGTCTTTTCCCACAACCCTTAGCCAGCAGAACCCTTTATGCAATTGGGCTAAAAAAAGGCAAGCCCTCAAATTCTTTCAATTGTACAGCAAGAGCCGTATTGCAAACCTATCTCCTTGGGCGGAGATTATACTTCACAGTTTCCGGTGCAAAAGAATCAGCAGACAGGATGTCGTCACTTCCCACAGGAGGTGGCGAGTGAACGGAAGTTGGATCAGAAGATGGATGATCCACAAACGATGCAGTGGGAGAGCAAGGAGGCAAGATGGCCGTTTTGTCGGGCCTTACAACTTCCGGAACGGCCTCTGATGCTCTCTCTCCACCATCTGCCACTTCGGGTACGTTGGTTTCAATGTCGGAAAGGGGTTCTGCGTCTTCTGTATCGTATGGCACTGGGTGTGGGATCCGTTTGGTGTGGCTGCCGTGGATCCAGTGGCGACGTCCTCCTACCAGCACCGCAATCTGAGTGACCAGGAGCACCTGGCAGGGGCCCCTCCAACGTGGTGCGAGGCAAGACGCTCTATCGAAGGATTTTACGAGGATCCAATCCCCTGGTCGTAGACTGTGACCGGGGCCCTCGTACCTCACCGGCAATGCCTCTCGCACCTGGTGATAAATTGAAAACAGGTTTTAGACAATTGGTTACAATAGTCGGAGAGAAGTACATTTTCTACATCGCGCAATGCGCAGCTTTTAGGCAAACCCCAAATATTAGCAGGTCTCCCCATTGCCACCTCAAAGGGAGAGAGCCCAGTCTTAGTTTGAGGGGCTGTCCGCATTGAAAGTAACATGATCAGTAAGGGTTCCGGCCATTTTAGTTTGGTGCCGGCACACGTCTTAGCGAGCTTGTTTTTTATGATACCATTGTGTCTTTCCACTAATCCGGCGCTCTGAGCATGTCTGGCCGAATGGAATCGTTTGTCAATTTGCAATGCCGTACATATCTGTAGAATTACAGCAGCGATAAAATGCGGACCATTATCCGACCAGATAACTCTCGGCAAACCGAACCGTGGGAAGAATTCTTTTAACATGGTCTTTGCAGTGGTCATGGCTGTAGCGTCTTTAACAGGGAAAGCCTCGACCCACTTACTAACGGTGCAAATGACCACAAGGACATATTTTAGATTGTTACATTCGCTCCATTTCAATAAAGTCAAAGTGAATCACTTCAAATGGGACAGAAGGAGGCCCAAAGCTACCTCTTGGAGTTGCTGTCCCCTTTCCCACATTGTGTTGTAGGCAAATCATGCAATTTTGGACATAATGCTGGGCAATTTTTGAAATCTTATCATTTACCCAGACTTTCTCTAACATTCTCGTGATCTGTTGAGCGCACACATGTGTGGGACCGTGTGCCATGGTAACCATCATTACTATATAGGCATTAGGAAGCAACCATTTCCCTTCAACCATGTCCACCCAACACCCATCATCATCGAGTTTCCCCAAGCCCTCAGCCCACCTCTTGGATTCTTCTAATGTGGCATCGGCTTGGATATCCCGTACAGACCCAACACCCTCATCCATTGCATAGGCATCTACAGTCTCCCTTGAAACATACATCTCCGTGAAGAGATCAGAGGCAGTTTGTCTAGATATTTGATCAGCGAAGGCATTCCCTTTCCCTACATCATCTATAATCTTGCGATGTGCTGCGCACTTAATGATTGCTAACTGACTAGGTAGCGCAAGCGCTGAAAGCAATTGTACTATCAGGGAGCCATGTTGGATCTTGGTGCCATGCGAAGTTAAAAACCCTCTCTCTGACCAAAGTCTCCCAAAGTTGTGAGCCACCCCAAAGGCATACTGGCTATCAGTATATATGTTTACTGTTAGCCTTTCGGAAAGCTCACAAGCTCGGGTCAATGCTATAATCTCTGCGGCCTGCGCAGAGTTATGCGTAATTCTCTTGGTCTCCACAACCGTACTCAATGTAGTGACTGCATAAGCAGCTGTGGATGTACCATCCAGTAGTTTGAAGCATGAGCCATCACAAAACAGCTCCCCTTGTGGGTTATCCAAAGGAGTGTCCCTCAAATCAACTCTGCTCAACTCAACTCTTTTGTATCTTGTTCAGTAGTATACAAGCAGTCATGTGACTCTTCATCACCGCAAACAGTATTTTGCGGGAAAGGTAGGAGTTAATCCGGATTAAGAACGCAGCACCTCCTAATTTGAATGTGGGGAGCAAACAAGATTAATTCATATCTTGTCAGTCGTGCGGAAGTGAGGTGTTGCGTTTGGGTTTTGTTCAATAGAATATCTACAGAGTGAGGCACCATCAGGGTTAAATCATGGCCTAGGACCATTCGCTCACTCTGTTTTACCGACGCAGCAGCAGCAGCGACAGCGCGCAAACATCTTGGCAAAGCGCATGGAACAGGAGCAAGGGCGGAAGAGTAGTAACCGCATGGCCCATTCTTCCCTCCATGTTCCTGCGTTAATACAGCCAAAGCACATCCATAACATTCATGCACAAACAACACAAAGGCCTTCTCATAGTTGGGTGTGCCCAAAACTGGCGCCGAACATAATGCAGTCTTGAGCAACTCGAATGAATGTTGATGCTCCGTATTCCATGGCAATGGCGAAGAAATACTCTTCTTCGTCAAGGCCAACATCGGTTTTATCACTAGTGAGAAGTTTGGGATCCATAACCTACAGTAAGAAGCCATACCTATCAAGGTTCTAACTTCCTTTTGTGTATTTGGGACAGACATGCCAGAAATGTGTTTTATTCTTTCAGGTGTCAATCTTCTTCCCTCCTTTGTCAGGAGATAGCCTAAATAGGCGACCTCCTGGCAACAATATTGAAACTTTTTAAGCAAAGCTTTGTGACCATGCTTAGCTAGATGGATGAGCAACAACACAGTGCCCTCTTTACAAGAGCTCTCAGAGTCAGCGGCTAAAAGCAAATCATCAACATATTGAAGCAACGTACAAGTAGGGGGCAATCCAAGGGTATCAAGCTGCTCTTTCAAAGCCCTACTATAAATACTAGGACTCTCAGTATAACCTTGAGGTGCACGAGTAAATGTGTAAATGCACCCTAAGGTGAACGCGAACAAGTATCTACTATCCTCATGTATAGGAATACTGAAGAAAGCATTCTTTAGGTCCACAACACTGAAGTGAGTAGCCGTGGCTGGAATCATGGATAATATTGTCGTCACATCAGGCACAATCGGAAATTGCGGAGCGACGACTTTATTAATGGCACGTAAATCAATTATAAAACGAAATGGAATTGCATTATCACCTTTTTTGTACACGGGTAAAATCGGACTATTGCACAAACTTCCTGCAATCTCCTCAATCACCCCACAATGCACAAAATCGGAAACAATGCTCTTCAAAGCTCGCTCGCCTTCAACTGAGATCTTATACTGTGGAATACGGGGCAGCTCAATTCCATGTTTCAAAACTATTTTAACAGGCTCAATCTGCAAAACACTGACATCATTGTCATCAACTGCCCACAAACACTCTGGTACATTACTGAATTCTGGCGGCAAAGGTCTAGTCAAGAATTGCGAAACAGAACATTGCTATGGTGAAATCGTCAAACGCACTCCATCAGAAGAACAATGAATTAACGCATTTAATTCCTTCAACAGATTCAACCCCAGCAAATTCTCTCAACAATTCGAAGTCAAGAGAAATGGACAGTGGTCCGTAAAGGGACCCAAAGAAATGGGTACCGGTGAAGAAACCGGACAAACAACTGGTGTGCCAGAAAACCCTACAGAAACATTGGTTTGCCCTGACAGTGGAATGTTTGGAACCCGAGAATGATCAATGGAGCACTTCTGTGCTCCAGTGTCTATCAAAAATTGATGTTTCCTATTTCCCACTACCATTTCAACGTAGGGACCTTTCTGATTAACGGGAATAGGTGTAGGTTCCAATCCCTGCTTCGGGCAATCCTAACGAAACAAAATATCATCAAAAGGAAGCTCTTCAGATAGATATGCAGCAGAAGGATGATCAAATATGTTTCTAGTATCCACACTCGAAGTCTGATTATCCTGTGAAAAAGGTTGTTGGGGATCCTGCAAAAACTGGCCTCTACCAGGGCCCCCTACACCCGGGCAACCTCTGGATCGTCTACCCATATTTCCAAATGTGTTATTCGACCTCTGTCGAAGGACGGGGCATTGTGCACGCCAATGACCCTCCTGGCGACAATAGGCACACTGGTTAATATTCACGGGACCCAAGGGCACATTCCCTTGTGGAACATACTGACCTCTAATCTGCGAACTACCCCCTCTGGGGCCTCTAACCATTTGCTGTAACAATACTTTAGTCTTCAAATCACCTTTTCTCTTCTCGACTCTATCTTTTTCATTATTGACACGGTTCTCGTAGTACTGAGCCATGTGAGGTACTTCTGCCTCTCAACATGCTCATGTACCTTCTCCACAGTGTCTCTTGAAAACGCTAAAGTATTCAGGTCCCTCAACACTTGTGGGAGGTCTGCATTATTTAATTTACCCCACATTACACATAAATGAATCCCTAAACCTTCAATGAAAACATTTTTCTCAGGAAAATTATCCATATTAGAAAGTGTGGCAAGAACATTAGCTCGATCATCTCTCTCCATACAATGCTTAGCCCATGCAAACAAATCCTGTTTCTTTTCTGTAGGAACAGTATTACGAGTAACAATCCTCGACCCCGCACCCTGATCAACTACAAGCGGTACAGAACTACTTGGGAGTGAGGGTGCAGGCAAATTCAATGGAGGTACTATTACTGGTGCAATGGGAAGAGGCAGAGGAGCAGGTGGAGGAACAACAACCGGAGGAATAGGAACAACAGGTTGAGCAGGAAGAGCAGGAATAACAGCAGGAAGAGGTAAAGCAGGAGGAAGAGGAACATACGGAGGTGGTGCAGAGGCACCAGGCCTTCGTTCATTTAACAATTTGTCGATAAACTCATCAGAAACATGAAGATCTTTAGAAGGATAGATTTTCTGAATACCGAGTGAGAAAGCCCTGTCCATATTCCTAACCGACTCAGACTGTGTGTCCTGATCATATAACAACGCCTTTTCAGCATTTGTTTTATGACGGCGCACATGTTTTTCCCTACTTTTAAGCTGCTGCAGCGCTTCTCTTTTCCAATTTTGCAAAACATCAAATGCTGCAGGTCTGGCCTTCTTTTTTAACAAGACTGACTCTAAATATTCAATACGAGGGATCTCAAAACTACCATTGACTGGCCACTGAAGTTCGGAGGCATGTCTGGTTTGTCTGTGCCAAATTTTATTAAATACTACACTTCCAATGCCATGCTTACAGTACATAGTACATGCCGGTGACCCCTCCTGTGGTGCTGGATGGCTAAATTCCAAAGATTGTCTCTCGCTGCGGAATAATGCCCTAAAGCAGCTAGACAATTTCCC